>NC_056513.1:6891038-6920701 GCF_014905685.2 Nematolebias whitei | reverse complement strand
ACCCCATCTCCCTGATCTGCTACAGCCGTATGTCCCACCGTGTTCCCTGAGGTCAGCGGACCAGTTGCTCCTCACAGTTCCAGGAACTCGTCTTAAGCGCAGAGGTGACAGGGCCTTCTCTGTAGCAGGACCAAGACTTTGGAACGAGTTACCTCTGTTTGTCAGACAGGCCCCCTCCCTCTCGGTTTTCAAGTCCCGTTTAAAAGCCCACTACTATTCAGTAGCTTTCAACACCAGAGGATCTGTGTTTTGATCCTGTACGCTCCACACTGGTTAGTCGTCATTACCTGCATCGTTTTTATGTCTATATTTCTGATTTACCTAATTTTGTATTTTGCTTTGTGTGTTACCTGTTGTTCTGTCTGTACAGCACTTTGGTTGGCCTTGTCGCTGTTTTAAGTGCTCTATTAATAAAGTGGTGTGGTATTTTTGAGAATATTAAAGGATTTTAAATGCACCTTATAGTCCGAAAAATACAGTATTAAACAGTGATGACTAGCAATGGCCTGGACAAGAAAAGAGCTTGTATTTATTCATTTATTCATTCATTCAAAAGAAACAAAGCAAAAAAATAAACATTGAATGAAAATGGTGCAGAAAGACGAATAAGATTCTTATAACAGCTGCTCCTTATTTAAAAAACAAATAAATAACTACCAACAACAATTTAGGATTGAACAATCTCCAAAGTGAAAACATTTTTTTTAATATTCTTCACTTGACACCATACTTTCCCAACAATTATATCTTAATCATCTTTTTAAACATATAAATCGTTTTAGAAATGTTTATGGTGATTTCCTGAATTATAACGCAGCTCCTTCAGACTAGTTCTAAATGGAGGTTTTACAAACATTTCCATTCCCTTAAGGTTATAATGACTCTCTTTTTAACAAATGTTAATTGAATATTTGGGGGTAATATTTTTATGAGCTTTATGCATGACTTGTAAAATACTATATTCAACCAAATCATAAAATTTTAATAATTTCAACTGACAAAATAATATATTTGATGGGTGACCACTTTCTATTAATATTTCTTATGACTCTTTAAAAAAATAATAAGCTTGTATAAAATTTTACCTTGATTTGTGACCTTAACCTTAGACATGGGGTAACGAAAAGATTATGTGACACAGCTTCTAAGGGTGGTACGAATGTGTAGGAAGTTTTGTTAAACCATCTTGAACGAATCCGTAATTATGCCCAGGACAAGCAAAGTCTTCATATAACTGACCTTGATTTGTGACCTTGAACTTGAAGCTGGGATTATGAAAAGTGTATGCTACACTCCATCTAGTGATGATGCATATGTGCACAAATTTACGTTAAATTATCTTGAGCAGAAGTTATAGGCAAGACATGTTAAAGTTTACGGACTTTCAGATGGATGGAAACTATTCCATAATAAGTCCTGCCTTATGCGGGCGTATGAAAAATAAATTAAAATGTAGCGTTCCTTGAAAGAATACATTTCGCCTGCCCCCTTTAGTCCTACTGATTAGACTAAATTTATCTTCTGTTAAGCATTGACAACAAAGCCGTAATGATTTGGTCAAACCCTAAAAAAACTAGTCGTGATTTTGATTGATCGGTTTAGAATCAGATAACATGCTTTAAATGACGCTCAACTACTACCAGATTAAATTTCAGCTCAATATCTATAATATTGTTTAAGTTATAATCATTTGAAAATTGGCTAATGTTGATTAACCGTGGCAGCTATCTTGAGCTGGATTGAATCTAAAAATTAATCAGTTGTAGATGTGCATCCACTATAAACTGAAAGTTTTCCTTTAACCTTTTCAGAGGATTATGAAATATTTTAATATGTTCAAGTCAATACATTTTCTTTCATTATTAATTACCTCCAAAAAGTGGACAATAATGACAGAAAAACACTTCCCATGTCCAGAATTTGTCTGTCTGTTTCCCACAAAATGCCTGTTTTTAAAACGCTGCAGTTAAAGTCTTATTGTCGCTTTCTTCTCTTAACCCTCATAACGAACTTTGGTCAAAAGGGCTTATGGAGCCTCTGTCTTAACAATGAGGCCTTGTGGGTAGTTTTGACATAACTGTAGCAGGAGGGTTAATTTATTTTTGGGGACCGATGAAAGAGCGTAGCTTTGAACCAGCAGGAATTTGAATTTACGTAACGGAGATCACAAACGTCACGACTCGCTTACAAAAGTCATAATTTGACCAAAACAGTCAACAAGTAGCTAAATTTGCATGTTGTACAATGAAACATAACGTTTTAGAGTTGATGTCTCCAAAAATGCGTGAGAAAAGGCAGAAAGAAGGGGACGGTGACAAAGAAGAGAGCAGAGGTGTATCATGATCGATTGTCTTTAGCCTGTGGCGACCTGCAGACTCTTAATCCTGAAGACGCACTCGCTTTTAATGAAGCACAGAAACAGAAAGGAATAGAGAGACGCAGCCAAACCCTGCATGGTGAGACTTTCTGTGGAGGATTTCCCAGAATATGTGACGGCACGCCATCAAAGTAGTTAACCTTTGAAGAAATTTACCGTTGTTGTGAGTCATCAAGGATCATGGTCATCAGAGCGATGTCTGGGTTTCCCTACTATGGATAAGCAGTAGAAGATGGATGGATGGTTACATTAATCTGGTAAAGTAATTGAACTAGTTATGCAACTATTACTTTTTACATGAAGTAACTTTTATTTGTAACAAATTATTATCCTAAAGTAACCTCCCCAACATCGCCAACAATTCAGGCTACACTCCGGTACGTACAAAACTAAAGCCTGTGACTGTTTAATGCAGAAAAAAATTCTGGAAACATTAGCTTTTAACATTAATTTGTCCAAAGTTAATTAAGAATAAAAACATGTTTACACCGTAATGCTGGATTCACTGAATCTGCTGTAGTTTCCATGCCAGGTCACTAGCTGGTGGTGTAATTTTTGTATTTCACCAACACGGACGCTTCAGTCTGGAGGATGAAAACGGTTGCATCTGAAGTGGTGAATACACAACCGTTCATTTGGACCAAAGACGAGGGTGGATTGCTCCAGCACGTTGAAAAGGATCAGCACAAACAGCACTCTCAACCTTAAAAAGCCCCGCTAAAACCAATCAAGAACTACCTTTTAAAGTTACCTTCAAAAAAGCTATAAATATGACATAAGACATCCCACATAATAATCTGCCACCTCCCAAATAGTAAGTTTCTTTCGGCTGCTCCTTCTTCAGGGGTCACTACAGCGAGCGAGCGCGCATAAAAGGGGAAAAGAAGGGAAGTCTGAGGTTGTCACCATTGTATGTTCCCATACAATGGCGAAATTAGTTCTCTGCATTTAACTCGTCACATGTGAGAGACACCCAGGTGGAGCAGTGGGCAGCTATGTAAGTGCCCAGTGAGAAATTAGGGATTAGGTGTCTTGCTCAGAGACACCACGACATGTGGGAATGGCTGGGAGTCGAACCGCGACTTTCTGGTCCCAGGTCAGCTGTCCTACCTCCACCTCATCTTGGACCCCCAAGAAGAGTTGGAAATTTGTTTTACGCCCTTCCTGACACAACCTGGGCTCAAACCCACAACCTCAGAATTACAAGACCGTGGCAGTGACCGCCAAGCTACCGCAACCGCCACCTCCTAAATAAAAAAACATAAATAATAAATAAACCATACATAAACCCTACCCTGCAACCTCCCACCAATGGCATTCATTAACAGTTTTACGTATCTAGACATGTTGTAAGTACCAATGTTGTGAGGTTCCAAGTGAAAAGTAGCTAATTTTCTTGCAATTTTGAGTTTCCAACTAGTGTCCAGCAGTTGCAACCCAGTGGAAGTGGCTTAAGTGTTTTTAAAGCTTAAAGCTATGACCAGCCCTTAATTAGGGCTTTAGGCCCTTCATGCAACTTGAAAGAATTTCAGTACACCCTATTGAAAAAACAATAAGGTAAAGTTTGACCCAGTACGCAGTGTTGAGTGTGAGAAGCCATTCTGGTCTTGACAATTTTCAGAGAAACTTGAAGAACAAAATAACTTTTTAATTTAATATTGCCGCTACAGTTGGCTGGGTAAAGCTGTGTTAATCATGAAGAACAAAAACATGGAGACATGGGATCTGAATCATTGGTGTGGAGAATAAAAGATCGGGTGACAGGCTGTGAAGTGACTAAGATGACTTGCAAAGTCTTATAAATGTCTTCAGGGATGAGTGGTTTTTGTCATCGCTGAGCTCTTGTAAAAGTCTGCCGCTGATTGTTTCCGGCCCCAATTTGCACCGTTGTCCTTCCACGCAGCGGTGCTTCTGCGCCCACACTCCACTCGACACACACGCCAAAATAAAACAAAATTGCTGGATGAAATGTGGGTGGTGTATCTATAGTCCCTGTCCACTGATTCACATCCTGGCCTCCTGTGTTGTCCCCTCCTGCTCCGCATCCTTTCCAGGCGACTCCTGCCAACCCATCCGCACACGAAGGACAACAAACACTCCGTCAGGATGTAAAAATAGTAACCGCTCGCTTTCTTTTATTCTCAGACCAAAACGGTCAGTGGTGCATGACGAACGGACCAGGTGATGTAAATGAACCAATTACTTTAAAGGTGATACATTTTAACAAGACTGCCTCGTTTCCAAAAAGTAAAGTTTTTCTTGGGGTAATTTTAGGGTTTATGCAACTTCACAGTTTTTGACAACAAAAATAAACAACAAAAAAAAGTTATTACACATGATCGTTTGATTTAAATCCTATAAAACAATAACAGTGAACCAAATAGAATAACATTCAAAACTGGACAAATGTAACACCAACTTACCAATTTTGTTGGCGCTTACAATTGTACTCAACTGGTCGATTATATGTATAAATAACAAAATAAAAGGCCTAAAAACATTTTCTTTTTCTAAAAACTGACTCTTTATTTTGTGATATTTTGACTTTGACATTTTTTTCTGGGTCATGATCAGGCGTTCATCAGGCTCCCTGAAGGTCTTTCAAAAGGTTTCTTTGAATAAAAGGTTTTCTGTTCGCACACGCCCAGTGTTTGTGGATACACACAGTTTTTGTTTATGGTTTAAGCCTCGTGTTCACACACAAATTGCATTTTAGGAGCCCCTAAATGGTATTTTTTGAAAATGTGTTCCAGACTGAAAGAGCCTTGAAATGTGTTGTGTCTGGATAGCACATTTGATGCATGTTGTACTTATGTTCTGCCATGTTTGTGCTTTGTGTTTTTGATCGTTCAATAAAGTGATAAAGCTCCTTTTTGGCTTTAGATTATTTTCTGTAATAATAAGGTGCAACTTTATTGTTCGTCAGCCTTGTTTGTTGACTGAAGTCATACAGGATAGAACGTTTTGCTGTAGTTGAGCAACCGTCGTCTGCATTACAAACTAAATCCCACAGTCTGTCATTTAGTTATATCTGTCACGCTTGTAGATTAGGCAGGAGGTGGGAATATTACTTTTGTTTGCAAATGGTTGTGTTTAGGCATAAAAAATGGTGGGAAATGGGAATATTTAAAAGACTGGCACTTTATGTACAATTTACCTAGCCATCCCTCTGGATACTCAGCCTAAAATCGTCCATTATGTCTGTGTATTTGGACTTAAAGGAAAAATACTTTAATACAAGTTTGTCACCAGTCCAAAAAAAAAAGGTTTGGTTTCTAATTATTCTCTGTGTCTCCATGTGGATGAAAACAACACAAGAACTGGAGCGGAGTTTATGAGTAAAAAGACTGTTTTAGACAGATGGCGTTCTGGTGTAGACGTGGTTTAACTATATAATATTTATTTTTATTTAGACAGGTAATCTCACAGAGACATGTCTCTCATTTACAAGAGATTTGCAAGATATACTATTTTAAATCATAAATGTGGGCGATGATGTAATCTCCTGTTTCTGTGTGTGTGAGTAAGTAAATTATCTTAATGGACAGATTTTAATGAAGCTAAGAAAGTATCTATTTCTGTACAACTGATTCACTTTAGGAGCCAGCCAAATTTGAAATGGTCACTACAGCTAATCAGTCTTAGCAAACGCATAAATGGCTACAACTCAGTCAATTTAACAATTTCAAAATTTGGTGTAGTAGTAAAAGACAAAGAAAGTAATCAATCAGACAAGATTAGCTCCTTGGTTCAATTCTGAGTTACGTACGGTACTTAAAAACAGACATCTAGAAAGCTAGAAAGAAAATGGCGCTCCACTAACATTGAGGAATCTTACTTATCCTGGAGAGATAGCCTGCTAACATACAAAAAAGTGCTCCATAAAGCTAGAACTTTATATTATACATCTTTAATTAATGAGAATAAAAATAACCCCAGGTTCCTTTTCAGGACCATAGCTAGTCTAATGAAAAATCCTATCTCTGTTGATCCGGGTATCCCAGTGCCCTGAGACGACTTCTGTTGTGACTTGGCGCTATTTAAATAAACTGAATTGAATTGTAACAGCTGAGAGGAACTGCCAACAAATCCTCTGGGCCAAGAATCCCCGTTTCTTTACACAATGGTTTATCTGACGTCTGAACACAATCTGAAAAGGAAATTTCACTTCCAGATTTTAATTTCCACTCACCAACAGTTATAATAACAAGTATGAAAATGGTCCAACAGGCTTCAGATGTTTATGTCCGCAGGTCATTTTTGCACAGGAGCTACCCACCAAAATTTATTTGGCTTCTTTTTAGTTTTTCTTTTTATTTCACATTACAGAGGAGAACTGAATGTGTGCTGTAACAGCCTTTAAACATGACATCATCCTTGCATCATTTCCAACTACACAGAAACCTCACACTTGCTCTCTGCTGCTCACTTTGGGGTGATGAGAGTGAAGTAAAGGAGGAAGCAGAGGCCGAGCGTTTGCTCATACACATATTGCAAAGACTGCCAGCTGAGAGGACGGCTGAGATTTGCTGGGAAGCTGAATAAAGACGTCAAACAGACACAGAAAAATATGTCAAATTAAACACGCTTGGCAGCTGCAACACATCCTCCAATTTAACCGCAACACGTCGGCTTTGAAAAGACGATTTGAGGAGACAACCATGTCACTTTTCATCTCCACGGATAACAACAAACAAGTGTGGAGGAATGACTTTCAAACGGGGATCGCAAACAAATAACTACATGCGAGACAGAAACAAGGGCGACGTGCGCAGAAAAAATGAAAGTGAACATGTGAAGCTTGAAAGAGAATAAGAGAGCAGCCCAGACACATCGAGGCAGAATACACAACAAGAAAATGAAAGCTAAACTGATAGGTAAGGTACTGAAATCCTCAGCTGACTTCAGCCTCAGTCTGAACCTCTTACTAAAGCCTAATAAAGCCAGAGTCAATAAAAACTGAAGGAGGCTGGAAACATGGAGGCAGCTCAACCAGGAAACGTGGCATCAAGACTGTCAGAAGTAAGAATTTGGTCGGCCTGAGATAAACTCCTGTCAATTTGTAGTAAGGCAGTGGAAATATTATAAACTGTTAATGTGCGACCTGTTGAGGAGCTTTTTGATCAACTTCAGTTTGGAGAAACAGAAACTGGACTGATGAGCTAACAAGTCCAAGACTAAAACTGCCATCTCCAAACAACTTGGATCTCCAAAAGTTCACAACAGTTCCCACTATTTTGCAAAAGTTTAATCCATCTCTATCTTATAGCACTTTTCCGTCGTTAGGTCGCGGAGGCAGCAGGTCCAGGAGAGAAACTCAGACCTCCCACTCCCCAGCAACACTCCCCTGAGGGACCCCGAGGCGATCCCAGGCCAGCGAAAATACCCAATCCCTTCAGCAAGTTCTTAGTCTTCCCCGGAGCCTCCTACCAGTGGGGCATGCCTGGAAAACCTCTAAAGGGAGGCGCCCAGGAGGCATTCTAATCTGATGAACCACTTCAACTGACTCCTTTTGATGCGGGGGAGCAGCGTCTCTACTAGGGATGCACGATATTGGATTTTTGGCCAATATCCGATATGTGAAAACTTATTTGGTCGATAAACAATACCAATATTTTTAATATACATTCCTTTGTCAGAACATAGCGCTCTTATTTAGGCTTATTTGCTACAAAAATTGTGTAACAGCTGAAAGAGCTGGTGACATAGATTCATTAACAATATGTATAGCACTTTAACTTAGATTAAATGAAAAGTGTTAAATGTTGTTTATTAGCATTAGTCACCTGCGATGCTGTCTCACTTGTGGAGGATTGTTCCAGGTTCCTATAGCTGCAGTGTGGGATCCTCTGCACTTCTGTGCACAAAGCGCAGCCTTTTAAGTTCAAAGCTTTTGTCTATCCATTGTGCCATACGACCGATCATGCTAACGGGGCTAACATTTGATGTCCATATGTCTGTGGTAAAACTCACCCAGGTGCTATCGACTATTAGCTTCTTAACGATGTCGGAAATAACAGCTTGTAACTCGGGTAAGTAAAAATATATCCGACTGGAGACGATGTAGCGAGGCTCAATGTAGTCCAAAAATTTTTGGAATCCAATATCCTCAACGAAAAAAACTTCCACACCGCCGACATTTTGACTTCTTCCTGGCCGCCGTGATCAGATCAGGTAGGCGCGCGAGACGTCATCATGTTGTGCTGGCGCTGCGGGCATCCCTGTCACTGGGTTGTCAAACAAAAACAGTGTCTTTTATATCGGTGAGTTATTCTGATGGAATGGCCGATGTCCGATATTTAACTTTAACGCCAATATCAGCCGATACCGATACCATAACGATAATATCGTGCATCCCTAGCCTCTACTCTGAGCTCCCGCTAGATGGCAGAGCTCCTCACCCTTTAAGGCCGAGCCCAGTCACCATATAAAAGAAGCTCATTTCGGCCACTTCAGTCCAGGATCTGGTTCTTTCATGATCCAAGCCTCAAGGTCACAGGAGTTAGAACATAGACCAGTAAATCCCGAGCTTTATCTTTTGACTCAGTTCTTTGTCGCCACGACCGAGCGAAGCAGCACCCTCATTACAGAGGACGAGGTCTTGATCCATCAATCCATCTCCCGCTCTATCCTACATCACTCATGAACAAAATGCCCAGATAAATATTTTAGCAAATGCAGTGAATGTTTAAAATAACATTTAGCTATAATGGGTGGGATTCAATGGGAGTTTTTGAAGCTGCACACATTAGGTGTCGAGTTGATCACACATCACTGTAGCCACACAGGTTGTTGAACAATCTGAGGATTCATCAGCAATGTCAGGAGACGGAAAAACATCTTTTCCCCCCTTTTTGGTTTATTTTCTGCACAATAAAACAACACAGAGTAAAATAAAGAGCTGTACACACAAGAAGCAGTAAAATGGATGGACACAGAAATATTTCAACAATGTGGAATGAAAAGCGATGATGAAGGAAGTCCGGGAACAAGTGACCGATGAAGAAAAGGCTGGACGCAGTGTCAGTACAGAGTGGGCAGCTGGGATGAAGTCAGCTTTCTTTTCTGTTCTGCGTCCATCAGGGTTCATGTTCGAGCGCAGAAGGAAACAGAAACATGGATTTGTGACAGCAGAGCTGACAACACAACACTTTTCCTTATAGAACACATCACGTCAAAAAAAAAAACATTTTCATCTCATTTGGTCCTATAGGCCTAACGTTTACCAACTGGACTTGTGTTAAATTACTGACGCCAATATTTGGCCCCGATGAGACAAACAGGTGTAATTGATTGCTTTGTCAACACTTTATGTAAGGTGTGTTGGCGAATAATGCAGCAGAGCTTTGACTCCTCAGGCTGGAAACAGAAACAGCTTTCTCACCCTCCTCCTCCTCCTCCTCTTCCTCCTCCTCCTCCCACCGTTTGCGGCTGACCTCTCAGGTCAACCAAACCCAAGCCTACATTTCTTTAGCTGCTTCGTCTCCAGAGCCGTTGTTTCTCCACCTCCTCTTACAATCTATATTTCTTCTGAATCATCAAACCAACCAGCATGCTGTTATATTTCTATTTCTGCCTCCTCGTGACAAGAGTTTTTTTTTTTTTGGCTGCTTCACAGATTGCAGCGACACACCAACGAGATGATGTGCATTTTAATGCCAGGCTTCTCACGTGTATGCAACTACAGCTCGACCTATTTGTTTTTATTATTTTTAGCAGCTTTTCCACTCTCACAACTTCATCAAACCCCTCACGTTGCACAAAACAATACTTTTCCCCGGTTAGACACAAAGTCTCAACAGAAATAAACCCATTGTCCCATTCATTTATACCCGACTACATTAAAAGCACAGAGCAAAATACTGTTCAACACAAGAATTACTGTGGTGTTGCCAAAAAGTTACATTTTCTATTATTCAAAAAACACTACTACCCAGATCTTCACTGATTTAAGTCACTTTGTGGCAACAATGAACAATAAACGAGTTAAATTTTACTAAATTTTATTCAGATGATGAAACAGAAGTTACCTGTAATAATGGGTCAAGAGTTCGCTACAAAAAAATGATAATTTTTTTCTATTATTTACAGAAAAACAAACAATTTGACTATTGCAGAGCTGATACACAGGGATGTTACTGCAGGTCATGTATTGTGTATCATATTACGTCAAGTTGTATCACAAAGTTGCGTAATATCATACAAGGTTGTATCATATCTTACCATTTTATGCAAGAAAAAACATCACGACACAACCATAACATTTTGTATTGCATCATATATCTTATCTTGTATTGTTTCATGTATCATCTCATATCAGACATTTTATCATTAAATCATACACAATTTCTCTCCCTCCAACTGTATCACATATTTCATCATGTATTATATGTCGTATCAGCTCATATCAAATTGTATGTATCTATCATATGTACACACACACACAAACACACACGCATATGCATATATGTACATATTTTGTATCATATTGTATCAAATTACACATCTTCCATTGTATAAATTGTATTTTGTATTGTATTATATCTAGTCATATACATCATATAATATTGTATCATACATTAACTCGTGTCACCTGAGATATATAAAAATATATATATAAAAAATAAGATATTAAAAAAATAAATAAAGGTTGAATGAAAAAAAAAGATGGATCACCTCGTATAGTATCATTTGTATGATCTTGTATCAAGTCATATAATCTTTTATCGTATATACATCATGTCATTTTGTATCATTAATATCCTCTTATATCATATTTCAACTCATTACATCATGCATCTCATTTAGCATAATGCATAAACCATATTGCGTTGTAGCATATTGTATTTATTATATTGTTTTATATAATATCTCATCACATCGTCTCATATCACATCACACATCTTGTCATCTAGTCATCTCATATAGCTTCTCATTCAATATCATATTGTACCAAATCACATATATTTTTATTGTATATTTCACATCTTACGTCTGTAAAATATTCTGTATTCTCTTGAGAAAAATGGTATAAAATATGAATTATATGAAAGAGTTGCTGAAACCTTTCTTCACCACTAAAATCAGGTCACAAGTTAGTTTTTAAATCATCATTTTTGAAGTTTTTTTAAAAGCAAGAATTAGTTCCTAGCCTGAGCATTAGTTAGCTCACTGGCTGCTTTCAAAACAAATCTCTGACCTTGACACCGACGGTTTACTCGACAGATGTGTTTTTCTGCACAACCTAAAAATGTATCTTTGTAAAATCTTTTACCTTGTTCCATCAGGACCAACCTAAACACCAAGAAGAGCAACTTCTGTAATGACACGACCTTCTAATAAACAAATTACAGTTCGAACATGAATAAAAATATGAATCACGTCGGCATCAGTGAAGAGCACGTGGGTGTTTTGTTTCCACAACTTATAGAAGTACGACAGATATGAAAAGCAAAATGTTTGCCTCAATTTTCACTAAATAAGTAAACGACTGACCTCAGGCTCAAATAAACGTTTCGATATTAAAGAAAGCGAGAGCAAGAGAGCACGACGGACACTAATTTGACACCAAAGGAGAGAATCATCCTATAGATCCCCGTTTGATTCAGCTCTGTGCGTAAGACATGCGAGTCCATGTATCATTGAAGAGCACGGAGGAAGAGGAGGGAAGCATCTTCACTCACCCTGGGCTGCCAGTTCTCATACTGCTTCTGTAGATTTGCTCCGATGGTCTCCAGGGCTTTCTGTGGACTCATCGACAGAGGATCTGACAAGAAAACACAGAGTGAAAACACACTGAGATCTCTCCCCCATCATATCAAACAAAAAAGTGTCAAACCAGAGCTGACCCAAACCAGTCAAACCAGAGCTGACCCAAACCAGTCAAACCAGAGCTGACCCAAACCAACCTGAACCTGACAGAACCAGACGTTTACAGTGAATATAACGTTCACGCTTTAAAGAAGTGCTGCTGTGAGGACAAAGTCAATGTTTAAAAAATTATTCAACATAAAAGAAACTTGTAAAAGTTGTGAATTTGCAAAAAAACATAAAAAAAAAACTAATGAGAAAACAAGAGAGGCATAAAAAGCAAAGAGGTGGAAATGCAGCTGCTGCCCAAAACTTCATCAACTCTGTGACAATTTAATTTTAAAAAAGTTCCTACATTTTGATGTATAGGATGTGAAGAGAACCAAGTAACTCATAGTTACCACGGTAACCACAGAACTGTGTCTGTCACTCCTTGACAGAAAAGTTACTGCGAGGCAGATTGATAAATAAGCCTCAAACAAACGATCGCTGTTCAAAAACTGTAAATTGGATTTTTTTTTTTTTAAATCTTGAATCGTGAGCAGCAGGACTCTAATGTTGGTTCTATTGTAGGAGATGTGAGTTAAAAGAGGTCGTCAGTTCCAGCTTTTAAGAGAACGGGTTGAACTAAAATATAAGAATATACGTTTTTTTAATAAATGTGCTTCAATGTTTTTTAATTTGCATACTTATAAAGGAGTCAAACTGTTCTTGGTAGGTAAAGAAACATGACTTTTATATTTTGTTTGTTTGTTTTAAAAAAAAAAACACCATCGAGAAGCTGGAATATATATGTCTTAAAAACGTTGTTCCTAGAAATTAATTTAAAATGAAAAAGTAACTTATTAAGGTGTCATTCTTAATTTTCAACATTTTCACGAGCGTACAGAACGTACATTTTTGGAAGACACCCAAAAAACGTACAAGAAAATGTTGACTGACATGAAACAATGCTATGCTCTGATAAGCTAAGCTACGTGTCACCCTGACGTCACGTGCACTCGCGTTCGCCCTTTCAGTGCTTTCCCCCCTTCTACCAACCGGGAACAACCTCTGACTCCTGGGGACAGTTTACGGCCAGAGACTTTAACATAAATGCTAAACCCAACCTGAACAGAACATAAACAAGAACAACTCATTTCCACACTCAGAAACATCGTAAACAATTAGAAGCATTGCACGTATAATTTCCACAAGACTACCCAGCATCCTTTGCAGCTCTTTGGGACAAGACTTTACCACCGAGAAAACTTTGTGAGCTTTGGGGGGAAATGAACTAAAGTTAAATGGAGACACACATCTTTGTTTTAATATGGGGAATACAAATATTTGTCTTTTAATGTTAATAATGTTTAATTATAAGAACTAATCTTATCAGAACTGTAGCAGCTCTTAACATCTCATCAGGACTATGGCGCTATCTGGAAGTGCTTCATGGACAAATCTCACCATCTTGTTGTCAAATGCATATGTAATGCGTCTACAAATGTGCTTGCTGGTAGAGTTTTTTGATGTCTTAAACCGTGTCCTGACGAGGACAAGGTGTACCACTATCCTAGCATCTATCCTCAAGGTCTTTCCCCTTTTTTATCTAAAGAATAAGGGGCTGTGCTCCTAGGAACTGCAGCCACATGCACTCCACCCATCTTTCTGATGACTGTATGGAATATAATCTCGCTGTACTTCGGTGCAATGATAATAAAGCTTATTCTGATTCTGAATTAGCAGACATATGAGTCGAGTTGCGGCGGCGTTCTCGTTTTCCCTCTCCCGCGGTGCAGAGAGGTCTGTCAGCTCAACTGATGAACCGATGGCATTAGTTGTGATCACCCGCTAGCAGGACTGAACCACAACAAACAGATTTGTTAACGGAGGAATACTGACGATGACGCACATCCACTTTTGTAGTTAGTTTTAAAAATAGTTGACCAAAAAGAGGATCGCTAAAGTGAGTTAATTCATTTTAGTAAATGACACGATGGAGACATGCGACACACTGATTGGCGAACCGCTTCAGCCCAGCTGAGTTATGCTCCGCCTCCTTTGGTTCTGCTTGAAGCTCACAACGAAGCAGGATGTGGACGCTTCGCCTGTGATTTATGAACCGTTAGAGGAAGGACTAGCCTGTGCAGCCATTTTAACAGAACCATCTTTTGAATGAGCCGAATACTTGCCATGCGGGAGAGCAGCAACATGTTGGTCATTCATGGAACATCAAAAAAGGTCAACAAGCTTTTTTATTTTGAAAAGCGTACACCAGTCCTTGAACCCCTCAGGGTACAGTTTGTATGTAAAAATCACCAAAACAATGATTCACAACTAAGTTTCCTCACCTTCACAAATTCAATGTGAACTTTAGTTGTTGCTCTTCTCAGCCTAGAACCTCTACAAAAATATCTTATATGTAAAGATGCAGCAGAGTCCTCTATGATCTTTTTTTTTTTTAAAGAGAGAATGTGACAAATTTTGACAGTAGGTTGGTTTCACTAAAAACAATCAGCAAAACTTTTAAAAGCATCCCTAAGACGTTCAGCCCAGTTGGTCTCAGGTCCAACGCTAGAAGGTCACCTCTTCCCTTAAACATCAGCATCGCCTTACAATCCACATGGAACGTAAGCAGAACAGCGATGTTCTCAGAAGCCACAGAGAAAGTTTGTGACACTTTAGGAACAATCCTCCAACTGTGATGCGCTTCTCTGACTCGTGACAGTTTTTTCCTCCGGAGGTTTAAACGACAGTTTTGACGTTTCCAGGCGGTGGAGACGGATCGTTTGTCTTTTGTTCGGTGCCATCTTCCTGATTGATATAAAAGAGGTCTTATGTATCGAGCTCCCTTGAGGAAATCAGAAAATATTCCAAACGTTGCAAAGTAAAACCTGAGATTTGATGTAATGATTTGATTTATGATTTTTGAGAAATTATTTATCAAGAGTTTAGAAATTAGTGGCACTGATAGGACAACTGTCAGTCAGGGATTTTAGTTATTAGAAACACTTTATATTTGAATAAAAGGTTTAAATAGCTTAACCGAAGCATCCACGAGGGGAACAGATCAACTCCACAAACATGAGGTTTGAATCAGGAAGCTTCTAAATGTGAGACTATGCAAAACAATAACGGCACAGCCCAAGAGATTGATACATGGCTAGAGAAGGTGCAGACAACTTTGTCAGTTTCCTCTATGCAAAAATAATTGATAACTTATTATTAACTTTAAAACAAAACATAGTTTAAAATGCCCATTTTTTACCACCCTGCCACAAAAAATGGCTGCCACAGTTAATCAACCTTAGCAGAGACAGAAAATAGGTTGTAACTCGGTCCATTTTACAGATAATGTGTTAAGATGTGCTGTGGTAGTAGCTGACAGTCATTAACAACGTATCTCCTGAGTTCTTAAAGAATGCGAACCATCTTGCAATTTTGCATGGGACAGATGGACAGGTGGAAGGACAGATGGATGGACAGAGATTGCACATAACATTAATTTCAAGATCTGACTAAAACGGTAAAAACTATAATTTCTTAATCTAAAAAAGGTAAATCGGGTCATCTGTACAGATTAAGATTATCGTAGTTTAAAACTCGGGCTTGTAAAGCAGCAGGCGACATGAAAGGATTGGTAGACTTTTAATAATATTGTCATTTTTTTCATGGAATTGCCCTGCATATCAGAAGAGTTAGAGTTCAATCCTGGGTTTGTTTTTTACTTTTGTTATGTTTAAGAACAGGGAACAGGTGGAAGAGAACTTGGAGAGGTGGAGGTATTAACTTGAAAGAAGAGGAATGAAAGTCAGCCGTAGTAAGACAGAGCACATGTGTGAATGAGAGGGAGGCCAGTGGAACAGTGAGGCTACAAGGATCAGAGGTCACAAAGGTGCAGGACTTCAAGGACTTGGGGTCCACTGTCCAGGAAAATGGGGAGTGGGGTAAAGAAATGGAAAAAGAGAGTCCATGGAGGATGGAGTGGATGGAGAAAAGTTTCAGGACTGGTTTGTGACAAAAGGGTGTCAGCAAAGGTCAAAGGAAAAGTTTACAAGAAGTGGTGAGACCAGCTTTATTTTATGGTCTGGAGACAGAGACATGGACAAAAAGACAAGAGACAGAACTGGAAGTGGCAGAAATGAAGATGTTGAGGTTCTCCTTAGGAGTGACAAGGATGGATACGATTAGGAATGAGATCATCAGAGGTACAGCACAGGTTGAACATCTGGGAGATAAAGTTAGAGAGGACACACTGAGATGATTTGGACATGTCCAGAGGAGGGACACTGGGTATATTGGTAGAAGGATGTTAGAAATGCAGCGGATGGCAAAAAGACGAGGAGATATATGGATGCAGTTAGAGAGGACATCAGAATCAGAATAAACTTTATTGGAATTGCATCGAGGTACAACGCGAATATGTACGTACAGTCGTCCGAAAGATGGGCGGAGTGCACGAAGCTGCAACTGTAGAAAGCGCGGCCATTTTATCCTCATCAGATCATAATCTTAAGATAGGAAAAGGGGTAGAAACATGAGGGTAGATAGTGGCATTACAAAAAAAGATCTTTCACACCTTGTCTATCAGGACACGATTTGAGACATCAAAAAAACATGGAGGTAGTTGGAGTGAAGACAGACGATGCAGAGGACATTCAACCTTTATTTATACAGGTTGGTCTCATTGAGCTACTTACCTGGCAAGGGAGGAACAAGGGAAGGACAGAGGAGGAGGACTCGCTGTGGAGACCACTGAAGAGGGAACAGCTGAAAGTTTTGTTTAACTCTACCTATGACAGAGATTTTATCCCCTTGTGATGATGAAAACTAAAGACTGCAACAGAACGTTTAAACATTTTGACAACTGTTCCCTGAACAAAAGTACGGAAGATCCAGTTGAACATTATCCTCTTTTAATGGAAAGAAAAATATTCTGGAATGTGTTTCTAATAAATAATAAATAAATCAAAGAACCAATCTTTTGTGTTGTGTTTGAATAAGAGCGCAGAGAAGAGGCATAACTTTTACTGTAGGTTTAAGTTGGGAGCTTCCATAATCACATCTCTTTAGACTAACTTATCCTTCTTAACTTAGTTGTATGTATTTTATATTTCAATTTATTCCTGTTGGTCTTTCACTGCGTTTGTTTGTTTATACACAATCTTGTCTGATATGTTTCTTGCTGTAAAGTGTCCAAGGGTGTCCTGAAAGGCACTTTTTAAAATAAAATTATTTATTCAATTCAATTCAAAAATACTTAAGTTAAAGTGCTATGCATATCATATGGCGGTTACTGAATACATGTCACCAGCTCTTACAGCTGTTGCACAATTTTTTTTGTAGCAAATAAGCCTAAATAAGAGCGCTATGATCTGACAAATGAACGTATATACAATATCGGTGATCGGCCAAATAAGTTTTAACATATTGGATATCGGCCAAAAATTCAATATCGTGCATCCCTAATTATTATTATTATTATTATTATAAAAGGTTGAAGAGAATACATGTAATACATGTAAATCTAATAACTTAATCTGTTTATTTCATAAAATCCTAAAAACTGCAGCTCTGGAAGGAACCTCAGAGTTGAACTCTTTCTGCCGAGTGTTGGTCTGTTTATATTCACTCACCTATCCAGCACTCCAGCCGGGCACAGGGGGACGTCTTGACCACATCAGGAGGGTCCACTCCAACATTCAGACACAGCACCAGCGCCACACTCACAGTCTTCATCTGTGGGGGAAACAAGGTGCGCAACATTAACCTCAAGACTCGTTATAAACACTTTGAAGCTAATTCTGGTATGTTTTTACTTCTAGAAATATTAAATCTCCATTCAGGGGAGAAGCTTTTACACGTTTACAAGATTTATCTTGAGGGTAATTTGCGGTGAAACATGCTGCTGCGGCTGAAAACCGATACTTTACTGGAATGATGAAGGCCAAGTGGCTCACTAAGACGACAAAGGAGTTCTCTTCGTTCACCATCTGCCACCGGAATCCCACTACAACTAACACTGGGACCACCGCAGCTGTGCTGGCAAATCAGACCGCCGACCATCCCACAGATAGAAAGTATCTCATCGCATGAATTCCACCTTCTGAATGCAGATCAAGCTGCAGCACATAAATGTCAAAATGAGAAATAAAACCCATGGAAACACCTCTCACCGTTCCAAGTGGGAAACATGAGCACAGAAACGTGCAGAGGCAGGAAATGATTGGAGCAAAAGACGAGCTGAATAAAAACAGCCATCGATTTGTGGCTTATGTGGCAAGTTCTGACAGAGAGCAGCTTGATAAGGCCGCTCAGGCTTACTAAGGAGTAAATTATCACCATCACTGCTGCTGAGGAAACACTACCCTGTGCATCCCAGAAGACATTCAGCTTTTTGGCTCCATCATGTAGCTCTAATGACGATACAAAGAACTAAAGTCACTGGCACTAGTATGAATAAAATATGTAGCTGAATGTGCATTTGATATTATATTTTATCATTCTTATATAAGAAAAGCTAAACAAGGCAAATACAAATGGCGATTTTTTTTTTTTTGCCATTTTAGTGTCAATTGTGTGCGAGAGTGTTTTTCTGGACTGGGATTGAACAATAATGCACATAAAGCTTAATGTTTATGGTTCAAGATATTCAAGTGGGAAGGAGTTACACTGGAGAAGAACAGAGGGAGATTTTTTGTTTGTCCGAGGCAGCGGAGAGAGAGTGAAGGGAGTACCACCAGGAGCAACAGAGGAGCCAGGGGGTGGCCAACGGTGGCCTTGGCCTACCATAGATTAGTCTTTAGCCACCCCAATCATTTGATGAAACTACTTTTAAGCAATAAAAAAAAAACAAGAAAGCATAGTTTCCTCAAATGTTGGTGTAGCCAGTTCTCAGACACTCACACAGCTAGATGCACACACAAATGTGTGCATGTGTGTGGCCATCTTGAATTTGGATGTGGGAACCCAGTTTTTGATAGTGACCTTTCTTACACCTACCTGCATAGTCTAGAAGTCTGTAGCCGACTTAATTTTCAACTTATCAAGCTCACAATATGCAGTTTTTCCCCTACCATGATGTAGCGCTAAGCTAGCGGCGCGCAATACAGATAAGCTAGGTAAACGCTATGACTATGGAGGTAGGGGTTCTGTCACCCTCATGCTGAGCCGTCTCCATCCCCTGCTCGAAAACTGACACTACATACAGCGCGCAACACAGACATCTGGCTCCGTACCCCCCCAACAAAAATCACAGAAGATTTGAGCGCCCTGCCAAGGCAAGTAAACTAGAGGACACATTGATATGGATGGACACACAGAGGGTGTTTCCAAGCCCCCCTCTTCACTCTTCACCAAGGATCAAAACCAAAGTGACTGAACTGAGCTCACTTTGGTTTTAAACCAAGGTGTTACTCAAAACCTTTGACTAGAAATAAACTGCAGAGAGCTTCTTCACACAGAGAAGTGACACCAACATGATGCTCCTTGTTGGCACAATATCTGTGAAAGTTGGAACCAGCAGGAAAAATCTCTTGAAACGGCTTCATTTCCTGATGGAGGAAATGCGTCACCACGGACAAACATTGTCCGTTAATTTTACAATTTTAACTGACTTTATTAACCTTAATGCAGAAGGAGACATTTACTTTAAAATGTTAAAATCATTAGCTGTGCCTAAGGCTCTAAAGACTCCGTTTGCAATGCCTCTGGTGCCAGGAATGTTAGATGGGAGCTCCGAAGGGCAAAAGAGAGAACTACCACAGCGGTTCACTAATAACGGTGACATTCTGTAAATAAAACAAGTAAAGTGGTTTAATTTGACAGGGTGTGTGTGATAAATGCTGATTTCTGATTGTAAAACACTACGATGCTTTAAAGAGCTAATTACACACCAGCTGACACGTCTGATTGTTGTAGTTTTTTTGTTTTGATTTTTAGCTACGTCATTATATTTGGCTGATATTTAGTGATTGTTTATAAAATGAGACTAATGAAAAAAAAAAACATTGTAACCACAGAACACAGCAGAGGTTTTTGTGACATTATTGTGTTTAATTGTTTTGTCTTGGTTGATCTTAAAACGATACCAGAATCCGTTTTTCAGAACTGGAGCTGTTAAAAAGTCGTTTTGAGCAACATAAGAGTGATGATTGTTAAATGGTGATGATTTTAAGATGCACCTGTAAACCAGAAGCAATCAATGCTAAATTTATTTAAAAAGTGACATGCTGGATTCAATAACCGCCTAATAACAGGATGAGATAAAACTCAGATTTATAGGTCTTTATATTGATGCCCGGTGACCTTTATCAGGTCACATGGTACAAATATTGTGCTGTAGAGCCGCTGAGCGGTTGCTGCGTTTTATGTGATGACTCGTGACTGAAGAGGGTTAGGACTGCTGTTGTGAAACTAATTAAGGCGCCCCACGTTTCCCCACCAGCCGGGTAAAAGGTCAGTGTGCCAGTGGGACTCAGCAGGACTACCATCTGATGTGCGTCTGCATCCATAAAAACACAACGGCACCGTGCATTACATCACTTCATTCAGCCCCACCTGATTTGCTCCCACTTTGACTTTTTCCTGTCAAACCTTCTCCTCAGGAATTAATTGTGAAACAAGTTTTATGCATTTGGGAAATAATTAAACAAGAGTACCACATACGGCACATTATACACCCGTTGACAAACTATTATAGAGCGACAGTGGTGATTCACTTATGTGTCAAGTTTTGTTAAATTATCTTGGATCAGAAGATGTGGCTTGAAAGAGCAAAGACTGTTTGATATTACTGAGTGGTGAGAAATTAATCAACCCCTCGTCTGGTGAGGAAACAGTGTCATTAAATTATCTTAAGTGGATCAGAAGTTATGGCCCAGACAAGCAAGGTCAAGGTTAAGGTCAAGGTTTCTTTATTGTCATTCGCATCTCATGTGGTACATGTGGTGGAATGAAATTGTGTGCACAGGGTCCCAGTTACATCCAACACAAGTATAAATTGGAAAAGAAAAACAGTAATAAGATCTTCTAAGATATGAACTAAGAATACGCTAAACACCTAATAGTGCAAAAACAATACGCCGAACAACAGCAGCATGAACATGAGTCTGTGTGAGCAGATGAGTATGAATGAACACAGCAGCATGAAATAAATCAGCAGCATGAGATCAGCAGCATGGATAGTAGCAATCAAGAGGCATTACAGTGATTTTTTTCAATGATAATCCTGATTAGAGATTCATGAGTAACAGCCTCAGGGTAGAAGCTGTTCCTCAGTCTAGTGGTTCTACACTTAATGTTCCTTAACCTCCATCCTGAAAGGAAAGGCACAAAAAGTGTGTGCTGGGTGAGTGGGGTCCTTCATGATGCAGGTGGTCCTCTTCCTGCATCTGAAGGTGTAGATGTCTGTGATGGTGGGGAGGCTGACTCCAACATCTTCTGTGCAGCCTTCACCACTCTCTGCAAAGCTTTTCTTTCTGCAGCTGTGCAGCCTCCATGACACATGTTAATGCTGGAGCACAGGATGCTCTCTACTGTACACCTATAGAAGGAGGTGAGGACTGAGCTTCCCAGACCAGCTCGTCTCAGCCGCCTGAGGAAGTAGAGTCTCTGATGAGCTTTCTTGATCAGGCTGGTGGTGTTGTTGCTCCAGCTGAGGTTGTCATTCAGGTGCACACCCAAATACTTTAGCTGGAGACCACTTCTAATGCAAAGGAAGCAAGGAACTTGTATGACATTTGACCTTTATTTGTGACCTTGAACTTATAGCTGAGGTGATGAAAAGATTGTTGGACGTGCCTTCTAGTGGTGTTACCAATGTGTATCAAGTAACGTTACATTAGCTCAATGAGATCAGAAGCTATGATGCAAACAAGACCTTGTTTTAACTTTGACCTTGAGATAATGTTTATGGACCTATGGATGAACGGAGATTATGCCATAATATGTCCACTTTCTCCGTCTTTTGAAGGGGAAACTCAAAACTACACATTAGTTCAATTCACATTTTATCTTATTTGTGGTTATGTTTTTATTTGGAAAAATGTTAAACCTGTATATTAGTTTAATCTTAGCCATATTTTGTCTTTACAACCTTTATCTTCACAATATCTATACCATGGATGATCGGCGTTTCTTTCAGCTCTGGTTAAACCACTTCCTGACCAGAACTGTTTCAGGGATAAATTTCAGAAGATTGGCCGTCTTGTGTGCTTGTTAGTGGGATTATCCAATAATTCTCAGTCGGGTCATATGGACAGTTTTTTTTTTAAATAGAGAT
Organism: Nematolebias whitei; assembly: GCF_014905685.2. Classification (NCBI taxonomy): domain Eukaryota; kingdom Metazoa; phylum Chordata; class Actinopteri; order Cyprinodontiformes; family Rivulidae; genus Nematolebias; species Nematolebias whitei. The sequence continues at coordinate 6,898,250 of NC_056513.1, read as the reverse complement.
GTTTCACCCTCTATCCGGAGGGCTTCATCAGTCAGAGGAGTTCCAGTAAACTGTTTCCCCACCAAGCAGTAAACTCCTTACCTGGATGATTGAGCATGAACTTTGTTGTTAGTGGGATGTTTTTGTCCCCTGTTGGGGAGCAAAGAGGCGAACTGGACGTAGCCATCAGTCGGCTGTCCTGTGAGCTGGATAATTTAAAAGGTAAGCAACAAGCCGACTTCCATTTTAATGTGTGGCTGCATCTAGGTGGACGAGGTCCCTATCGATAATTAGGTTGCCATGTCAAAATCCAAGATGGCCACCACGTGTGCTTGAGTGTGTAAATCAGCCAACCTAGTCATTTGAGGAAAGTATGACCTCTAGTAGTAATGAAGCGTAAAAGTATAATTTTCTTAAAGGACTGGGGTGGCCAGTAGGGTGGCCAAAGATTAATTTATGATGGCCACCACTGGCCACCCCCTGGCACCGCAACTGCACCTGGTCAAGAACAAAATTGCTCCTTCCACTCGCCAGGACCAATCACTCTGCACTGCCTCGGACAATCAAAAAAATAAAAACTACCTCTGTTCTTATACAAAGCGCAACTCCTCCTCACTTGAATATCTCGCACCAAAAATATTGTTTACTTCATTCCCTGTTCAGTTCCAGCCCAGAAAAACACTCGTCTCAAAAACAACAAACATTACCTATTCAAATCCATCAACTATGGCGGACATCGGTATGAATGTGCTTCCACAAAAAAAAATGTACGATACGTTTTGATCTTTGACGGCCAAAAATAACAACATTATTACCAGTAATTGTATTCTGAGGAAGCTCAAAGGAAGTGTGTCTGACTGGTTTTTGTATCTAATACTTGTATTTATTCATAACAGCAGAACCTCAACATAGTCGCGAATAAACAACCACAAGTCATAGATCAGCTGTCCAAATTGAATAATACATCTGCACCAGCGCAGTGAGAAAAGGCGCGTTTCAAACAGAAAAACTATCAGCAGATTTGCCCTTTAAAACACAACATTTGAAATGGCAGAACACTTCGGAGAAATACGAGCCTAAGGTCTGCAGGGCGAAGAAAGATGTTCCCGTCACTGCTGGGAAAATGTCAAAGATGAGTGTTGAGGAAAATGTACGGTCATTTCTTTTTATGTCAACACAAACATGCAAAAACTAGAGGGAAAAAACATACCGATCCAGTGTTTTCCCACTGGTGCTAATCATGATGAAGTGACTCAGGATGGTGGGATAATTAAAATGTTATTACGAACAGCCCTGATTGGATTATTTGTTTCCATCTAGCATCTGACGCAGGTCATTTATAAACCGTTTGATGCTCATTTGCACCAGAAAAAAAGCAGATAAATGTGGGGGTTTTCTACAATGTATAGTGGCATTTAGGATGTGTGTTCCACATTATTCTCATTGATTTATCTGCTTGTTTATTTCTCATATCACCTCACACGCTGAGAGAAAGCACAAACACATATCCCTTAATCAACCTTCACAGCTTATGGTAATAAATTAGATCCCATTGTGTGGGAACTGTCAAAGCCCTTGTTGATGAAATGGTGTGAATAAATTATCGTTGTAAACAAAACATGAAACGACTTGTGTTTTAAGAACAATACAAACATATTCAAACAAAAAGCAGAAAACGCAGAGCTCCCCTGACACCCCCGCTGTGATCAAACCACCGTTTGACCCAGAACAAGAGGCCGATTTATCAAATGAGCAGCTACAGTTTGTAAAAGTTGCCTTTCAGGACTAATCCGAGAGGAAAGCTGAAGCAAAATTAGATTTTAAGAGCAGTATACCGGACCTCATAGATTTCCAATATTCTCGTGAATCCTTTTGTGCACAAAGAGGAAAGAGAAGGAAGAGGAATGAAGTTTGGGTTCAGAGCTCGTTTGTTTCCTGAGATAAAAACAAACAGGAGAATGACAAAAAGATTCAACAGAACAAGACTTTAACGTCTATATCAGCACGTGCACGTCCTCCTGTGTCATGGCTACGCATTAAAATCGGATGTTATCGTCTTCTTGTTAATAACTGCACGGCACTCTGGGGGATTTTTGAGCCTTTTCCCTCGGCGCCCTTTCAAGACTCCCATACAGGCTTTACCACTGCTTACTGCGTCGATCAATGACTCCTGATTAATCCATTTGTTAAGTTGGCAATAAACGAAGGTTATTAACACGGTGTGGGGGGGGGGGATCAATGTCGTTCAGGCTTGCTGTAGCCAGCTGAAAGAAGCAACAGGTGAAAATTAGACTCTTATAATCCATAAAAGGCCAATTTGATCTGTGAAGCAATTCAAAAAGTGTGTTTTGAATTCAAATATAGAAACTGGCAAAAACAATTTAATAAAAGCTGCAATTTTTGTGCATTTCTACAGGAAGCGAATACCGTACATTTCACTGTATAAGTCGCACCTTTTTGCATAAATTAGCATGCCCTAAAACTTATACAGCGAAGCGACTTATTTACTTTATATTGTATGTTTTCCCCCCATATTTATAACCCAAACTTTGGCTGTGATCTGACAATTTCATTCATTCTGACATGAAAAGAAATTGAACAATACCATTTTCGGCCACTAGAGGGTGCATGACTAATATGGCAAGCCAAGTGTCTCATTAATAGTTAAAAGTGGCTATTAGTGAGACACTTGGCTTGCCATAAAAGCCACCTTTGTCTTGTTGTGGAACTCCAGGAGCAAACGTCAAATCAGCTGCATTTCGCCGTGTCGCCCAGGCAAAATTCAGCTGATTTGACCCTCAATGTGCATTTATTAAGGAGAACTTAAACTGAGACACACCTTTACTATAATGTCGAGCAAACAAATAATTGTTTTAAGTGTTAATCTTGTTAAATTCTCATTAAAGTCCTCCCATGAACGCTCCCGTGGCTGCCATTTGGCAGCCAATCGATTTTTGGCACAACACTGACCCACGTTTCCGGGTGGTCAGCAGTGACGCACAATAGATGCGATTTATACGGCAAAGCGACGTATTTATGGTTTTTCCACTTTATTAGACATATTTGGACTGATGCAACTTATACGGAGGTGCAACGTGTACGGCTGCAAGTATGGAAGTAATAAAACCTGGATGGTTGAAACTTGCATACAATAAATTGTCTGTACTGCAGTGAAGATTTACAGTTTTTTAAAGAATAAATTCAGTCAGGACTATGTTTAACTATGACCTGGAGAAAGATCTAAGACTTTAGAAAGAACTTGACCCGGATCATCTAAGAACTAACCCATCTGTCTGAGCAAACACATTTAACTCTAAAATTAACTGGAGAAAGTTTAGGGCCATTCAACTAAAGTCTAAAATTTGCAGACATAGGAGTTTTCCAAAAATAAAATTTATTAGTTGCATGAAAATCTTTTTAAAATTAACCAAACTAAACAAACGGAGTATGGGCACCAATTAAATGCATTAGAAACACTACTCCAGGGCTACTCAACTAAACTGCTCAGAGGGCCACAGTTGCTGAAAGCCAAGAGGTCAGGGGCCGGACAACCAGCAGTTATTGTCATCAAGTGCGTTTGTTTTATGGTTCAAAATCTAGTTTTAATTTAAAAATGAACCCATTGATGGGCCGAACCGAGTTCATCCGTGGACCTGATTTGGCCCCCAGGCCGCCAGTTGAATAGCCCTGCGCAACAGCTAGCTGCTGCAGTCGCTTTTCGTGCGTGCAAATATTTAGTGAATTATTACAATCTGGTCAGAATTAAACTATCAATAAAATGAAGTCATTCAAAGACCTGTCTACAACAGGTAAGATACTAACTATTCATACATTTCCCACAATACTTTAAATAGATGAGTACTCTCCCTTTAACTCTTTGTTAATTGCTAAATTAGAAAAGAAAGAATAGCCTGAGGGATGAAAGCAGGATTTTTTTTTAAGAATTACATATTGCTCGATGACTTGCAACTAGTTAGCTCTCCGAGTACACCTCTGGGACGACTCTCAGCTACTACCACAACAAAATGTTAGCTGAATATGTATAAAAATGACTGAGTTATACCTTTTAGAGTTCTGTTAAGCAACTTACTTTGATTTTTTTATGTCCATAATGATCAAATTTACCAACAGTCACCAAACACCAATGTAAAATCACTGCTGTAGTATAATTATTAGCAGACTGATATAATATATATATTTGTGTCTCGGCGAGTGGAAGTCCATATCCTGCCTAAAGAATTACGCACAGATTGAATTTAACTAATGACGCAGCAAAGCCCACCAGCCTCATTTCCACATCATTACAATGGCTTTGAATATTGATGACTTATTGATTTCATTATTCTGGAGCTGTGAAAACAAGCACAGGAGGAAGAGAAATTTTTAATGAATATTGTGTTTGTGAAGCTCAAACATCTCGTTTAGCTCCAACATGGCGGATCATTATCAAACAAATCAGATAAACTTCGGTCGAGACAAAAGTCCATTTAAAGCTCAAAATGAAACAAAAACAGAGTTTAGTTGATTTAAACGAAGGTCGTACGTGACGTAATTTTATTATCGTCTTTCTAATTGAGAGTTGTCCTTAACCGTGATGTGGGTCATTTAAGATCAAATTAATTTAAAGTGACAACATGGTTTTTGTAGTTTTATACAGCAAAGTTACAAACTGTTAAAGTTTTTTAAGACGTGTTTATTCACTTGATATTTTAGTAGTTCTTCAGTCCATTCAGAAAGAATTGACTGTTTTTAATCAACGTAGTAAACAAAATAGGTCATTTATTATTTGTACAATCTTACATTTTTTTTCTGTTTTACAAAAAAATTCAAGCAAATATTTGTAAACATATTGATGTATTCGCAAAAAGGTCCTAATCCTATCAAGTACTGCAAACGTTTCCTACAAGAAGTATTCCTACCAAGAACAATGTAGACAAAATATCCTCTTTTTGTTTTTTCTTTTATAGACGTATTAATGTTACAATGTTAAAACTGTAGATGCAAAAAAATGAAATGCATTAAAAAAAAAAAAGCTTAAATTTCTTGAAAGAATACATATTGTCCGTATTTTTGCATGCCAAAGTTAAAAAAAAAAAGGGATTTTTAAGAGCTTAAAAACAACAAAAAGCAATTTATGACTTGTTTTTTTCTTTTAATAGAGTGTAAGTTTGGAAAATGGAGAGGTATGCTGTCCCTAAAACTGAAGATTTTATGTGAGGGTCACCAAACTGAGTTAGTTCATTGCATTTTTTAAAAGATACGAGGGAAACGTCCATGACACAATCAGAGTTATTGAGGCTCCAAGTCAACCCAGCTGAGGTGCAGCGCCTCGATGCTCGCTTTCTTTCAAAAACTCTTGTTTCGGCTGCTTTAGTTCTTGAAGTCAAACAATATTAACAGCAAAATACATTGTATTCCAAATAATACAACAAAGGTGTTGTCTTGATGAGTGTGCCACTTTCACGTTTGTAGTTTATCAAATATCTGCAGATTTAAATATTACGCAGGATTTTAGCAATAAAAACAAGGTTTTGACCATTTGGATACACTAAGCTCGCATATATTTGGAAGTACAGTATACTATGGAATAACTATACTGTTATAATTGTAATGCAATTAATGATCAAAAAAGAAATATAAATTGTTATTTGCAGTGAATTTGTTTGTCTAGTCTGCCTCTTATTACCAATCATGCAGTTTTTCATGTTCAAGTACTGTTAGCCTAACAAAACCCATCAATTGTTATTTTCAAATACAATAACCCTCATGACGTGTTTTTACTTTTATATAACTTTATTTCCCAAAGGGTGATATTTTAAAAATTAAGCGCATGGTCATAACTTCAAAGTCAATTTTATTTATCAGACTGACAGACGTCTCCTGTAAGTGTCTTTATCACACGCAAAGGGATTCAATTTTGATCATTCGATTCAGTGAATACTTGAGTTTATATGCATTGCTAATGTTTCGTGCACAATTTTAATTTTTTCAAAGGGGGGGTGGGGACAAAAAAATTTGAGAACCACTGGATTTAAGCATGTGCTGGAGGTGATTCTCAGCTACTACGACACCAAGTTTTACCTAAAACACTGTAAAAAAAAAAAAAGCCATTTATGTTTTTGTTATGGTCAAATAGCTGTGATGGCCGTCTTGAATTGGGCTGACTCCAAAAGTTATATAGATGAACATTAAAGGATTAGGACACTAAATGTGGCATCGAGCTGTACTTGCCCTTTTCTTGTGAGGGGACAGACTCAGAAAAACAATTGAGTTGTATTCAATTTTATTTAATGAAAGAAAACCGCCAGATGTGAAGAAAATACCATCGAGCTTCTGTTATATGTTGTTGACGTGTCTGACTAATTAGCGTTATGCTAATTACATTTTATCAAGCGCTGCTGTGTGCTGATGTGAAACCACTCATTCTAAGTGTTTTAATAAGAAATGCTTTGAAGAACCCAACCAGAGGACCTGACTCAGACTGGGTAGATTTATTGAGCTGGATTACTGAGCGTGCATCAGGACAAGAAATGCTTTGATTCAGATCCCAGCCAGATAATTTCTGTAAGCCTAGTGTATATCTTCATTTAACTAAAATCCCAGGTAAGAACAGTTCTGCCTGAACCCACGTTTATATATCTGCAGGCTGATTTAACAACTCAAAAACCTTCAACACCTGCTGTACGGCTGCAGCCTGTTGTCATAAGACATGAAAAAATGTGTTATACCACAGATATACATCACATAAACTACATATGAAACAAAGACACTACACCTGGACCGTAAAAACTAAACCTGGACACTAGAAACTACACCTGGACCACATAAACTACACCTGGACCATAGAACCCGTTGTTTGGCGCATTGTTTTTGTACTATTAGTGCCTAGTATATTCTTAGTTCATATCTTAGATCTTATTACCGCTTTTCTTTACAATTTGTATTTTTGTTGGACGTAACTGGAACTCTGTGTACACAGTTTTGTTCCACCTCATGTACCACATGTGGTGGCAATAAAGACACCTTGAGCTTGACCTTGAAACTACATCTGGACCACAAAACCTACACCTGGACCACAGAAACTACCGTACACTGAACCGTAGGAACGACACCAGAACCATAGGAACTACAGTGAACCATACAAATTACACCTGAACTATACAAACTACCCCTGGACCTGAGAAAATACACCTGGATCATAGAAACTACACCTGGATCATAGAAACTACACCT
>NC_056513.1:6863310-6891028 GCF_014905685.2 Nematolebias whitei | reverse complement strand
TACACCTGGATCATAGAAACTACACCTGGATCATAGAAACTACACCTGGCTGGACCACAGAAACTACTGTACACTGAACCATAGGAACCACACCTGAACCATAGGAACTACACTGAACCATACAACCATACGAACTACACCTGGACCAGAGAAACTACACTTGGACCCTAGAAACTAACCTGGACCACAAAAACTGCACTGAACCATTAATAGGAACCACACCTGAACCATAGGAACTTCACTGAACAATACGATTTACACCTGAATGAACCATACAAACTACCTCTGGACCACAAAAACTACACCTGGACCAAAGACATTACACCTGGACCATAGAAACTAAACTTGGACCAAAGAACTACACTTGGACCAACGACACTACGCCTTTACCACAGAAACTACACCTGAAACATAGGAACTACAGTAGACCTGGACCATAGAAAGTACACCTGGACCATAGAAACTAAACTTGGACCAAAGAACTACACTTGGACCAACAACACTACACCTGTACCAAAGAAACTACACCTGGACCATAGGAACTACAGTAGACCTGTACCAAAGAAACTACACCTGAACCATAGAAACTACATCTGGACCATAGAAACTACACCTGGACCAAATAAACTACACCTGAACCATAGAAACTACACCTGGACCATAGAAACTACATCTGGACCATAGAAACTACACCTGAACCAAAGAAACTACACCTGAACCATAGAAACTACACCTGGACCAAATAAACTACACCTGAACCAAAGAAACTACACCTGGACCATAGAAACTACACCTGAACCAAAGAAACTACACCTGAACCATAGAAACTACATCTGGACCATAGAAACTACACCTGAACCAAAGAAACTACACCTGAACCATAGAAACTACACCTGGACCATAGAAACTACACCTGGACCATAGAAACTACACCTGAACCATAGAAACTACATCTGGACCATAGAAACTACACCTGTACCAAATAAACTACACCTAAACCATAGAAACTAAACCTGAACCATAGGAACTACACTTGGACCATTGAAAGATTTGACGAGAGATAACTTGTTGTGAATTGGCACAATAAACGTTAACTGAATAGAATTTGATGGACGGACACACAAATTAATAGAATAAAAGACATAATAGTTAGGAAAAATAAAAAAATGACATGTTAGTATTTTTTAGCAACCCGATCTGAAAATGTTACCGTCAGTTGTTTTAGTTGATATAACGACACAACACAAACACTAACTGGTATGTTTCAGTTACGGCCATACAGATTTGCTCAATTAATACACCTTTGTGAAACAAAATATACAGTACCTGTATCAATGCCAGATCTGCATATTATACTAACACAACAATTTGTATTCTGCCTGCAGCTACAGAAATGTGCAAATATATTTTTTAAAAATCAGGTAATATTTTGCCTTCAAAAAGCCTTTTGTTGTCTTGTACACGTATAGTAATTTTTCATTATTTCAAAACGTGCTTTAAAAGTTTTGTCTGATCATTGGCAAAACAAATTTTCAGTCGAGTCCTTGCACTTTACATTTTTCAAAAAGTTTTTTTGTCAAGGATTAGACACAAATGAAGCTGAAAAAACAGTCGGTGTTTTGCTTTGTAACAGTTTTGTGATGCAATCACTTCCCCTATTGGTCTGAGATAAAGGCTTGTTGCTCTCTGTTTTGGGAGGACTGGAACTATCGACACTGGTGGTCTCAGTTACTTTATCCAAGTCAAATCACTGCAAACCTTAAAACCACTCATTAACTCCCCAAACAGTCCGTCGTCTCAATAAAGAGGAAGTGATAGAAACGGCACCAAACAATTCTCTAAACTTTCATTTAATCTTTTAAGAGCTTTCTTCTGATCTGAGTTAGCCCCTGACCTTTGACCCTACTGTCAAGCGCACAGTTTATCTGTAGACTCCTATCAGTCTTTATTGGTGCAGCAAGTGTGCACACATAGATGTTCCACTACGAGTGGCACACGCAGACACCGGTCCTGTGGGGGAGTAAAGACAAACACTGACCAATGAGGCGAGTAATTGTGAAGCCTCTGCCTTTTCTTCTTTGATTTCCCACAGTGCCGAGCATCACTGAAGGGAAGGTCCTCCTCACACGCTTGCTGCTGCTGCAGGATCCTTTTATCAGGATTCTTGTTTTGTACATTTGGTATAAAAAATATACACAATATTATTAAAATTCTAGTGTTTGTGATGTAATAAGAAAAACTACAATCAAAATAATGTAATTTTTACTGTGACATACATATACTGTATATTCTGCACAATTTCTTCTTCCTCTTTTGGCTTTTCTGTCTTCAGGGGTCACCACAGCGAGTCATCCTCCTCCATCTCACTCTGTCCTCTGCATCCTCTGTCCTCACTCCAGCTACTCCATGTCCTCTCTAACTGCATCCATATATCTCCTCTGTCTTTTTCCTGGCATCCTTCTACCAGTATACCCACTGTCCCTCCTCTGGACATGTCCAAACCATCTCAGTGTGTCCTCTCTAACTTTATCTCCCAGTTGTTCAACCTGTGCTGTACCTCTGACGATCTCATTCCTAATCTTATCCATTCTCGTCACTCCTAAGGAGAACCTCAACATCTTCGTTTCCACCACTTCCAGTTCTTTCTCCCGTCTTTTTGTCAATGCCACGATCTCCAGGCCATAACTCGCATTATAGTTTTGGCAAGTGTTTAACGTCGGACGCCCTTCCTGACACAACCGTCACCATTTACCCGGGCTTGGGACTGGCACAAGAGATACACTGGCTTGTGCTCTTTTATATTCTGCTCAATCTAAAAACAAAAAATGTAATTGTTATTTAGGGTTTGCACACCTACTCAACCAGCTTACTGCATATTCGTATTTTTCTCTGCAACAGATTTTTAGATTTTAAGTTCGAGTTGCAACAAAATGCGTCGCAGCAGAGGTGCAAAAGGTTTATAAATTATTTATTATAGCCACAACGACCTGAGATTTTAACAGTGAGGCATGTAAACGACATCACTCTACGTCAAACTGAATGTAACAAAAAGATCGTGGCTTAAGAACTCCGTCATATCCCAAACTTTGAGCAACGACCTGAACTAAAAATTAAATCAAAGCCAAATTATTCTTGCATAAATGTCAAAAACTGGCACTAAGGCAACTAGCATTCAGGATTATATAGTCTTGTTACAGGTTAACAAATATAGACCTGAAAATGCCCTGAGTAATTAAATATGTTGGACTATAGATTTAGCATGACTTTCTGATAGGAATGCCGATTTCGGTCCGCCTTTATTACTTCTTTTGAATCAATAGCCTCACATTTAATGATGTCTTCATTTGCCTGCAGCTCAACACTTCAGCAGGTTCTGCAACTTAATTTAACCCGTGTCCTAACAGAAGCCATGTGTTAAAATTTAATCTAGGTGAATTTCTACAGCGGTTGACGAGCTGGTGATGGTTATGCATGACTAAGTGACATTTACCATCATTATAATGGCAGCACCTCGTAGCTGCGAGGCATTGAGATAATCGGGCTGGTTTCGGTGCAGCGGTTCAAACTACAGCTTTACGAGAGTTCAAACGCTCTGTTGCCGTTCATAAGAAAAAATCTGAGGTTCCCCCTCCAAACGTAGCACAAAAGTAGCTTTCAGCAGGGCGTTATGATTTGGCATTTTAATAAAGACGGAGCAATGAAAAGTTCAGTCACCATAACTGCTCAAACCAAGCTGTCAAAGCACAGTCTTCAGCATTTTGTACTTGATTTTCCTTCACAATAACTGAAATCTTAAGATCTAGAAGTGGACGTGGACATTTATGTTGTGTTCGGTTAAAACTAGAAGGAATCTGATGTGCAAATATGAACATGAGAATCACACACACGACACATTATACGCCCGTAGTCAAACTTATACAGCAATCTATGGCAATGGCCTGGACAAGCAAAGACCTTGTATAGCCTTTGACCTTGATTTGTGACCTTGACCTCAGAGCTGGAGTGATCAAATGAGTAAACAACGTGCCGCCTAGTAGTGGTACAAACATGCATCAAGTTTTGTTAAATTATCTTAAAAGGATCAGGAGTTAAGCCGCCGAAAATCAAAGACCTTGCACAGTAGTTCCTCGTTTATCGCAGGGGACAAGAACCCTGAAGCCCCGTGATACGTGAAAAACTGCGAAGTAGAAATAGTAGTACAAGCAGTAAGTAGTAGTTTATTTTAGTATTTATATATATATATATATATATATATATTATTTATTTATTTACATATTATATATTTATATAGTGTTACATAATTTTCAGCCCCCTTTTTGGCATCTGCATTTGGTAGCAGGACAAACTGAGCTGTGTAGTCTCTGTAGGTAGGTCTAGGAAAAAAGTATTGGTATCGGTTATCGGACAAATAAGTTTTAACATATCGGATATCAGCCAAAAATCCAATATCGTGCATCCCTATTCTTAATCATGTTTCTAAACTCTAAACGCTCTAAAAGAGCAAAGAATGTCATGGTTTCAGTTCCCCTGCCTCCGCTGCTCTCAGCCTGTGTCACTCAACCTGCAAGCGCTCTTGGCCACGCCCACTTCTATGCTCTGCGCAGAGAACAGCTGATCAGCTGCAGCAGGAAGTTTATCCTGCAGTATGGGCTGCACAAAGGTGCAGTAGATGCTAAATAATTGAAAATAATTAATTTTAAATAAAAATGCCATGCCGATCGTGTGGCTCATCATCAATCATCCAGTTGTGTGTCATGTCTAATTTTATTTTGAAAAACCGCGATAGAGCGAGTCCGCGATAAACGAACCGCAAAGTAAAGAGGGACTACTGTGTAACCTTTGACCTTGATTTGTAACCTTGAACTTAAAGCTGGAGTGATGAAAAGTGTATGCTACACTCTGTCTAGTGATGATGCACAAGTGTACAAAGTTTAATTTAATTATCTTGAGCAGGTCAGAAGTTATGGGTGGGACAAGAGAAATTTATAATAATAAAAGGAACGTCCCCTCAAGTTGAAACTCCAAATAAAAAAGAATTTAATGAATGATGCGTGACGAAAGTTGCAGTAATAAAACATTTTTTATACTTTAGTAAGCTTTAAATTCAACGGATCAGTTGCATTTATAATACTGCTCAATCTCCTTTTGTGAACACGTTGCTCAATGAATCTGATAAAAAGCAGCAGAATCTGCTGTTTTCTGTGTTTCTAAAATGTTGACAACCCTGTCAACATTAGCATTAAATCAGGCTAAACCTGATCTTGTTCTGATAAGCAAACTATTAAAGTTTACCACCACCTTTAAAGGCACCATGTGCTTAATTTAAAGCCACTGCTGATATCCACTGCTCTTTGTGAGAAAGACTGAGGCTGTCCAAACAGAGACAGGTTGATAACAGGACGATGATTTGTGATCCTTTGAGGTGCTGATAGTTGGACTTTGTTCCCGTTAATACAAACAGTTTCAGGTCTTACTGTGACAAGGCAGACCAGAGTTTCTGAACATGTTAAGCCTTTTCCTTAAGCTTGATGAAACAAGTAATTTAACTCATTTTATTCAGAAATACATTAAAAGATTCAAATTTTGAGGCAAATCTGCACTTTCTTTGGCTCACACGCCTTTTAATCTCCCTGCCCAAACAGAAAAAAATGTTCATAATTTCAAGTCAACTCAGCAACTTCCTGATGAAATGTTGAAGTACTCATGCCAGACGATACAGCATATCTTTATCATGCTTTCTCTGTAAATGTTGGGTAAAACTGCAAATATGGGCTCCAGTTGCACAGAAGTCTGTTGGAATCAGCCTCCCCACTAACACAGACATCTACACCTCCAGATGCCAGAAGAGGGCCACCTGCATCATGAAGGACCCCACTCACCCAGCACACACACTTTTTGCCCCGCTCCCCTCAGGAAGGAGGTTGAGAAGCATTAAGTGTAAAACCACTAGACTGAGGAACAGCTTCTACCCTGAGGCTGTTAAGACTCATGAATCTCTAACCAGAAAAATCACTGTGAAAAAAATCACTGTAATGCCACTTGATTGTTGATATGTGCTGCTGATTATCCATGCTGCTGATCTCATGCTGCTGTGTTCATTCATGCTCATCTGCTCTCACAGACTCATGTTCGTGCTGCTGTTCGGCGTATTGTTTTTGTACTACTAGTGCTCAGTGTATTTTTAGTTTAACGTTTTTCTTAGTTCATACCAGATCTTATTACCGTTTTTCTTTACAATTTAGACTTTGTTGGATTTAACTGGGACCCTGTGTACACAATTTCATTCCACCACATGCACCTCATGTATGACAAATAAAGAAACTTTGACAGATACCATTTGATCTTTTCAGGCAATTTTTAGAAAGCCAAATAAAAGCAGGTGTACATTTCACACTATTACGGGGAGTCTTCGCTGTAAAGTTTAAGAGGAAGTTCCAGGTAATAAAGCTTCTCCTCTTTCAGAAGATATCTGACAAAGCAGCTTTGTGCAGCTCTGAGCATCAAGGAACAGAAAGAAGAAGAAAACTTACCCTGTCCTTCATCCTCCAGCTCTGCGCTAACGCCTTGGAGCCCTCAATCTTCTCCAAGTGTCTTTTCTTCATGAAGGCCAGCGGAAGCTTCCAGTCGTTCATGTCAGCCTCCTCTTCCTCAGCGAGGCCCACGGCCGGCGAGTGGAGCAAGTCCGAGTCCATTTTCATCAGGGCTCTGCAGACAATTAACGACAGACATGATGAGTTTCTGAGGGGTCTGGATACGACACCGCAGTGACAAAAACAACTTGTTCACTGGTTTTATCATCCATTTAGGTGATGTTAATACACGTGAAGATGGCCGCCACAGCATATCAACCTTAACAAACACAAAAATAACTACAACTCAGTCAGTTTCACAGATATTGAGCTAAACATTGGTGTGGTAGAAGCAGAGTCATTCCCAGCCTATAAAAATAATAGATCATGAGGGGCTGTTATGAAACTTAGAAGTGCAAGGTGGTGGACAATATATTTTCCGTCAAAGAATGAGGATCTTTATTTACCGTTATATAAATTAAAACGGTTAAAGAAAAAAAGAATAGAAACAAGAGTAACGCAAACAGTACATTATACGTCCATCGACAATCTATTCTACAGAAATACAGCAATCTACAGAAATGTTCCAAACAAGCACAGAGCTTGTGTAACATGTGACCTTGATTTGTGACCTTGACCTTGGAGCTGAAGGGATGAAAAGTCTGAGCCACACTATGTCGACTTATGACGCATGTGTGTGTGAAGTTTTGTTGCATTACCTTGAGGTGATCAGAAGTTATGGGTGGGACAAAAAAGAGTTTATCAACTACCGAGAAGATATAAGAACTCGGCCTTTCGATGGGTGTATAATAAAAACATTACCCTTGAAATCATAAAAAGCAAAATAAATACAAAAACACAGTAAAACAATGTGACAGTCATTCATGACTATAGAGCTGGCTGTCCTTCAGAAGCAGCTTCAGTCTCTTTTTAAAAGATTGTAGCCAGAAACTTAATTTAAGTTGTGCAGGAAGGGAATCCCAGGAGGAGGTGTGGTGTTGAATGAGGAAATCTGCAGCTACAGAGAAATATATTAAGACTGGTACAGGACATGTATGAGGACAGCAGGACAGTGGTGAGATGTTCTGCAGGAGTGACAGATAGCTTCAAGGTGGAGGTGGGAGTGCATCAAGGATCGGCTCCGAGCCCCTTATTGTTTGCTCTGGGTGGGGATGAACTGATAGATGAGGTCAAGCAGGAATCACTGTGGACTATGAGGTTTGCAGATGACATTGTGATCTGTGGTGAGAACAGGGAACAGGTGGAAGAGAACTTGGAGAGGTGGAGGTATGCACTTGAAAGAAGAGGAATGAAAGTCAGCCGTAGTAAGACAGAGTACATGTGTGTGAATGACAGGGAGGGAACAGTGAGGCTACAAGGAGCAGAGGTCACAAAGGTGCAGGACTTCAAGGACTTGGGGTCCACTGTCCAGGAAAATGGGGAGTGTGGTAAAGAGGTGAAGAAGAGAGTCCAGGCAGGATGGAGTGGATGGAGAAAAGTTTCAGGAGTGATTTGTGACAAAAGGGTGTCAGCAAACATCAAAGGAAAAGTTTACAAGACAGTGGTGGGACCAGCTCTGTTGTATGGTCTGGAGACAGAGACATGGACAAAAAGACAGGAGACAGAACTGGAAGTGGCAGAAATGAAGATGTTGAGGTTCTTCTTAGGAGTGACAAGCACGGATAAGATTAGGAATGAGATCATCAGAGGTGCAGCACAGGTTGAACAACTGGGAGATAAAGTTAAAGACCAGACTGATTGAGATGGTTTGGACATGTCCAGAGGAGGGACAGTGGTTTGGACATGTCCAGAGGAGGGATAGTGGGTATTTTGGTAGGAGGATGTTAGAAATGCAGCTGCCAGGAAAAAGGTGACATATGGATGCAGTTAGAGAGGACATGGAGGTGAAGTGAGGACAGAGGACAAGGAGGACAGAGTGAGACGGAGGAGGATGACTCGCTGTGGAGACCCTCGATGAGGGAAAAGCAGAAAAAAAGGAAGGAAGGAAATCTCACAAGTTAGTCCCTTGTAGAGAAAAAGCAGTTTGTCTCAGAGAAGAGTGTTCATTTCCCACTGAATCTACTAAAGTTACTGATCCAGTGGCTTTTAGTGGAACCAGAAGGTCACTGAGATCTCGAGAACACTCACATTTCACCAGGGGCCTCAAGTATGACAGAGAGCTCAGCTTTCATAATGAAAGTTGGAGTATGAACCAAATTCCAAAAATGTGTACGCACAAAAATACTCGTATTTATCAAACACGTTGTGTCCTTCATACATCCCAACACAGATAGAACTGAGCGCACATTTGACACCTCCCATGACATGCCTCTATTTAAATATGCAAATATGTCCTGGATGTGTGATTTTATTCTCTGCAAGATTCATTTAACCTTTATTTATACAGGTTAGTCCCATTGCGCCTCGGGGACTCACTTACAAGAGAGACCTGGTTTTAACAGAGAGTGATGACAACAGTGAACAATGACAAAAATAGACAATCATAAAGGATGCATACAAATTATTTTTTTTACAAATGAAAATGGTAATTAAAAGGAAAAGTAGTGGAAAAACAGCTAGATTGTAGGGCGGTGTAGAAAACTAAAAACAGGAACATGTCTGCATTGGTTCTTGCCAGGAACTTAACAGATGTTTAAAGCCACTTAGAGAATCAAGGTCGAGAGCTTCAGATCTTTTTGCAAGATATTCCAAGAAACGGGAGCAGAGTAGGAGAAGGCCCTTTTGCCAAGTTCAGTACGCACTGAGGGAACACTGCAGGTAATAATGTCCTGAGAGAGCACGCTGTAGCTGCACTCACGCAGTGACATGTAGGAGGAGATGTATGAAGGCAGAAGACCAAGAAGTGATTTAAAGATGAAAATGTACCAGTGGGAGAGTCTATGTGAAGTTAATGATGTCCAATTAACCAGTGAATACAAGGTGCAACAGTGGGTACAGCCAGTTATGAATCTTAGTGCACCATGAGACAGCATCAAAAATCTGCAGGGTGCTTGTAGGAGCGTTCATGTAAATAATGTCACCGTAGTCAATGGAGGGAAGGAAAGTCGCAGATACAAGGCGTTTCCCAGTATTCAGAGTTAGACAGGATCTGTTTCTGAAAAAGAAACCCAGTTTAACTTTCAGTTTCTTTACTAGGTTTTCCACGTGAAGCTTAAAAGAGAGATGCAAATCAACCAAGATACTCAAATTTTTATAGGAATCAACAAACTCAATAGGGACACCATGAGAGGATAAAATCAGAGGAAGAACTGCTGGGACTGACTTCCTGTTTGGAAAAAAAAAACATCCCTTTGGTTTTGTCGGCACTTAGCCCAAGTTTAAAAATAAACAAATCTGACTGGATGATGTCGAAAGCGGATTGCAAAAGCTGGAAAGCCTTAGCAACTGTTTTGGCTTGACAATAAACAACTGTGTCATCAGCATAGAAACGTAAGGATGCATCAAGGATGCTCTGACCTACATTACCTATGTATATTGTAAATAGGGTGGGTCCTAAGACTGAGCCTTGTGGTACATCACTGTTGACTGTTAAAGAACAGGAGGAAGTACCATTATGTTGAACATATTGCCTCCGATCTGAAAGATAGATATAAGATGAGGTCCAGACTGTTCTGACTGCCTCTGTACCTTCTGAATGGACCGAGGGAGCGAGGGGGGTCAAAGACAGCCCACACCTGTTGCACCTCTGCGCTGCTGAGCCTTTTACAGCATTTCTGAATAAAAGTCAGCAAAGTGAAACCAGGAAAATCAGTGAAACTGTTGAGCTTTGCACTTTGTGGCGTGTAAGAAGTTTCCGCATTTCATGTGACATGACGACTACGACTCGTGCTTTGATGTTACCACACAACAGCTGAAACGAAACACATCTGGCTGGACTCAGCAAGAGTTTACAGAGTCTTCAGTCATCCCTTAACTGAATGCAAGCGTACAAAATTAAATTTGTTTTATGAGCCGGTATCTCACTGGGCTTGAATGTTGGCGACAAATGTTGAAGGACATCCAGGAGGGAGTTTCCAAACGTTCACAAAGCGTCTCAGTTTCCTCATGAGAGTCACTTTAATTATGAGCATATTAAAAAGTATTATTTACTTCACTGAACTTTGAATTATGAAAACAGGACAGCACCATCAGATTTGAAGTGCTCAAGCAGTTGAATCATCTTATAGCTCCATCATACTCCATCACTATAAACCAGTGAATCCCATAGATGAGGTCAGGAGCCCACTGCGGGTCACAAAACATAAGGCTGGGGACCTGAAACAATATTTTCTTTTAAATCTACATTTCTAAATAATTTCAACTAGCATACATTTTTATTTTGGGGGGAGGGGAGTGGTGGCACTGAGGTTAGAGAAGATGAGCTTGTGATCAGATCTGAAGTAGGGCACAGCCAAAATAAATAATATATATTTTTGATACAAAATATGGAAAGATTAGTTAAAAGATAAAGTAAAATATGAGCTTATTTGTGTTGCCATTATTTATTAACTTTTTTAGTAACACCGGTAGTAATCCAGCCAAAGATATCTGGGGTTTCAAGTCTTTGACGTTGGATCTTTTTGGGCTCAGAAGCCGAAAAGTTTGGGAACGGATGCCGTAAACGAAAAATTTCTGCTGGGTTTAGGAGTCTGGTCAGCTTGCATTTGTGAGAAATATAGATATAAGCTTGTTCTACTGGTTTCTAACGCTTGTCATAATGATGGTTGGAGAGCTTACTTCCTGTTAATTCAAACATGTTGAAAAATACAATATGAATAAAAATAACAGCTGTATGGATGGACTGTTTTCCTTTATATGTCTAACAAGAATCCCTCCAGAGGACCTGACTCAACCTTGTTAGATTTATTTACCTGGATTATACATCATGACCTTAGATTAATGCTTTTCTTTTATTGATGTTTTGATACTTTGCTGCACCTATTCTCATATTTATAAAAACATCAGAAGTGAGGGGTGGCTGAGGACATTTCTATTTTTAGCTCTGTGTTGTGCTCCTGCATGACTTTGGCAGCAGACTCCTCGGTTAGCATCACTAGCCGGCTAACTGAACTCCTGCCTCCTCCTGCCTGAAACTCTCTCCATGCTGATTGTGAAACTACACGCGCAGAGGGGTGAGTGACACGCGCAGATGTGCAGCAATGGCGCTAATCGTGGTGGTGTTGCAGATGCGGACCTTGTCGGTGCTGCGGGATGATCGACCCGGGCTGGGGAAGCTGCTCTCCGGACAATGACGGACACGGTGGCGCAGATAATCCGGGTCAGGAAGGTGTAGGGCAGCGTCCACAGCCGGTACAGGAGGTTAAAGCCGTCAAAGTGGACCGGAGGAGTGTGTCTGCAGGGGAATGTGCGGCTCCTCTCCCCGCGGCTCTTCGCTATGGGAAGGAGCAGGAGACGAGGCCCATCTTCGCACGGACTCTCTGCCACAGCCACGCCAACTCACGGACCAGCTCAGACGTTCCGGGGGTCCCGCTGTGGTCTCCGACAAGCCTCCGGCCCTGAGACCCGATTCGCTCCGACGGCTTCCACGAAAATCGCGCGCGGAGCCGAGAATTTCTCCCGAGAGCTACTGCTTCAGCACTACGGCAAGGGCGCAGCCATGTTGGGTTGAACCCAGAATGCACCGTAGCTGCCGTGTGACGTCATATCGCTGCTTCCGGTTACACACCAAAATATAAACACACTAAAGCTGCGCTTATTTAATTAATTAATTGTGTATTTCATAATTTAATTTATATTTAATGATTTAATGTATCGATTAATTAAATTATACATTTAATTAGTGTGTGATTATTACTATTTATTTATGTAATTTTGTCACATTTCACCCACCATACCCTTAGACATTGAAAATAAATAAAACTAAGCAACAGATCAACATATTCCAGTGCTACGATAATTATATTTTAAAATGGGTATTAAACTTATTTATAACTTCACAACAATAACTATTTCAACATAAAACAGTTAGGACTTTATTTTATTGAAGCAATTATTAACTAAAATTAAATTTATTTATTTTGTTTAATGTATTTATTTATTAAATGTATTAACTAAATACATTACAATTAAATTTAAATTCATTTAAAAATGTTTACAAATGCAAAATAAAAAAATCCAAATGCATTTAAAATAACTACAATCTATTTTTCAACAATTAATTTTAATCAGATAGATAGATAGATAGATAGATAGATAGATAGATAGATAGATAGATAGATAGATAGATAGATAGATAGATAGATAGATAGATAGATAGATAGATAGATAGATAGATTTTTTTAGGCTCAGCTTTTCGCAGACTGTAGAACCCCTGCCCATCTTTACTTCTGAGATTCAGCCTCTAAAATGTTCTCATTAAACTCTGTCCTTTAACTGATTTGTTGCCAAGTAACCAAAATAGCTATATAATGTTTTTATTCCACACCAATTACTTTTACAGCCTTTTGTTGCCTAATTTTTTCTGTTGTTGCCACAAAAATTCAAAATTACCTTATTTTTCCTTTAAAAAAAATTTAAAAAAAATGACTGCAAATGATTGCATTGTTTTATTTTACATTTTGCACCATGCTCCATTTTTTTCAGCATTATGGGTGTTTGTTCTGACATGAAACAACCCAAGATGATGTAACACACACATCTGAGAGAGAATGAATGAATGATGACTCCTCTTGTTACTGCAGAAAATAGTTGTGAACAATTTTTCTTCCGTAGGTTTTTCAGCTCGATTCTCGTCCCAGTTTTGAAGCTATTTCAACAAATCAGAAATCAAAATGTTCAGCTCTTTCAGGACTATCCTGACTTTTGGTTTTGGTGCAACTTTAGCTTTTTGAAATATTTAGCCTTTTCTGCCATTTTTTTTTCATAGAAAATGAATTGAGCTCATTTTACATCCTTCAAATTTTTAGATCTGTTTACAACCTTTTACTGCTGCTTTCACATTTTGTTCTGGTTTAGATTTTTTTTCAGCTTCCTTCTGCAAATTTTAACATTTTTTCAGCTAACAATAACACCCATGCTCATTAATCCAGGTATAAAATCCAACAATTTTAAGCCAGGTCATCTGGACAGTTTCTTTTTTTTGTGCTGAAACGTTTCACCTTCCATCCAGAAGGCTTCATCAGTCAAGGAAACACACAACACAAAATTCTTCCCCTAACAGCTTACTCCAAAGTGGAACAAACCAGTTATGTTGGTGCTAAGATGGTCTCTTTGGCACGCCCCCTCCTCCGGTGCTGGCCCACTTCCTCATCGACAGTCATGTCAAAATGGTTCAAAACCAACAAAGTCCATGCTCAATAATCCAGGTATACAATCCAAAACTGGTTGTTCCACTTTGGAGTAAGCTGTTGGCGGAAGAATCAGTTTTGTGTTGTGTGTTTCCTTGACTGATGAAGCCTTCTGGATGGAAGGTGAGACGTTTCAGCACTAAAAACAAAAACTGTCCAGATGACCTGACTGAAAATTGTTGGATTTTTTTCAGCTACTTTCAGCTAATTTCAGCTGCTGTTTTTGGCTCCTTTCAGATTCTTTCTGCTAACTAAAACATTTTTGTGCTTCTTCTAACTTCTTCCTGTTAATTTCAGCTTGTAATGCTCCTTTCAGCTTATTTATGCTAGTTTCAGTTATTTCTACTATTTCAGCTACTATTTAGCTCTTTCATGCTAATTTAAGCTTTTTCAGATAATTCCAAATTTTTTTGCACTCATTTCAACTTTTTTCAGCCTAATTCAACAAAAAATGTGCTCTCTCAACTTCCTTCTGGTAATTTAAGCTTCTGTTCAGCTGTTTTTTGCTCATTTCAGCTTTTTTCAAATAATTTTCACTTTTTGTGCTCATTTCTGCTTCGATCAGCCTAATAGGGCAAACGTGTGTTCCTTCTGCTTTCTTCTGCTAATTTAAGCTATTTCTACCCTTTCAGCTAACTTTTTAGCATTTTGTAGCTAATTTCAGTTGTTTTCAATTAAACTCATGTTTTTCGGTAATTTCTGCTACGTTAAGCCTAATTAACTGCTTTATGCTCCTTTCAGCTTTTTTCTGCTAATTTAAGCTTATTTCTCACTTTTCAGCTACATTTTGTCTATTGTTTGTTAATTTCAGCTTTTTTAGCTAATTGTCTAGTTTTTGTGCTAATTTCAGTTTATTTAATCCTAGTTTTGCACATATGTGTTCTTTCTGTTTTCTTCTGCTAATTTATGCATGTTCTTTCATTTTAGCTACATTTCAGCATGTTTTTAGCTAATTTCATCTGTCTTTCAGCAAGTTCTTCTGCACTAAGCATTCACAATGCATTTTCACAGGAACTGCAATTTCTCTAGTTTCCTTTACTTGAACGAAACGGCTGCTTGTTAATGCCGAAACACGCTGCCGTCTTAAATCAAAACAGCTGATTCTCTTCTCTTCGGGGACATTAATGGTTCTTCTTCTTGTTCATCTGAACAACAGAGCCTGATGTGCGCAGGATTGTTTTTCTCAGAACCTGCGCAAGTCGAGTGAACAAGGCGTCCAGCATCTTTTACTGTTGAGCCTCACACTCATTTCCTCTAACAGCAGGAGCCAAAGGTTAAAAAAAAGAGAAAAGCTGCTTCCATCTGTCCACCGAATCAGAATCTAACAGACTTCACGTACTCAGGCAGTCGATCAGGACTTCACCGAGAGCTGTTTAACTGTGGAAGTGCAATCAACATGTTTACCAGTTTGCTCTGGGTCAATAAAGAAATTTGCTCTGAGGCCATGATGGATTTAATTAAGCACAACACGGCCTGTCTTAGGCACAAACGACTGCAGCTCTAAAATGACTAACAGCTTTCTTTGGGCTGTCGGCTCATCAGTAAACATGGAAATGTGGCAGCAGATGGATGAACCGTGAAAATCTCTCCTCTTGCTGCATCCGCCAGTGCAGAAATCTTTCCAGCGGCCTCTTGGCTTGGCGGAGCAATCTGCCATGTAAGAAACTCCTAGGTGCATCTGACTGAATTTGTTCCCCTCCTGGCCTCGGCGCCTACGACAGGTAGAAAACAATTCAATCTGCCGGGCCTGATAGAGGTCTGGACCCTGGGACGACTGGAAGGGAACAAAGAGGAGGAGAAAGAGGAGTTTCATCTTCCTCATCCTCAGGAAACGTGGCAGGATGGATCCTGGGAGCCTCGACTGAATTAAAGGCCTAGCACCCCTGGAAGAAATGCATATCACCCGCCACCATTCAAGCCAAAGTTTTAGACTAAAATCGTTGGACGTTGCAGAATGATGGCGTTAGAGCTTTTTGCATAATCTCACACAGCAACATGCTGCCTGATCTGTTAGTGCTTGGAGGGGGTGTTGGGAATGACTCTGAGCTACTACCACACCAAGTTTCAGCTCAACATCTGTAAAATCCACTGTTTTAGAGACATTTTTCTGTATGTCAAGATCAGATTGGTTCTTTGCCATTTTGTGAGTCACGAGGACAAAAAAAATGTAATTTATAAATATTTTCAGATAATAAATGTGTTTCCAAAGTCACTGTGGTACCTAATGTTTAAGTATTAACTTAATAAGTATTCTGTATTGTACTCAGTGTCAGCAAGTAACAAAAACTACTTGTACTTGTACCAGGTTGGAAAAAAAAAAACTTATATCAGTTCACCCCTAATCTGCAACATTTTATCTAAAAATGATGCAGAAAAACTTTTTCATGCATTCGTCACGTCTAGACTGGATTATTGCAATGGTTTATTATCTGGGTCTCCAAATACGTCTTTAAAACTTCTTCAGTTGATCCAAAATGCTGCTGCCAGAGTCTTAACTGGAGTTACTGGGAGAGATCATATCTCTCCAGTTTTGGCTTCTCTCCATTGGCTCCCTGTCAAATCCAGAATAGAATTCAAAATCTTACTTCTAACCTGCAAAGCTCTCAACAACCTAGCTCCATCTTATATTACAGATCTTATTGGTCCATATTTTCCTAACATAACACTTCACTCTCAGACTGCAGGCTTACTCGCGGTTCCTAGAGTTTCCAGGAGCAGAATGGGAGGAAGATCTTTCAGTTATCAGGCTCCTCTCTTGTGGAACCAACTTCCAGTTTCTGTCCGTGAGACTGACACATTGTCCAGTTTTGAGACTGGGATTAAGACTTTCCTTGTTGATAAATCCTATAGTTAGGGTGGGCTTGTTATGCTGCTATAGGCTTGGACTACTAGAGCACAAACTGACCTCATTTCCTTAAATGATTTGTTAAAATTGAATAGTTTTCATTTGATACTATTTCTGTCTTAACATGTAACAGCCATCAGCATCTATAACAACTCTTTAATGAAACCGGGATGAATTACCATTATTCCCTTTGGGATTAAGAAAACATTTTTGAATTTGAATTGAATTGAATGTGATTCTTGACCTGCCATTGTGTATCTGTTCCTCTCAAACCCAGCCGGTCGAAGCAGACGGCCGCTTGTCCTGAGCCTGGTTCTGCTGGAGGTTTCTTCCTCGAGAGGGAGTTTTTCCTTTCCACTGTCGCCTTCATGCTTGCTCAAAATGATAGTTCTGCGATGGAGTTAAATTCAAAGCAGTCCGCTCCTCAGATAATTATTTTATATGAATGTTTTTGTTAATTTATTATTTTTATATATAAATGTTTCTAACAGATTTGAATTGTCTCCATGTGTCCCTGTGATGGACTGGAGACCTGTCCAGGGTGTCCCCTGCCTCTTGCACAGTGATGGCTGGATACGGGCACCAGTGACCTGAAAAGTAAGAAGCGGGTAAAGATAATGGATGGACGGGCGGATGGACAGATGATCCGCAATATATTTTGCTAACAAGTACACGCAATAAACCGAGACAAGGGATGAACATGTATTCAGTCAGGCCGGTGACAAAGCAGCACCATCTTGTCCTCCAGTGAGATACAGAAAAATATGAAGAGCTGTAAGAAACGATCTTTAGTTTCTGCTGGGATCATATTTAGAGAAAACGGTCCAACACGTCCATTCAACTCCGTCATGATGAGCTGGATGTGACGTGTAAAACAGGGTTTGAATCTATTTTTAATATTCTGTGTTTGAACGGTCAGAAACAAACATTTAATCCCTCGTCCCGCTGGAGTTCTTAACGCAGGTCGAGCTGAACGGGAGCAGCTGCAGTGATTGATGCTTAATGATGAGGAGGACGGGGTCTCCGAGGGGCTCCTCTGAAAGCATCACGACCGTGAAGGTTAACTGAGGACATAAATTATTATTGCGTTGAGTCGTGAAGCTTCAACAACAATTGCTGCGGCGCGATAATAAAGCTGATGTTTGGATAAATGTTTGGGGAGTTGATCAAACATGAGTGCAGTTTTTTTTATTTTATTTTTCCCCAGCAGCAAAATGAAGCTGAACCTGGAGGCAGAATGTCACAGTTTGAGAGTTTTGTTTTGTTTGACTTTGGATTCTGTTAATGTCCCATTAAAATCTAAGTTTTACTCAGACTGAGTAAAGAGCACTTCGCTCTCAGACTGCAGGTTTACTTGTGGTTTCTAGAGTTTCCAAAAGCAGAATGGGAGGCAGAGCTTTCGGTTATCAGGCTCCTCTCTTGTGGAACCAACTTCCAGTTTCTCTGTGAGGCTGACACACTGTCCAGTTTTAAGACTGGGCTTGTCTTTCTTTTTAATAAATCCTAAAGTTGGGGTCAGTTTGGGCTTCCTGAGCTATCCCTTAGTTATGCTGCTACAGGTGCTTTTTATTTGACTTGTTTTATGAGTGAAACCACAGTTTTCTGCCACAGGTTGGTTGTTCGTGTACCTGACAACAGCCCTCGTTCTCTCTGAAACCGAAGGTTTCTGAATCCAGGTCTCACAGTGGAGGTTTTCGAGAGAACCAGATGGAGATCTGAAATACTCTACAGGTGTGAAGTCACTCGTGCACTCCAGGTGGCTGCAGTCCAACATTTTTCTGCACTAGTTACAATGAATGGCAAAGAGCAGAGTGTTTTTTTGTGCTACTCGCCATTTTTCAGCACGTAGGAGCAAACCAACAACATCCTCGGTCCAAATGAACGTTCTTGTATTCACCAGTTTGGATGGACAGAGACTGCATGCAGCTCAGGGTTGCCAGATAAAAATGCATACATTTTTTACCCCCTTTTTTTTCTGCACACGTTTACCAAACACAACACACACCTCATCTTACAACACCCTCACTCAGCACATACGACAGTTTGGGTCAAAATACAATCATTTTAAAGTGACCGTACAATAGTTCATCATTTCCTATCTGGCAACCTTGCCTGGCATGAAAACTATAGCATTTCCATGTAAATGGGCTCCGTTTTTGTTTATTCGGCCCTATAAACATTAAAAAACACCCATGTCTCCTGTTTCCATGATGCTGCTCAGAATGGGAGGCTGTGACAAAGAGATTCAACACTTCTTCTTTAGATAAATTTTACTAACTGGCATTTTATAACGTATGTGAATGTTCTTGTGCAGTGACCTGAGATGACCTCTGTTGGGAACCAGTTCTGTATAAACAAACTGAACTGAATATTGAGGAGCTGGAGATAAAGTTTTAAAGCTGAATTTCATGATGCAGCTTCTTTATTTTGTTGACAGGCTTTTTGTGTCGAGTTTTGTTCATTTCAGCGAAACAACATTCCATGCAGGAATGCATATCAGAAACTTTCAAACAAAGATTCTGGATAATCTGATGAAACTCGGAGTGTGTGCTGGTGATGACTCTCAACTACTACCACACCAATGTTTAGCTCAATCTCTAACAAACTGATTGAGTTGTAGCCAATTTTGTGTTTGCTAAGGTTCATGAGCTGCCATCTTGAACCGTGTTAACTCCAACGATTAATCAGCTTTAATAAGCGGCCCACGAGATATTTTGCTAACAGACAAACTAACCCAGATGACTAAAACAAAGATATTAAAATCCGTTTATAAAAAAGTTTGAAAAGCTGCAGCTCCTTAGTAAGATGGATTTTCAGGATGATCAGCGTCTTAAGCAGATTTCTGTTCATGTATGACAAGAAGCGGGCGTCACACCCTCATCGTTTTAGCGACGAGCGACGTGAAACAACAGCTGAACGACAGCAGGTCCATGATGAGTGGAGCCGTGATGGTCCAGACGTTACTCTGTTCCCAAAAACAAGTGAACGTTGAAAACCAGCTCATTTTCTGGATGAAGCTGTTTCTGAATAAACAACATAATGAGACGCTCACGTGTGGATTTAATGGGAGGAAGAGGAGGCAGAGGAAGGCCTGTTGAGGTAAAAACTCCAACCATGATGATGACGCTCCACATTAGACAAAACAGGAAGTGCTTTTCTTGCACGTGGACTGTGACGAGCTCCCAGGCTTTGTTCCTCAGAGAAGAGCGTAGTGACACTTGTTACCTGAACGAGGTGTTTCAGCGCCGAGCAGCTGAAGTTGTGAAGGGCCGAGGTGTAAGAGCGAACCTCTTCAGCTGACCGATGCTTTGTTTTCTAGAAAAACTAGAGAAAACAGAATTAGAGCAACAAATTCAGCCTGAGTCCAACAGAGCAGCCCAGGTCATTGTTCACTCACAGCCTGAGCTGCACTCAGCTGTAAAATCTACAGTATCTGAGGAATAGTCTTAAAGTGAGACTGTGCAGAGTCAGTTTGAGCAGTCAGTGTCTTACCTGCAGAAGACAGCCGTCGGAGTGATCAGGAAGAAATATTCCCGGAGGAAAAGAAATAATTCACTCATAAGCAGCTGCGACAAAACTACAACAATTAGGAAATAACAGAAATTAGTTTTATGTAAAAACGCAGTTTGAGCCATGTCATTAAAGCTAAACAAAAAAAAGCTAAAATCTAGTTAGTAAAACTCTAAATTAAAGCTAAAAAAAGCAATATTCTAGTTAAAAGAAGCAGAACATTATTAGTAAGAAAATGATAGCTAAAAGCAAAAGGAAATAAAACACTAGCTAGAAGCTAAAAGTGTCAAAAGGCTAGCTAAATGCAGCAAAGAAATAAAATCATCAAAAGCACAGCTAAAAGCCAAGTAAAGCAGATTTCAACCCTCCAAGAAAAGAAATGGAGATAATTCAAACAACTTCACAAATTGTGAGCCAACATTTGGGGTGGTGGTAGCAGAGAGTCGTCCGCAACACTTCCTCCAAGCACGAAGAGTTTGTGGGACATTTTTCAATATCACACTCGGTATGCAGAGAAAGGGTACGGAAAATTTGTACTCAAGTACAAGTACTATTACACTGCTTAATTTTACACAATTACAAGTAAAAGCGCTGGTGATTTAAAAATACTTAAGTAAAAGTACAAAGTACTCTTCTCAAAACTACTCAGAGTATTAATTATTTTTAACCAATTGATGTTTTATTGCGTTTTCTATAAAAGGCATTCAGTTCAACTTACTGCATATAATAGATGCATTCAAAGCACATTTCTCAGGTGTAAAATCTCGTATACCACAATGTTGTTGTTTTTTTTAGATTAGATGAAGTCTTGTAAGCTGCCATCACTGTAGAGGTCAAGCAAAGTTTGCATCTGGACGCTGTCTCCTTTTCACCCTCTGTACATGAAACATTCCTCCAGGTACGACCACGGGCACTCGTCCTCAGCCTTTACCTCGTCATTGTCTCCGTTGTTGTCTTCCGTCTCCATTTTGGCTTTTTCTCCGTATCTTCGGTCCATAAGTGACTCTCTACTCTACGGAGTTGTCCTTCGCTTATGTCATAGGTAGTTGGTGCGTTCGCGATCCGAGAGCCTTATTGGTCCAAAGATGCAGATGAATGGTTTGAATATTAACTCAAGTTGTGGCCGTACTCTGTAACGATATCTGATTTGAAAAAGTAGCAAAGTAGATTACATGGTCCAAATTGTACTTCAGGATGAGTAAAATTACACACGAAAGAAATACTCAAAAAAGTACAAGTACCCGAAAAATATACTTAATTACAGTAATTTGTTACTTCCACCCCTGGTAGCAAGTAACAATATTTTTAAGGTTTGACCAAATGTCTGTTATTTTTTAACACAACAATCTCAGTTTTAGACTCTGGCATGAAGGTGGCGGGCAACGCTTTCTTACAATGAGTGCTAGGCCTTTAATTTGAACATTTTTCCAGGTGCTGTTTTTGGGATCAGTCCAGGTAAAAGTTTTATGCTGATCTGCTACAGCATACAGAGTGTTTTTGTTGACTGTAAGAATCCCGTTTGATTCAGAAAACTGTGACCAAAATAATCGTCTTGAGCAAAAAACACAAAACAGACGTAAAAATTCTGAGAATCGCGTCGTAAAGTTAAGCTCAAACATCATAAGAGGGCCCATCGACCTCGCGCTTCTTTAATATTTATTGGCAGTTTGCTCCCTGTGGCGGGTTAACAAATATAAAACAAAGATCATCAAACTGGTTCAACATTATTTAGATCTTAGAAAAAGCACCACGATATTTAGAGACGTGCTTTGGTTCACAGCAGATTAAAAAAAAAACACACATTCACCGAGACGTTTTAAATCTTCTTTTCACCTCAAAACATTAACAAACAGCCTCACACACCAAGTTAAACTGTAAGACAGAGAACGTGTCCGAACAGACATTTTAAAAGAAATCAGTTAGACGCTTTTTATTTATTCATTCACCTAAAGTGTTTGTAAAATCCCCTCCTCTCAGTGAACGGTGTTCACTTCGGCTGTGGTTAAAATTTAATCTGCGTTTGGGTGAAATAACCTCCGGATGCAGCAGAGAACGTTGGATTTTACAAGGAGACACTTCGACCACTTGATGTAATTGAGAGGGAGATGCTGAGCGCTGACACAGCCTCTCTCCACCGCAGACTTTCATCTTCAGCAGCATCGAGTCCTAAAACACACCTGCTCCCACGGTGCAGCCGCCTCGCCCCTCCACTCCGCTGGAAACCTCCGTGGGCGCTCCGCCACGACACCGTGAAACATTCATGAGGGTCATTTTGTCCTGAACGATGCCTCCGCACCTGAAAACAGATCAGCACTCAGAGTACGTGTTGGGAATGACTCTCAGCTACTACCGCAGCAAACTTCAGCTCAGTTTTTGTACATTTTACTTAGTTGCACCCATTTTTGAGTTTGCTGTGATTGCTTTTCTGTGGCGGCCATCATAAATTAGAATTACTTCAAAAAAGATAATCGAGTTTCGTTAAAATCCATTCAGTGGTTTTAAGATTTTTTACCAACAGAATGTTTAACATCTATGGTTTTATGCATAGATAATATGAAATGGTGTTTTTTGGCTGACATTTTTGTGTTTGGCCATATTGAATCTGCTTGACCCAGAAACAGTTGTTCACCGATAATTTTCTGGAAGTTTCATTAAACTCCATCCAGTGGTTCATGGGATATTTTGCTAACAGACAGCATCGAGTCCAGTAGTTAATTGCAAAGTTCTTAAAGATTAAGGTAAAAGTGTTAGCCTAAAATCTGTAGTCAGTGATCACTTTCTGCAAGTTTTAATAAAATCTATATTCTGAAATATTATGCTAACAGTACAGACAAACACACACGGGCAAAAACATTATCATCATGCCTTCACCTTAGTACCAGAAAATTTAAATTGTACAGTTTGGTTCACATGCACATACGTTTTTATGAACCAAAAAATCCATATTTGCATTTAAATTAAACACTTTGAGAGATTCCTCTAACAGGAAGTAACATTTGGTGCTAGCAGTTACATTTTAAATGTTTGTTTGCTGCAAAGTGTTTGTTTACCTTGCACAGGTTGGACCCAGGAGTGCAGACAAACACGAGGAGCTCTAAGAAGAAACTTCAAACTTTGTGCAAAATCAACTTACAGGAGCTGAGAGGGGACAAAAAACAGGAGGAGACCCAGACCCGGCCTGAAGAATGAGCTTCAGAACTGTGGATGAGGAGGTGACTGGAAACAGGTGAAGGTGGGCGTGGCAGAGCAGAGGAGCAGAAACTGACCGTGGAAAAGTACCAGGAACATAAACTACAACGAGCACTAATCAAAAAAATAAACAAACCTATTAAAGATGATCATAAAAAGCACAAATCCAGATTCTAAACATATGGAAGACGGCGGAACAAGAAGTTTGCTTTACAGCAGACTTGGGCAATAAATGGCTCGAGGGCCAAAAGTGGCCCTTAAACAATCTCCATCCAGCCCCCAAAATTTTTAATTGAAAAGAAAAAAAAAAATCTTTATTTGTTATTTTTATGAAAACCTGCATTTTGTCAATAAAACTTGAAGGAAGTTTAAATTAACTATCTGGGACAAATACATCAAAAACCTTCAGAATAAGGCTGAAACCTTTTTTGTGTTTCAAAAATTAAAACTATTTCTCCAAACTGATGCCGTTCAATGAGTTATCTGCAACAAGAAATATTTTAATAATTCATAACCTTGTCACAGATGTCCCACTTTAAAATGTCCCAAACATCCTAAATGTCCTGTAAACCAACAGCGGTCTACACAAATCCTCAGTGAGTCCCATCTTAAATAAAAATGCTCAAATTTGTAAGAAGTCAACAAATCCTTGGGTGTTATCGTCTTCTTTTTAGAACTGGAAGTATTCATTTTCACACACCTGTAGACATTTAAACCCTGCTCTGTCTGCAGGTGCATGTGCAGGTGGGTGAACAGTGAGTGGACAGCTTCAGTTTGGGTTCCCGTAAAACCAAAGCTCGTTCCAAACACTGGACTCCGACCTCTCATTGTAAAGCTACGACAAAACGGAGTGGTTTACACTGTAAGGATGGACGTGACGTGGATCAGGTTACCTTCAGCCACTAGATCTCATTTTTATTCTCAAATCGTCCCCAGTTTGGCTCCAAACTCGCAGAGTTGAAGGATGAATAAAGAAAATGTTGGTTCTGGAGAAAATCCAGCACAAACAGCTTAAAGGACGTGATCGTTTAACGTCCAGACTTTGGAGGGGTATGATGAGATCAGCCCGGTACCAAATGTAGAACTAGAGGAACTGCATTTCCTGCGAAAATGCAGTTTGAATGCTCATTACAAAAGAACTTGTTGAAAAACAGCTGAAATTAGCTTAAAAAATGCTGAAAATGAAGCTGAAATGAAAGAACAACATTAGCAGAAGAAAGCAGAAAGAACACATATTTGATGAAATAGGTTAAAAGAGGCAGAAATGAGCTTAAACTACCAGAAGGAAGTGAAAAGAGCTGAAATGAGCTAAAAAAAAGTGGAATAGCTGAAAAAAAATCTAAAATTAGCACAAAAAAGCTAAATTGTAGCTGATAAATCACAAAAAGCTGAAACTAGCAAAATAAAGCTGAAATGAGCATAACAAGCTGAAAATAACAGAAAAGTTAATTAGGATGAAAGTAGCAAAAATTGCCACAGACAATTTAATTTATATGAAAACAGCTTAAATTAGCCAGAAAATGTAAAAAAAAAAAAAAGATAGCTGAACAGGTAGAACAAGCTTAAATTAGCAGAAAAAAGCAGCTAAAACTTTTGTACAATTAAGCTAAAAGAAGCAGAAATTAGCACAAAAGATTAAATTTGCCAAAAAAAAAAACAAAAAAAAAACAGCTGAAAAGTAGCTAACAATGTGGAAAGAAGCTTAAATTACCGGAAGGAAGTGGAGAAGCACATTTTAGCTGAATTAGGATGAAAAAATAAATCACTCCAAAAAATGTCAAATTAGATGAAAAATCTAAAATTAGCATAAAACAGTTAAATAGTAGCTGAAATAGTAGAAAAAGCTAAAACTTGCAGAAATAAGCTGAAAGGAGCAAAACAAGCTGAAATTAGCAGAAAGAAGTTAGAAAAAGCACAAAACAGCTGAAAAACAGCTGAAAGTAGCTGAAAAAAGTTTACATTTGCACAAGGAAGCTGAAAGAAGCTGAAGCAGAACAAAATAAAGGTTGTAAACAGATCTAAAGATTTGAAGGATGCAAAATGAGCTCAATTCATTTTCTATGAGGAAAAAACAGCGGCAGGAAAGGCTAAATATTTAAAAGAGTTAAAGTTGCAACAACACCAAAAGCCAGATTGTTCTATGAGCTGAATGTTTTGATACGATTTGTTGAAATATCACAAAAATTGTGGAACAAGAAAAATTCCAAAAAAACACGCGAAAGAAAAATGTATCACAGTGTGAATGCTTCGTAAACATTCACACTGTGATATTTAAACCACTTTGGGTTTTATTGGGACTGAACTTGAATCAAACCATCTGAGTGTGAAACAGATCATTTCCTCCTCAGACAGGAAGGAAATAACAGCCAGACAACACTTCCACAGCTAACCTTAGGAAACAAGAGCTACACTTCCAGTGTCACAGAAAATGACCTCAACTCTGGTGTGTTAGCTCAAACCTTTGTTTTTACAGTTTGTGTGTTTCTGCATGGAGCTGATGGCGAGCGGCTCCATCAGCCTCGTGGGGTCCCGGGTGGGAACACCTGCAGAGCAGCAGATTACTCTGCAGCGCAGGAGTCCCGTTAGACAACCCCCTCCGGTCTCCCCGTCATCGTCTGAGCAGAGATGGTTGGAGCGGAGAAATGGAGGCGAAGCTTCAGTTATCTGTCTTTAGAGATCAGAGGTGAAGAGGGCGGGGGGGGACCTGGACAGAGCAGGGTACCTAATGATCCTTAGAGACTTTGTCCAAACTGAGAACCAGATCCAACAGACTCCTCTGGTTCTGTTCAGGACTGTGAGTTTTTCAGAAAAACCTCCTCACCAGACCTGAATGTTCTCCCCGCTGCGCGCTCTCACACACTCCGGATAAATAAGCATCCGCTTGGAGCCAGAAAGTGAAACACTTCTTATCTGTCTCACTGCAAAGTGGGTTCTATTAGAAAGCTCTGCATTATTCAGTGAGCTTCACAGACTGATCATTATGGACCTGAACCCCTGGAGGGGTCCGGCTCGGACCAGCGGATGCTGCTTTGGAGGCAAACTGACCTTCTGCTTTAGAATAAAGCACCAAACTTCCTTTGTCAAAGCTGAGATGGCTCAAAGGGTTTTATCTGCAACAGGTAAGATATTATTTGTTCTTTACTTTCCAACAGAACCCCGCTTCCAAACGCGCCTCTTCCAAAGCCTCAGAATGAAGGTTTGTTTTTTGAAGCTCGAGAGAACCTGATCGGAGTGCAGTCTCTCTCAAGTGGAGAGAATGAGAGGGAACATGTGGAACATGTGGCGCTCCTCCTCCGTTTTTACTGCCCGCATCAGGAGCTGAATATTGATGTGTGCCTCCTCCTGTGTGTGAGGAGGCTCTCAGGAGGAGGAACCGCATTCTGGTGCTCAACAGAAACTGCCCAACATGAAAGATTTCCTCCTTTGTCCACTGCTCGGTCTTTAACGTGCGCGTGCTGAGATCAGCAGAGTCTGCTCCGCGACCTCGTTGATTACAAGGTCCCGGATCGATACTTAAATAAATTGAAGTGCACAAGTCTGAACACGGACGCGTGAAACGCACCTGGGGAGAAACTGGAGGCGCACGTTGGTTTTACGCAGCGCTCTGACGCGTCAGGGAATTGGGGGGTTCTGTTGGAAAGTAAAAAACAAATAAATTCGCCTCCCCACCCGCACGAGATTAATTCATCTCGCAGGGAAATGCCTTCATCAGGTGATGGTGTGGATTAAAATGTGCGCACGTGTCCTGCTGGGAATACACGTCACTGCCGCGTTGATGTGTTTTACTAAACTAATCCTGAAACTTTGAGATGTGTAAAATATACTTAAAAAAATGAATTCAGTGATCAGTGACCCGTATTTTATTCACAGTGAAACATAATTAACATATCAAACGTTTTTTTTATTTTGTTTTTTTTATGGACAATTAAAAAAATAAAATAAAACAATCTTAATGTAGCAACAACACATCTCCTTTTCTTTAAACACTGGTCTGTAAACGTCCAGGACCTGAGGAGACCAGATGTTGGAGGTTTTAGAGGACCTGAGGAGACCAAATGTTGGAGGTTTTAGAGGACCTGAGGAGACCAAATGTTGGAGGTTTTAAAGGACCTGAGGAGACCAGATGTTGTAGGTTTTAGAGGACCTGAGGAGACCAGATGTTGTAGGTTTTAGAGGACCTGAGGAGACGAAATGTTGGAGGTTTTAGAGGACCTGAGGAGACCAGATGTTGGAGGTTTTAGAGGACCTGAAGAGACCAGATGTTGGAGGTTTTAGAGGACCTGAGGAGACCAGATGTT
>NC_056513.1:6846352-6862910 GCF_014905685.2 Nematolebias whitei | reverse complement strand
GTCATTTTGTACAACGTTTACTTTTTCAGGCGTTGTTTAATGAAAGAAACACTCATTTAATCTTTAATCGAGAGTTTATGTGTTGTTTTTAAACAAAAAAATGATCAATACTGCTAAATCCATTATTTGTTTACCTCTTTGCAAGCAGAATAATAAGAATATAGATGGTTAAAACACTAACTTAGTGTGTAGTGGTGTTGATCAGTCTAAATAAATATTTTGCTTTGAAATATGTATTTTGATCGTGCTTCAGGGGAGACGCTGCTCCTGATGAAGCATTTGGAGTATTCCTCTGGGATTTGGGCCAGCTCAGGCTCCATCAGCGCTGATTCCTACATGCCAAAGTGCTGAGCTCCCCTCCTCTCTGGGTGTCTTATTTATTAATACCAGAGCTGCGGGGGGAGTTACATAAGAGTCTGTTTAATTATTTGGAAACATTTGCCTTCCCTTTTAGCGCCTCGGCTGCTGTAGTGGTGAGATTTAACATGACTGCCTCCGGACTGACTGAGAAACCTCAAAACCCTGCAGAACTTGAGCTGCCTGAGCCGTGATACCAGCTGAGGCGCAGACTCCCTGAAACACTTGTTGTTGTTGTTGTTGTTGTTGGACTCAGGTGGGACTGTATCTGCAGGACAGCTGGATCTGTGGGAGAAGGCCCGGGCTCGTTTAAGGTTCACATCATGAAGCCTGAAGCTGAAAATTACTCAATAAAAGTACATATATTTAAAAACTTAGAGTGCAACAAACTACAGGGATATTTCTCATAAATACTGCCTTGAGAAGAATAAATCAATGTTCCTGCAAAATGTTAAAATTGTTTTTTATTCAAATTTAGGGCGTTTGTCATTCGGATATATTAAGTTATTTGACTTAAGCTGACGAATAAACATTTGTGGACAGTTATATGAAATACATTTCAGTTTTTTTTTATATATTGAGAGTTTAATTATGAAGTGAAACTTTATTAATTATTATTGAAAAACATTTTTTTTATGTCACTTTAAACCCGAGGACATGAACATAACTGATCAACTGATGGTTGCTTTTATTGTTTTTGTTTTAAAAATGTCATTGATGTTATTTTTACTTCTTATTTTGGTTTATTCAAATTGTCTTTCCGTATTTATATTTGTATTTTTTTGGTGTTTTATTGTGTTTTAAGTCTAAATTAACAGTGAATTGTTCCAAAACATTAACTCTCGTGGTTTATTCCTAAAAGCATTCCTTCCTGCCATCACAGATTTGTTGGAGACATTTGGTTTTGGATGAAGCTCAGAAGAACTGTGAGGACGACCTTAAAGAGGCGGCGGGAGGTGTAGCAGGAGCGGCTGCCCCCCCCCCCCAGTGATGCGGTGGAGTTGCGCTCTTTTATAAAGGCGCAGCGCGCAGCTTCAGAGGACAGCTCCGTGGTGCTGAAGACGCGCGCGCTCACACGCTCCCACTCAGCCGCGACTCGACACCGGGACCATGGAGGGATGCTCGCGGAAACTTTTGCTCCTCTGCTGCCTGCTGGCCGCAGCGCGGAGCCGCGCGCAGGACTTCGGACGCACGCAGTTTATTTGCACGTCGGTCCCCAAAGACGTGGACTTGTGCGCCGCTTCGATGCAGAGCAGCGGGCCGGCGGAGGACCTGAAGAGCACCATCACGCAGCTGCGCGAGACCGTGCTGCAGCAGAAGGAGACCATCGTCAACCAGAAGGAGACAATCAGGGAACTAACGTCCAAGCTGAGCCGCTGTGAGAGCCAGAGCCTCCCGGTGGGGGTGGGGGGCCCCGGCGGGAGGCGGCCGGGGGCCAAGAACACCATGATGGATGTATCCCGGGGCACCGCGGACACGCTGGCCCAGCTGGGGCAGACTTTACAGACCCTCAAACAGAGACTGGAGAACCTGGAGGTAGGAGACCCGAGGAGGGAGGCGCTCCGGGGGGGTCAAAGGTTAATTTAGGAGTTAATTAAAACTGCTGGAGCTTCATGTTCTCGCCTGCGCGCGTCATGGAGATACTGGAATTACAGATTTCCATTTATAAGTTCGGGGTGTGTTGCAACTTTTGTCGATCCCCCTGTAACCCAGTGTGTGTGTGTGTGTGTGTGTGTGCGCGCGCGTGTGCGTGTGTTTCCGCTGCAGCAGTACAGCCGCGGGAACGGCACCGCGCAGGCGAACAGCCTGAAGGACCTGCTGCAGAACAAGATAGACGACATGGAGAAGCAGGTTCTGTCCCGGGTCAACACGCTGGAGGAGAGCAAAGCGGGCTCCAGGAACGACACGGAGCAGCGGAACCGGGTGGAGTCCACCCTCACCTCCCTGCACCACCGGATCTCAGACATGGAGAAAGGTGCGTTTGGATTCCAGCGCGCGCGGAACTTCCGCTCCGTTTCAGTGCGCCTCTGCGGGACTGGGGCGCATCTTTTATTTGTTTGTTTGTTTGTTTGTTTTCGCATCTCGGGTCTGTTTCAGGGAAATAAAGCGAGTTTCGGAACCCGTGGGTTCTGTTTGCTGCCTTTATGGTGATTGTTAAGAACTCAAAACGCAAAAAGGATTCCTGCTGCAGAGGCAGAGGAACTTTGAAGGACGCGCCTTCATGTTGAGGCAGTATTTCAGCACGTGCATATGCGCGTGCTTGTGAAAAAAGGAGGAAAAAGGCATTAAAAAACAGGAAAAAGATCTAAAGAAATATATTTTCCAAACACTTGTTAATTTAAATTAAAATAAGAGTCATTCTGGAAAGAAAAGTCCATCTAAAAATAAATAAAATAAAAGTTTGAAATGATCTTTTTACAAAAATCACGTGTTCCTTCACCTGCAGGTAAAGACAGCAGGCCGACAGATGAGTTCCAGCTGACCTTCCCCCTCAGAACCAACTACATGTACGCCAAAGCCAAGAGGAGCCTCCCTGAGATGTACTCCTTCAGTGTGTGTCTGTGGATCAAGTCCAACGCCTCCCCTGGGGTGGGGACGCCGTTCTCCTACGCCGTCCCGGGTCAGTCCAACGAGTTGGTGCTGATCGAGTGGGGCAACAACCCCATGGAGTTCCTCATCAATGACAAGGTAACGCCATTTTGAGTCGTGTGCAGAGGAGACAAGAACCAGAACAGGAGACACTTATCAGATTTCACCTCTGCAGGTTGCAAAGCTGCCGTTTCTCATCAACGATGGGAAGTGGCACCACCTCTGCATCACGTGGACCACCCGGGACGGGATGTGGGAGGCCTTCCAGGATGGAGTGATGCGGGGAAACGGGGAGAACCTGGCACCATACCACCCCATCAAACCAGACGGAGTGCTGGTCCTGGGACAGGAGCAGGTGGAAATTTGTTTCTTTTGGACCCAATCCTTAATTAATTATCCTTTTCATTTTGGAGCGGGATTAGAGGTGGATACATTTGTGTAATGAGGCTGTGGGGACTCCTCTGAGGTGGCCAGTTAAGGTTCAGCAGCCTAATTAGGGTGTTAGTTGGAGTGTTTACCGTCAATTTGGTCTGATTTCAGGAAGAGAAACACAAACGGATTTCATCTCACAGTGAAACGTCGCACAAAGTGAGAGCAGACTCTTAAATTGGCACCAGGGAAATTAGTGTCAGACTTCACTAATGAAAGAAAACATCAAGCTGTTCCCTTTTTAAATAGATTGTCTGCTTTTTCCTTTAATGGCTGTGTTTCTTTAAAAAAAAGTAAAAGTTTTCCAAAAGGAAAACGTTTTAAAACGATGCCACTTGGAGCAACATCATATAGACGAACCATTTCAGCTTGTCAGACGTTAAAATGGTGCAGCTTAATTCCAGTTCCTCGAGGGGAACATGCATGTTTTAGATGTTTCTGTGCTCCAACAGACCTGATTCAGTAAGACACTCTGCACGGTCATCTAAAATTAATTTATTCTACTGGACCAGTAAAAGCTCCTGAGTTACAGCAGCCCCGTCTGCACAGGGACGGTGTTCTGTTTCCTCATTGTGTCCACTTGGAAATGAGATTTTAGCAGCTCATAAATGGTCGTTTTGGAGTTTGCTAAATCTTTTAAGACCATGTGGACAGCCAGAACTCAACCCACCCCTGCTCACCTGCAGCCCCCAATAACAACAGATGGTGTTTGTGTTTCAGACACTTTGTTTCCTGCTAAAGATACCCTTAATGTTGCACCAAATAATCCAAGTCTGCGAAGATTTGTATCACCTTACTAAAGAGTCAGAAACACAAAAAAGTTGCGTAAAAACAATTACAGTATACATCAAAGTGGAAAACGAGAATAGTTTCAGAAAAAAACATCTGAGCATAAAGAATTTTCCCTGAAACTCTTGAACATTACGAGAGAAGAGCTTCCCTCCGTCCCCCTCCTGACACTGAACCTGAAAATATCCATAACGTCCACAGAATTGGACCGACACGACGTCCCGTCAACGGTAGTTCAATTTGACACGAAGCAGAACTTCTGTCCACAAGAAGAACTTTAATGCTCTTGCATTCACCGTCACTTGCTCGGAGGGTCTGCGCCGCGTCTCGTTTCCCGTTTCTGGTGCATTTTTGTGGAACAGCGCCACACACAGGCCTGGAACAGTAACTACAGCATTTGGAGCTGTGTTTTGGGTTTCCGTGTGGATGAAAACATTTCTAGAAATGATGCAGTTTTGGAAAGATGGGGAAAAAACAGAACACTGGAGCAAATGTGGAGTTACTGGTCCAGAAGACTCGGACTTCGCTGCAAATAATGAAGACGTTTGAACAAATTTCAGGAGAGAGTGCCTTAGAGTCACTTGAACTGAAGTTATAGTCCGCCCAGAGAGCACCTCGACTGGACTTACAAGGTTGTATCTCACTGGGCTATGGTTTGTGGTGAGCAGAATTCACGAGGGAGTCTCCCAAATGTCTTGCAACTTTCATGGTGAAATCAAATTCCTCGTTAAGGACCACAGAGGTGCACAGCCCCATTAAAATAATGTACACAACAGATTTTCTCCCTAACCAGTCACAGAGTTCGGGAGCTGTCTAAACTGATATGAAATGGCCGCTCTTCCTGTTTAGACTGTACTCTAGTATAAACTTTGGGGGCGGCTGCCAAAGTGGGAATACAGTAGTTCATCTCTAATTCGCGGTTCGGTTTTCACGGATGACAGGACCGCTGTATCGCGGTTTTTCAAAATAAGATCAGACAGTTGGCTGATTGATGGATGAGCCGCACGATCGGCATGGCATTTTTATTTAAAAATAAATTATTTTCAATTATTTAGCACCTTCTGCACCTTTGTGCAGCCCACGCGGCAGGATAAGCTTCCTCCTGCAGCTGATCAGCTGATCTCCATGCAGAGCGTAAAAGTGGGCGTGGCCAAGAATGCAGTTTTCCAAACAGGTTGTGATTAAAAAACAAACACCTGCAGCTCAAAACGCATCCACGTGGCTGTAAACCCTCCGAGTTCAATGAAACTTCAACTACCAGTTTATGTCATTTTCTGTAATTTTGAGGGTTTTTCCCACCGTCTAGTCTCTGAACAGACACAGCTCAGTGAGAAACATCCAGAATGTGCAGGATTGTATCCTTGATTTATGTTAAATGGTCAGATTTGATTGTGACGACCACCTCCTGTTGTTTGGCTCCACAGGACACGTTGGGCGGAGGTTTCGACGCGACGCAGGCCTTCGTCGGCGAGCTCGCCAACCTGAACATCTGGAACAGGAAACTTTCCGTCAGCGAGATCTACAACTTGGCAACCTGCAACAGCAAAGCACTAGCCGGGAACGTTTTCTCCTGGACAGAGAGCAACATTGAAATATTTGGCGGAGCCACCAAATGGACCTTTGAGCCATGCCGTTCGCTTAACTGAGCTGCAGCTCCGCTTTCCTGGGAAAAAAAAAAAGAGGCCTCTCTGTATTTCTGAGCTTTTCTCGTTCCTGTCATTCGTTTGAGACTTTATGAGTTATTGATAAGCTTAATTCTGCGATTTATGTCCTTCTTAGGTATTGTTTGAGCAAAGCAACATTTCTCACCTTCCACGGGGGAAACGATTTTACTCCTGTTTGGAGAAAATCTCGG
The DNA here is from genome assembly GCF_014905685.2 of Nematolebias whitei. Classification (NCBI taxonomy): domain Eukaryota; kingdom Metazoa; phylum Chordata; class Actinopteri; order Cyprinodontiformes; family Rivulidae; genus Nematolebias; species Nematolebias whitei. The sequence goes on along the minus strand of NC_056513.1, from coordinate 6,856,891 downwards.
TATCTGCAGTCCTCCCCTCCCATTCTTGGATGTTCAGTTGAAAGCCCACCTGAGCTTTTTGTTTGGCTTATTTCGTCTTGGACCAGCAGCTGGCAACCTGCGCCTTATGTTTCAACGATTCACAATCCAAAAGAGGAATTACACAACTCCCCCTCCCCTTTTCCCCTCAGGAGTGGGCGATTACGCTGCCCGTCCAATTCTTGTCAGTGTTCGGGGCTGTGAAGTGATGTCCGATGCGGTACGGCTCCTAACGACCATCCCCTCCCTCCTCCTCCGGATCTTGCACTGTGACTGAGAAAGAGGACGCTGCAAAGGACGAAAAGACACTGCAGAGTCCGCCCGTGGTACGAGCCGGTCTGTAATCATCGTTCGCTTCAAGTGTTTCCGTGAGAATGTCGTGAACTTGCCAACATTGCTACGAAGCCTGGGTGCCTTGGGCTGGTGCAGAACTTCAGCACACCCGGTCAGTTTTCATTTGCAAACGTGACGTTTTCTGGTTTGTGTTTCTTTCTTCTCCTGAGCTGGGGTGCCCGTTCTCTCACTGGTAAATGTAACTTTAGTTCTGGTTTCTGACACGACGGTGTGTTTTTCTTTGGCAGGTGTTTGTACTCCTCTGTATTAGGAATGTTCCAGTGTCTGTAAAGTAACAGCATGACTGACAGAGTGCTGTGAAAGCTTTGTCCAAATCTGCTTTACTATCTTCTCTGGGTCCGGGTTTTTTACCGTATTGTTATAAGCTCTGAGCATGGCAAAACTGACAGATGAAGAATTTAATTTTTGTAATAAAAACTTGTGATACTAAATGTCACAGCGCGTTCCTGGCTTTAAGTGCACAAAACATAGCGAGTAATAAATGGTTCTTTTAGAGCAGGGCTATTCAACCAAGCTGCTCGAAGGGTCACTACTGAAAACCAAGAACTCAGGGACTGGACATCCAGCAGTTATTCTCATTTAGTCAGCTTGTTTTATAATTTAAAATCTAATTTTATATAAAAATGAACCCACTGGTGGGTCAAACTAAGTTCACCCGTGGGTCTGATTTGCACCGAGCCCTGTTTTAGAGGGATGCAGAGTTGCTGTGCAGTTGGTTGTTAGTTTGGACATTTTGGAACATTGCTGTGGAAAAATTATAAACAATATCTTACCTGTTGTAGATAGGCTCCTTAAACAACCTCATCTTGGAGGAGTTGAGTTTAAATCTTGGATAAAACTCAAGAAATCTTTCAGTTGCTGCATTTTACTCGATGACATCACTCTTAATAGAAATGGCGTCTCACAGCTGAACGTAGCAATAACAGCTTCACTGCTAACTGCTAAAGCTAGCTGAAGTCACTTCCTGCAGGATGTTTTTGTCAAAAGAGTGGTACAATGTGAAACTTCGGAAGAATAAAGGTTTATAAACTAATGTTTGCACAAACTGCCATGAACTGTTGAAGTTTAATGGAGCAGAAATTCACTCTGACAGTGGCCTGGCTACGGTATTGTTATTAGCTCATTCCGTCCTGTTCAAAACTCAGGTTTTCCACCTTAAATCACCTTCAGTATTAAACCTTTCACAGTGGTTCAGAGATGTTGATTTATAAATATTTACAGAAGCACTCTGTGCCACACAAAGCTAAATTTAGCTGCTGCTATCGCTACTTGTACCAGCAAGTAACCACAAAATGAAACAACCATAAAGCGCAAAGTTGATGACATCGTAAATATTTATAAAATTAGGATCCTCGCGATCAAATTTAAGATTATTAGCTGTTAGCCCGTCAATCTGGTCACAGTTAAACTATTTTTCCAGACGCTGAATATGTTTAGTTAAAGGTTAAATAAAACAAAACTGGACTTCTCCACCCGCTTCGAATGTTGTCAGCCATTAAATGGTCGTTATTAGTTGTCGTCATCCCAATAGGTTGTGTTCAGACTGTCCCGCCTGTACCTCCTAGTAGGTTTAAAGGTACGTTCTTATCGCTGCAGGGTCAGGGGGTTAGTTAAGGGTCAGTGCTCTGGGTCAGGTGTAAGATTAATATAGGAAAAAGGTTAAATAAATGCTTAAAAGAAAAACCTTCCGGTTTTAGATCCGGGCAAAGCTGCATATTATCAGCGATAAGAACGTACCTTTAAACCTGCCAGGAGGTACAGGAGGGACAGTCTGAACGCTACATATGGGGACGATAACTAATAACGACCATTTAATGGGCTGATAACATTCAAAGCAGCTGACTTCTCTTGGTTCCATAATTCGTCTCTTTTGCATGAGAGGTCTTACAGAAACAAGACAAAGTCCAGTCGCCTTCTTTTTAACAAACTATCTACAGCAGGCAACATATTAACTATGCATGAACTCCACTGGAAAATGTTCAGACTTGCTCTTTAAGCGTAAAGCAGCTGCGTGTTGTGTCGGCTGCAGAGGCAGCTGAACAAAGTGCCTCGTCATTTAACAACAACCCGGTTGTTGTTAAATTAAAAACTGCAGCAGCTTTAGTGATCACTTCTTCTGCTTCAGCTCCACCAGCCTTGACCTTTGCTTCTTGTATTTAATCTATTTAATTTAATAAACCCTGAGTCAGACAATAAAACTAGACCGAGACCGTCTCAACCAAAAAAGGCAGAAGAAATAAAGAAATAAAAAAAACCTTCAAATCATAACAAAAGTATTGGATTTTCCTAAGATCAGGCGAAACACCATTAAGTGAGAAACGACAGGATTCATGAATAAATCTGTGTGAAGATCTTCACGCCATCAGATAAAAGAACCCTTTCATCAGGTCTGTGCACCGCTGACTGGATTCTGATGAAGACTTCACCGTGAGGACGACGATTCACACGTTCACAAACACCCATCGGGCGGTAAATGCAAATAATCTGGAGGACTGATCCAAACATGCGGCTGGTGGAATAAGTTACCGAGGTGGGGATGGGTTTGTGCAGCAGAACCCTGAGCAGGAAAATTTCAACAGATCCAGGAGGCCTCAAGGAGGATTTGATGTCTTTTTATCCAACTTCTCTTGATAGAACAGCCGAGGTCATCCTGCAGGCAGCTAAAGTTCGGCGGCTATTGTGTTTCAACATGACAGACCCAATAATGATCAGCCACGGGACTGAAGGACTCTCAGGTGAAGTCCAGAACTCTGTGGCTCGTCTTGATGCGGTGGTTCAGAGCCGCATGTATTCAGGTAGAGCTTTTATTTTGAAACTATGGATTAGAACCTCTTCCTGTTTGTGCTTCATGCTTTAAAAATGCATATTAGTCATGTTTTCCTCTCTTTTGCTGTTCCATCATGGCTGCCCAGGTGTGTCAAACTTTGTTATGAAAGGGGGCCAAAACCAGGGGCCACTTTCAATCAGTCGTTAGCTCAAGTCAGATAGGCGACATCTCGTCTTGGTTGGATGTTCATTCCACTTTCTTTGTTGCTCTAAATCAAAGATTACTGAAAAACTCAAACCTTTCTTGCCTTCCAAGTTGACCATCATGAGACGTTTGCACTGAACAAAGCATACTGGGCTTTCGAGCGAAATGAGAAGCGATAAAACACGTTTTAGATTTAAAATGTCACGTGGAGGCCCAGACAAGATGCTAACAAGGACCGGATTTGGCTTCCGGGCCTTGAGTTTGACACGTCCTGTAGAACTTCAAAGTTCGAGTCATTTTTTTAAAATCAACAAACTATCAAAGTTTCACCATCACTGTGTTGTAATGTGTGTGTGCGTCAGTGTTGGTGGAGCTCAGACCCAGTTGCAAACTGAACATGAATAAATAAATAAATAAATAAATAAATAATTTAATAAACAAAACAAAACACAGACCTGTTACCAAGACCTCCCTGAAGCTCAGGGAGAACTGCGGAACAGACAACACAGACTATAAAGAAAATTCAAATGAACAGAATCACAAACACCTGGCAGGGAGGCAAACGGGAACAGGTGAGTGTGGGCGGGGCCAACACCGGGGAGCTGGCAACAATCAACAAAGTAACTAACAAGGGCTGCTCAATCTTTGCAGATGACGGGGCACTTTGGAAAATATGTAGAAATATAGACGTCACAGTAGAGAAAATACTGAAGGCTATTAATAAAATAGAAATCTGGGCAATCGATCGACTGGGGGTTTAACTTTTCAGAGGCAAAAACAAAGACAATGATATTTACACAGAAAAGAATCACAGAAGTTAAAAAAACTGAAACTATATAATCAAGAAATAGAACGAGTTAAGATGATAAAGTTTTTGGGAATGTGGTTTGATCAGAAAATAATATGGAATGTTCACAGAAAATTACAGATAAATGTAAAACGGTTTTAAATATCATGAGATGTTTGGCGGTAAACAGAGCAGACAGAACAGCATTACAGAGAATATACACCGGACTGATCAGATCAATTATAGATTATGGCCATGCAGTCTATGGATCTGCAGCAAAAACACATCTGGAGAAACTTGAAAATATCCAACACGAAGCACCAAGAATCTGTACGGGAGCATTCAGAACGAACAGCAGCACTTAAAGTGGAGATGGGAGACATGTCTTTAGAATTAAGAAGAACACAGCTAACAATAAATTACTGGATCAACTTAAAAGGAAATAACCCAGATCATCCAACTTAGACATTTTAAAGCCATGTTGGGGAAAAGTAAAAAGAGAAACGAGAAGCTTTGGTTGGGTAATTGATCAGAAGGTACAAGAAGTTCAAGTAAGAAACATAATAAGTCCAATAGTACCGTTGCCAACAATACCACCATGGATACTGCAAAAGTAGATTTAACACTTATGGAAAAGAAAAAAGATTCAGTTTTAACTCGTATACCGTACAGGAATATATAAACAATTATTATAGCTATGTTCAGATTTACACAGATGCATCAAAAGACACAACAGGAAAAATAGGAATAGCAATTATCATACCGGAGTTTCATATGAAACAAGTTAAACAAATTACAAATGGATTGTCAGTTTACACCGGGGAAATGTTGGCAGTGTTATTAGCAGTACAGTGGATAGAAGAAGTCGGACCATTAAAAACAATAGTTTGCAGCTCAGACAGCAGACCAGACATTTTATTAGAAATACATTAAAGCATTATTCAGAATAATGATGACGGGTTTGGAAGTCACATTTCTGTGGGTACCACTGGGGTTGAAGGAAACGAAGCAGCAGACAGGGAGGCAAAAAGAGCAACAACACAAGTTAACTTTATAATAAATACAAGAAAATCAGAAGCAAGACGCATTGTTAAAGAAAAACTGAAGGAAAAGTGGTGGAAAGAATGGAATGAAGGAAACAAAGGAAGATAAGATCCAAAGAAGAGTGGGAGAGCCGAGAACAGGAAGGAGAAACGGAAGAGAAGAGAAATGAACAAGACTGAGATTTGAACACACTGGACTGAACAGCACACTATTCAGAATACAACAACACGAAACAGGAAGTTGTCAATATTGTGGAGGGACTGAAACAATAGAGCATTTGTCAGAGATATGAGAGAGAGAAGATACACGATGGAGGCATTTAGAAAGATTAAAGAAACATTTAATGTCACAAACATACTACAAAAAGAGTCAGGAAGTAAAAAAGTGTTACAATTTTGGTAGGGTTCTTCAATAAAACAACGCTGATTAATAGGATATGATTAAGGACAACACATACACAGGTGGATAGATAAACAGGTGTTCTGACCCACACTCCATACCAGATGCTGGCGGTAATGTACGACATAAGTTGTTCGCCAACGGCCAAATGGAACTGATGAAGAAGAAGAAACGAACAAAACACACAGATCTTCACAGGGAGTGATAGTTTACAGATATTAAGCTGAAGTTTAGTGTGTTAGAGGCTGAACACATGCTTTGAGAGTTAAAGGATATTTTATGCTTCATTTTTCTTCAGGGGTCACCACAGCGAACTAACTCGCACGAAGACTTGGCAGCTGAATTCCTGATGCCCTTCGTGACACAACCACAGACCATCGAACTACCACAGCCCTCTGCGTGGAGCAGAGAGCTGTCATTTCTAACCCGGGCCCGAAGCCCCGCCCAACCTGAATTTGTGCCGGGCCATAATAATGTGCTGGTTGGCTGGGCCGGTGTCGGGCTTTTGATTGCATCAACGGACGCGTGCAGCTGATGATCCAATCATATAGCAACAAGGCTTGCCATACTTTCCAATTATATGTCAACTTGGCTTGCCATACATTCAGCAGCAGCACATGGCCATTTCACTGTGAGCTGACCGGCTTTGAAAGAGGTAAAATAAAAGTTCAGTTAAGCTTCAGATGGGACTACCGGTACTGCCAGGAAGCAATCCATCGCCCAAATGTACGGTCAACTGCTGCACTCAGCGGATGCACGCGACTGATGACCTAAACAGGTGAGATCCCAAAGCAGACATGTCAGAGCAGGGTCCGTGTCTGAATAATGCAGAATGCAGGCAGAAACAGGGATTTAATGCGCTTTGACGGCCATGAAAGAACAAACACCCCCTCAGCTCCGATCTTCTGTGCCCTTCGGTGTTCAGGTTTGGACCTGTAATTACTGTCAATTCGTCGGGTCGGGTGGGGTTTGGAAATGATGGCTACGGGTTGAGGCGTGTCAGATTTTTTGGGCCAGAATGCAACTCTACTATCTAGAGCACCCAGGGGAGCAGATGGTGGGAGTTAAGGACCTTGCTCAAGGGCCCAGAGTGGGGCAAATGAGGGTGGAGGCAGGTGGGGGTGTTTCATCATTCCCACCCACATTTTTTAATATGTGGATGGATATAAAGCTCAAGTTTAGTGTGTTAGTAGCTGAGGCTGAACACATGCTTTAGGAGTTAAAGGATGTTTTATACCAGAAGCTCAGAAATCAGTTTGGGGTCACATGATTGTGAGACACTCGTTTTTGAGCACACCATTCACAGTCCAGGAGACAGCTCCTGACAACCCTTCCCGCCACGCAACACATTTTTGTAGACGACACCTTCGTGCACAAACGTGCATGCTCCATCCAGGAGTTTTTGACCATTGGATAACTTTAATGAGTCTGTCTGGACGTATTTTCTTACCGCCTCGGCCAACTGCTTCTCAAAACCAGCCACGTTGCTCTCACGCTCACCAGCCGGCTTCTGGGAGCGGAGCAGCTGGAGCGAAATGACAACATTGCTGTCCAAGCGCTTTTCCTCATTTAAACAAATCACCAGTCATTTTACACATACCCCTGTGAGGAAAAGTTTGGACTGGGCCTTGTAACGGGTGAAGCTAATACAAGAACAAAATGATGCAATTTCTGTCACGTAAATACGTCAACGAGAGATGATTTCTTGGGTTCGGATGGAGTAGAAAACACCTTTAGCTAATATTTAAATAAATATTTAACTCTGAATGCCAGAAAACACCTTGTAACTGCTACCTTCCAACATTATTTACATGAATGCCCCTGCCAGCTCCTTGCTGTCTACCATGATGCGCCAAGATTCATAACCAAACCCATCACTGCACCCTGCACTCACTGGTCAGTTGGGCATCATTAGCTACACGTAGGCTCTCACACTGGTTCATTTTCATCTATAAATCCCTCATTGGTCTGCTACCTTCTTAAATCTCCTCCCACATGTCACGTCGTCAGTGCAGTTACAGCGTGCGCGCTCAGGCCATCATTACCTGCAGCGTCCCCTCAGTGAGAACTGAACTTTGCAAAAAGACCTTTTCCTACTCAGCTCCTGCAACCTGGAACATCTTGCAACAGGAACTGAAGTTGTCCTCCTTGATTTCTTTAAGGGGTTTCAAACATTTGATAATGTCAATAGAAAAATCAAAGCAAATGTGCCCTTGTTTTTAGTATTTCACCTTGTTTTACTTCACCCTGATGTATTGTTCTGTACACTACTCTTAGTTTAACTGCATTTTTACTGTAGTTTATTGCTATTGTCTGTACTTTATATGTTCTGTCTGGAACAGGTCCCTCTTATAAATGAGTCCCCGTGGCTCAATGAGACCAGCCTGTAAAATAAAGGTTGAATGAATTTTAAAAAAATCTCATAATCAACTGAATGAACTTCACACAAAAATGGCTCTGACTCAGTCAGTTTGACAGTGAGCTGTGTGGAAGTAAATGAGTCAGTTTGGACACATAATCTGAGCTCTAACAGATCACCTGAGATATCTAATGAACTCCTGTGTAATCTTATTTTCAAGCTTTGACCAAATCAGCTGGAACTCAAAATAAGACCAACCTCCGGCATAAAAGGCGGCAGGTGATATGCCTTCAAGGATCGATGGGATTCATTGAAGGCTAAATTCATTTCAGTCAGGCAACAGATAAGAAATATGCTGCTTAAACTTTTTTAGTTCACACAACACTTTAAAATTCAGCTTAACACATAAAACTAAGATGGTTTTAGAGTCAAACCACCTGAGACCAGATTCTTCTTTGTATAATGCATCATCTCCTCTGTGAAGGATTTCCTTTCTTTTTTTTTTAGGAAAGACTGAGTGGATAAAGATGTGACACCTCTGCTGACATCTCATTAATTCCTCAGCCGTCCCCTGTGGCAGAGGAACAACACAAACGGGGCTTTCTTTCGCTCAGATTAAACAAGACGTCTGGAACGAGACGGGGTTGAGTTTGTTTAGCAAAAATTTAATAAAAAAAACAGAGAAATATTTACTGAAGCAAAGACTGGCAGGTTTCCTGATGATGCAGTTAAACCTGAACCGTTGTGATGAAGAAACTGTTTTAGGAGACGAACCCTCCTCCCTTCCTCGTGGCGTCAGCCCTCACAGCTGGGGGGGAAACTTGTGGCATTTACCGACCAGCAGAAGCCTCCAGGAAGGATGCAGGGGGATAATGAGGCGTCCTGGGCAGCATCGGCTCAAGGTAGATCAATGTCTCCCACTTTCTTTTTTCCCCTGAACGACTGAAGTGTAATTTCTCTGTTTATTGTCAGTGGGATTCACAGGCCCACTGCAGCAGCAGTCCATGACCCAGTCCAGGATGATAAAGAACAAAATCCTTTGAAATAACTGAAGCTGTGAGCAGAGGGCCTGCGGTGTGATCCGACTGGAAACAACGGTCTATAACTGCAACACTGAGCTCCTTTGGTTCTGCCTTTGTGCCACGAGGCCAACCTGCGATGATGCAACGTCTGGTGGCGTTCTGAAGAAATGAACACAACTTCAGCTGAATGTGTTTGAATCTCCACGAGGAGACGTTAAAGCTCCTGTTTGAAGGTGCTGAGAGCGGAGCAGGATAGGACTCCTGCACTGAAGAAGCTGTTTGATAAGTGGCCACTGCTGGATCATTACATCTTATTAATGCAACATCATAAAGCTGCTGAGGAGGAAGAGACGTGCAGGTCGTCGTCTGCATCTTGGATTAACTCCTAATTATCATTTATTTAAAATACACACTTCAGAGTCAGTGTGCAGGAGGGAAAATATGAACTTTAAAGAGTTAACCCCTGGACGGTCTCATAAAATCTGCCACACGTTTATTTTTCTTCATTTTATTTTGGTTGTCAATAAACACCTTTCCTCACAAAGCCTAAAGATTCCTCTAAAAAATTTTTTATTTTGTCAGAATTTTTTTGAATGCTCCCATAAACTCTCAACAGGCGGCCTTACAAAACCTTACAAGGTGACAGCCGAATGAAAGTATATCTTATTTGTGTTTTTCCGATGCTGCGGGAGGCGTTGCACACTATGCAGGCAACTTGAATAAAATGATGTAATCCCTGCACCAAAGATGTTTAAAGAATCTGCAGCTGACGGATGTGTCTTCTGTCTGGTGGAGAATTCAACATGATGATGCAGGAACACAGAACGTCTCTGAATTCAAACTCACGGCCTGAAATATCCGTTTCTGGGTCAGTACTTTTCTTCGCAGTGAGATTTGGTCTCTTGGACCCAGGGAGGTTCTGAGGCTCGGCTGCAGGATTCAAAACAAAACATTTATTCTGACATTAATGAGTTTTTTCTGTCTGAAGCAGACACAAAGAAAAATAACACACAACCACCACAGCTAGCTGACAACACGAAAATGGCAGAAATTTGGTGTAGTAGTAATTTAGCATCATCGCTGTTCCAGCAGCAGGTTTCCTCCTCATCGTTTCTCTGTTCAGATGAACCACAGAGTACCTTCCTACCTGTCTCTCTGATCACTGTTGCTGAACATGATTCATGTTTGTTTGCTCCTTTGAGGTTTATTTTCACGTTAATTTCTTATGAAGTTTGCTTTCTGTGTTTTCAGATCATTTTCTCTCAGTATGTTCTGCTCTTCAGCTCCACTCACCTGTTCTCGACAATCTTTAGGCCCAGGTGTGTTCACTCTGCTCCTCAGCTCCACCCACCTGTTCCATGATATATTTAGGCCTGGGTGTGTCCACTCTTTTCCTTAGCTCCGCCCACCTGTTCCCTAACATCTTTAAGTCTGGCTGTGTCCACTCTGCTCTTCAGCTCCGCCCACCTGTTCACTAGCATCTTTAGGCCCGGGTGTGTCCACACTTTTTCTTAGCTCCGCCCACCTATTTACTCATACATTAAGGCCTGGGTGTGTCCACTCTTCTCAGCTCCACCCACCTGTT
>NC_056513.1:6787401-6826352 GCF_014905685.2 Nematolebias whitei | reverse complement strand
ATAGATAGATAGATAGATAGATAGATAGATAGATAGATAGATAGATATTCATAAAATTTAAATATTTTCTTGAACAAGTGTTTACGGCCACCTCTGTCTTGTACCATCAAACTAGAACTACGCAATCACAGAAGAACCTGAAGACGAGGATAAAGATGGTTGTATTGAGGAGCAACAGACCCAGTTGGTCAAAACTCCAGACAGACGACCTTGCAGTGACCAGGATGAGGAAGGCTTCAAGGAATTTAGGGATTTAAAGCAATACAAATCTAATGATCCAGGTTAAAAAAAAAAAAAAATCATCAGTGACCAGTGTGACAAGAGATTCAGTCATTCAGGGAATCTGAAAACTCATCTGCGTATCCACACTGGAGAGAAGATGGAGAAGGACATACACACTGGATGAAAGTCTTATGTCTGCAATGTGTGAAAGAGGAGATTCTGGTGGACAGGAAATCTAAATTGTCATGAACTCATTCACATGAAAGAAAAACAACTTTAGTTCTGTGGACATTTAAGGACAAACCTCTTTCACTAAAGATTCAAAGGTCCATCAGGAAATAAAACAATAAAGCCATAAAAAGTATATCAGAACTGTAGAAAGTGTTTGTTTGACAAATGCACATATGCATATATATATATTCATCATGAATGTACTACCCCCTACTACCCTGTGCATATGCATATTTGTCTTTTTCTATTTTGTGTATTCTGCTTTTTTATTATTTCATGTTTTTTGGTTTGTACCGTATAGCAAATGCTACTGGATGCCTCAGATTCCCCCCTTTTGATTACCTGCCTACCTGGAGGAAGAACAATCTTGGAAAGGTTCAGAAAAATCCTTTTTTTTGGCTAAAGTTAGCAAAGATTGTCAGTTTTGTTAAAATCCACAGAGAAAATTCATTCAACCTTTATTTATACAGGTCAATCCCAGGTAAATCAGCTGTTTCTAGTTCTACAACCACATCTGGTGCATGACCAGACAAGATTTCCCAATCTGATGATATAAAAAGAGGACATAATATAAATTTAAAGCAATGCCTAAATGCAGCATATCATCATGCTACAGCTATTTATGTCGTGTTGCAGAGAAGTCTTTGAGGCCTTTTATCCACTGCAACCATTATCTCTGTCCCCGACTGTGCAGAACTCAGCCCGCCTCTTCAGTCCAGTTACTTTAGACTTTACAGCAACTCGCAACGACGCAATTTACTCTGAATACCCACTCAGGACACTTTCAGTGCATTACGGAGGCAATCAGCATTAGGATGGAAACAGGAGGAGAGCAACACTCTGCTGCAGAACCGCAGAGAGAAAACAGAAACAGAATGACTAAAAACTCTGAAGATTATCGTGTTACAGGCAGCTGCAGAGCTGGTCAGAGCTCTGAATGAGAAATAAAAAACAACAGTCTAATGTACGGACAAGAAAGATGGCATAACGAGGTGCTGACCTGCGGTCTGTATTAAAGGAAAAACAGAGCAGAACCAGTTGAACAGCTGGAGGGGACTCTGATGTTAACATAATAAGGTATATTAGTCATAGATATGAACAATTTATGTCATGGATGATGGTCCTAGAGAGGCTTTATTGGGTTTGTTTGGAGCCAGATTGTTTTCTCTGCAGGTAAAAATGAACAAACGTAAAAAGCACCAAGTAAAAAGATTTATTTGAGCTTCACAGAGAAAACTCTTCATGTGCAGCATTTGCAGAAGATAATCAAGATTTTGTGCCTCTGTCTCGTTAACGAAGCTCTCTGAAAGGGAGATCTGCGCTTCAAACTGTGCTGCGAACAAAACCGTGTCTCTCTTCACTGCTTGCTCACATTTAAACAAGGTTTTATGCATTTAGCTACAAAACATGCCCAGTTTCATCCAAGACATGAGTGAGTGAATGCTGAAACTGTTTAAAAGAGATTATGAGGACAGTTAGTTGTTCAAAGGCAAAATGCTTTATTAAAATTCCTTTCCTTCTTTCGCTCTCGACGAAGACGGTCGCTCTTACCCTCTCTCCCTCCCTCCCTCCCTCCCTCCTGCTTTTTTGCTATCTTGTCCTGCCCACCTCAGAGCCTCTCTTTACACATCTTCTGAATCTAAAATTATTATGGATTTGGCCAGATGGTCCCTCAACACAATTTATAATATTTTTTCCACCAGACGACGGGGTGCTAGAGAGCCCTCATGTCCTGAACGGACCCTCGCAGCTGGGTATGTCATTGATTCCTGGGGTGAGTGGAAGATGGTGTGCCTATCTGTGCTGTCCGTGGTGGACATAGAAGATTCACTTAACCTTTATTTATACAGGTTAATCAAGATGTGTACATTATTGGATTTATGATAACAGGGTTTCTGCTTTTTGAAATCAGCAGACGCCGAGGATATCAACAAATTAGGACGACGTTGGCAGCAGTTTCGGCCATGGTAAAGCTGCCAGCCTTATGTGAAGGATTAATTCATGCCTCGAGCTCTCTGACCCATATGCTTAACGAGCTCAACTGCAAGCTGGACGCGATTTGTGAGAATCGTAGGCCACTTGCGGCTCCTGGGACCTGCCAGCACGAAGGTTTCAATCTTGGAGAAAGCTAATCGCGCATGGACCGGGTGGAATGTCCATAAATCTGTCTGTTTGGATTCGCCATTGAGTGTACCAGCAGAACTTGAAGTCAGACAGAAAACAAAGTCTGGCGGCCGAAACAATTGTTTATCTGAATTTGGCCTCCCCGCTGGCCTTGGTCAGGCCAACTTATCCCAAATTGCTCCTGGAGGATACGTAACTAGAAGCTCTGCCCAGGACATCTGTGGCCTTATCAGAACCATGATGCCGATAGACGCTGTACCATCTTATCAGAACTTTGGAACTTTCTGGAGTGTTTAAGGACAACTCACCGCCTTTGTCGACCTCTATGAATAAATGTATTATGATGTCATTGTATGTTGCTGCTTTATGTTGCGAGGTCTTTTTTTAATACCGTTTCCCGGCCAGGACGTGGTGTGAGACATGATTTATTTTTGGCTTCCTCCATCCTCGTGTTCTCTTTTTCTCATCTGCCTGTATGTTGTCTGTAACAGGTCTCTCTTGTAAATGAGTCTGCGAGGCTCAGTGGGAACTAACGTATATAAATAAAGGTTTAATAAAAAAAAACAATAATAAAAACTTTATGGCTCACCACATGAACTCTTGTCTAATGGCTCAACTTGAAATCAGGTTTGAGGAGCTTTTAATGAGTTTAACTGCTAATAAAGTGGAAAATTTTGTTTCTCCAACTTAGTGCAGAAAATTGAATAAAGCTAAATAATAATAATAATAATAATAAATTTAAAAAAAGCACATTAGGTCTTCACGTTCTGAGGTTTTATGTGATGTGTTAGGAGTTACTGTAAGACACGAGTGAATTAGTAATAAAAATGTGTTCACAAACTTTTAATGGTCAAAAGAACAAAAATGATGTGATTGGCAGGGTTTTGTGTAAAACATCTGATTTGTTATTTCCTGTGGTTGATGCAAAAAGCTGTTAGAAAAATATTTTTAAAGCATTCATCTGCTCTGACAGAATCCAGACGGCAGTGGAACAAAGGAATTTGTGACTAATTTGCGCTTAATTGAAGTAAATTGTCACAAATAACAGCTGCGGTTTGCTCAGACAATTAAATGACCTGCGGCTGTTTTTTGTTTATTTATTTTTCGGTCTTGTCTCTTTTAATTTTTCTGACATAAAACACAAAACTCTCCCCGGCTGCTTGTCTCTTCGTTCTGACTTTAACTCATCCCGGCAGAGATACGATGTGACACGGCATCTGCTATCTGTCAAAAGATTATTGTCGATGAAAGCGGAATGACGGGAGTTGCAGAAATAAAAACCTTTAAAGTACAGCTCTGATGGTTTGTGACAAATGCAGTTAAAGTCAAGAAGCGTTGAACTGGCAGCCGATTGTAAATCTCTTCTAAACGTTCAGCTGTATTCTGCTTTTTTAACCATTTATATATCAAAAGATGACTTTTGGTTTTTACAACTTTTATATGTTACAAAACTTTTAACTTTATTTACAAATGTTTTCATCATTAAATACACAATTATTTTAAAATCATTGTACTCTTAGAAATCTATTTCAGCAAACTGTGTTTTTGTGCTTCTTTTGCAAATTTTAGCTTTTAGCTACTGAGTTGCTCAAGTTAGCTTATAGTTTCTATCGTGCTAAGTTTAGATAATGGCTACGATTTTGCTTATTTAGGCTTTAATCTACAGTTTAGATAATTTAGCTTTTAGCTTTTAGCTAAATTTTGATAATTTTAGCTTATAGCTATGGTTTTCAAATTTTAGCTTATAGCTAAAGCTTACCCAAGTTTAGCTTCTAGCTGCAAAATTCTTAATGTATAATTTTTGGTACAATTTTGATCATTTTAGTTTTGGCTAATGTTTGGCTACAATAATTTTAGCTGCTGCTTTTTAAATGCATTTTTTGCTATACTGGTGCTAAATTTAGCTTTTTAGTTTAGCCATTTTAAATTGGTTGGATTGAACTGGTTGGACATAAAACCACGCTGATGATGATGTAGGCTTAGAAACACATTTTAAATGATCAACTCTGATGCAAACGCGATGACTTCAGTTGAACGGAGAACAGCTAAAGTTGGTGACTGCGTGGCGTTTGGACGACAACATTCAGCTTTTCACAGCCTTTGGGTTCGCTCCTAGCTGGCAGACACACCGAACAAAAAAACGTGTCATTCTTCTTCAAAACAAACAAACAAACAAACAAAAAAGAACAGCCTTCAGGTCCATGAAGGATGAAGGAAGCAGAAACCTACAGAGCCTCAAATTATTGATGTTGTTGCTGCGTCTGAGAGGAAACAGAACCTCAGAGTGAACCAGAACAAAGCAGCTGGGACTCGTGGTCCTGACGGGGTCTCCTCAGAAGGAGACCGTTCTGAGACGGAACGTCTTCAAGCTGCAGACCTTTAATATGTTCTGCCAGAAAAAAAAAGAATAAACACTTTCACCACGAGCCCAAGATGGAAAACCTACAGAACCAGCACACATGGCGAGGATCTGGTACTTCTGGTGCTCCATCTCTAAACTTGAGTTTTTATTCTGAAAGCTTTAAACATAAATATGTGGAGGTCCATACAGATGTTCTGAGTGACACTCGCATATCTTGTTCTTCTTTGCTGGATTTTTGCTTACCTGTGCCGTATTTTCCAGCGTATAAGTCGCATCAGTCAAAAAAAAAAAGGATCACGAAGAGGAAAAAACATATATAAGTTACTTCGGTGTATAAGTTGCATTTACTGTGCGTCACCGCTGACCCGTCGTGTTTATTTAACGGTCAAACAGCTTCATTTCACCTGGGCGGCGTGGCACGATCCAACCATCCATCGCGACCAGAGCCACTAGCTCTCCAGCGTTCCTCCGCCTGCACCGGCTGAGCGAAGCGAGCGTGCACGGGAGGACTCGCAGTTGCAGCTCTTAGAAATTTAAAGCGTCAGTCAAAAATTGTGTTATGAATATGGAGAAAAAAAGTATATAAGTCGCAGGACTGACAAATCTTTGCAAAAAACTGACATACACTGGAAAATACAGTAAATACTTTTCTACATTGATGGAGCATTTCCACATGTGTAAGCTGCACATGCTAGTGGCACAAATGCACCCCCATACCAACAGAGAGGCAGGATTTTGAACTGTGTGTTGATAGCAGGCTGTAGAACGGAGGACGCAGCGTTTGTGGGTGGCCCGGTGAACTGTTTACAGTGTTCCTGAGCCCATGCGGTGACGTCCAGAACAGAACCAGACCCGCTTTTAATGCAGTGGCCCCTGAGGGCCCGAAGATCCATCCGATATTGAAGTTCAGCTTCGTTCTTTGAGCTCGGATATTTCTAGATTCTTCTAATCTGTTCATAATATTATGAACTGTGATGAGCTCGATGATGGAGATTTAAAGTGTTCACAACTTTTTGATGTGGCTCTGAAATTGTTTTTAGAAGCAGTATTTTACAGACTGGTGAACCTCTGCCCATTTTTACTTCTAATAGAATCAGCCCTTTTAAAAAGCTCCTTTTATACTCAGTCTTCTCACTGACTTTTTGTTAAAGAACTTAATCAAACAGCTGTTTCTCACTATTGTCCCAAATTATTTGAAATATGTTGCTGCCATCAAATTCAAAATTACTTTTTTTATATATAAAAATGGTACAATTTCATAGTATTAGCATTTGATATGTTTACTTTAGTCTATTGTGAATTAAAAAATTTGCTCTGTTGAATTCTGTCTGTATTTATATTTTACACAATGTCCCAACGTTTTTGAGAATTGAGGATCCAAATTAAAAAGTTAATTCAAACCAAAAAAGATGTAACAGTTTGAGAATAGTTTATCTTCTGCACGTGTCCTAAGATCGACCATAACGCATGTTATTTATAACGCTGCTGCTCACTCAGATCTCTGAACTCGTACCAGCTACGTTTCGCATTCAGCTTTTTAGATTTCAGTGAAACTAACCAGGCTCCTTTTATCATCAGAAGAGCTTAAAGACCAAACTCTTCATGCTTTTAGGGAGATCTTTCAGATCTCAGGGGTTCGTATTTAGCTTTTTATGTCTCAAGCTTTCTCCACATTTGCAGAGAACATCTTAAAAATATGACAACACAAATACAAAACCTGCACAGACACTGTTACCCTGACTAACACGCCCTGTGTGTTGTCAGTTCGGAGCACCCATGAACATTTATGGCGCTTTGCTAATGTCTCAATTTTCATCGGTTCCACACCACACTGCTCAGATCCGCTTAGTTTCCCCGATGTAAGACTGATCACCATCCTGACACTGAACAGCATACACAATATTACTCTGTTTGTGCCGGGGGACTGGATATTTGGCATGGACCAGTCTTATCTGTAATGTATTTTTGGGTTTAAAAGCCACTGGGACGTCATGCTAAGACAATAAGCATCTCAGTTTCTCTGAACAACATATGGAATGACCACTGGTCTGGGTTCCTCCTTTTCACCTGATGGCTGACTGGAGTCCTGTTTGGGTTTCTTCTCTGCTTTCAGGAAGACCCAGTTAGGATATCCACATTACTCTAGAGCCTGTCTTGTGTGGGATTTCTCCTTCTGCCTGGCTCCTGAGTTAGTGGGGACGCTGTCTGCTCTGTGGTACAGAGTCCTGATGACTCCTAACTTGTGCTCCAAAGGGTGATGGGAGTCAAACTGCAAATACTGGTCTGTGTGGGTGGGTTTGCGGTACACCTCAGTCAGCAAATAGCCAACCTGCCATCTTTTACATCTTCTCGTGTGAACTTGATGTATTTATCCACAGAGTTGATGTGATCAGTGAAATGTTGGGACTTCCTGAGATTTAATTTTAACCCAGGTGTCGTCAACATACCTGAACCAATGACTTGGTGGTGTCCCTGAAAAGGACGTCAAGGCTCTCTTTTCTACCTCCTCCATGTACAGGTTGGCAACAACAGGAGAAAATGGAGACCCCATAGCACACCCATGTTTCTGCCTATAATATTGCTCCCCATATGTGAAGTAGGTTGACTGCAGGCACAGTTTCAAGAGTTGACACAGTTGTTCTGTGGAAAGCGTGGTCCTGCTGCTCAGAGTGGTGTCTAATATTGCACATGCATCAGGACGATGACTTTTAGGCTCGTTTATTGACTGCTCCAATAAATAAATAAAAACAGACAAAAATAAATGTGTGGCTGATTCAACCCCCCCCCCCCCCCCCCATATGGTCTTCAAAGGGTTAACATCTTTATGAAACTCGGTGACTTTAGAGCTGGTATGAGTCTTCAGCCCATTAGGAAATAATGAAAGCGATCCATAATTGAAATAGCAAATGGACTTCCATCTACAGCAGCGCCTCATAAGAAACAAACACAGTAAGGATAGTGTTAAAGGTTCAGCAGCAGCTGCCGTTTGAATCCTTTGATATTTAAACATAAATTTACATCTGACCCGTGACCTCCTCACACACACTGTAAACACATAAAGAGCTGCACAGAAAACTCCCTGAAGTCAGCAGTTTGTTGATGCTAAACAGGCCCGGGAGCTCATCTGTGATGCTGGTCAGGCTGCCGGCTGTGCCAAAGCACATCACATTAACCCGCACGCTCACGGGGACGGAAACATTAGCCATCTTTATTTCCTGTGCGAGGCAGGTGTGTGTTTGTGTGTGTGTGGGGGGGGGAGTGGGGCTCAGCAGATCCTCAGCCCTTCTCAGGTAATGATCTCTTTCACACTTTACACTGTCAGGAAGATGAATCACGGTGGACCGGGTCAACATGTGAGAGGCGCTCCGCCGGTCCCCCAGAACCTCGACCTTCATGATCCGGGAGTTTGTGTGTTTATTGTGGGTGAGGACCGAGGCCAAGGATTGTGTTCTGATCAAGTCAGCGGCGAAGCAGAGCTGCTTTTATTAATTACGGACTTCTACGGACGTCATCAAGGTGACACAAGACAGGTTTAAACTCACCAGGCGGATTTGGTTCGAGGGTTAGGTACCTTTGGTGAGCATGCTCAGAACAGGAGAGATTTTCATGAATTGGTAAATAAAGACATAGCATTTCTGGAAGAATGCACGTCACCCGCCGCCATTCAAGAAAAAGAGCTTAGATCATCTTAGTCAAGCCTTAAAGACATCATTAGGTGTGATCGAGCGCATGCTTTTTTCCTTTCCAGGTTGTGGGATGACACGCATGTCCAGCACCCTGGACCGGCCTCCAGTCCATCACAGGGACACAGAGACAACAAGACAACCATTCACTCTCTCACTCACAATAGGGACAATTTAGAGTTACCAATTATTGTAACTTGCATATCTGTGGGAGGAAACCAGAGTACCTGGAGTAAACCTACTCATGAACATAAGAATGTGTAAACTCCACTCAGAAAGGTCCCCTGGTTGGGATTCGATCCAGCAACCTTCTCACTGAGAAGCGACAGCTCTACCAGCGGCACCACAATACGCATGATCTCATGTGATGTAACCAAATGTCACGTTATTATGGTCCATATGTTCATTAGTGACTCACAGGACCCAGAACATATGGAGTCCAGGCAATTATGTATTTAAAAATATTTAATCAATAACCGTCTGAACAGAAAAGGAGACTGGGGAGTCCCGGCTAAAATAAACAAAAAGAGAGGGAGAATCCCTGAACCATCGTGCCGCTCCCCTCACCCTGTAGTCCAGGATCTAACCCTCCAACCAAAAACCACAAAATAAGGACTGCTGGTAACTCCCAGTCCCACCAACAATCAAACAAACAATAATGTAAAAATGTGCATCAGAAGAAAGGAGGAGGAGCGAGTTTGGAGACCAGAACCCACAACCACGAGACCACCGTCTCTCCTCTGGCCTTCCTGCTCACCTTATCGTTTTAAATCCCTGCCAGCCAATCAGCGGTGAAGAGATGAATGAATTAGTCAGGCACCGTTTCACAAGGAGGCCACGTCACACACGCCGAGTTGAGAATGACTCTCAGCTACTACCACACCACATGTCAGCGTAATATCTGTTAAATCAACTGAGTTACACTCATTTTTGAGTTTGCTGATGTTGACTTGCTGTGAAGGCCATCTTGAATTGAACTGGCTCGATGTCTATCCACAGATAATTTGCTGAAAGTTTAATTAAAATACGTCCCCTTGTTCGTGAAATATTTTGCTAACAAACAAATGGAAAAAAAAAAACATTTCATATCCGTCTTCACCTTTCAGCTGCTGGCAATAAGCAAACTTAAACTGCCCGTTGACTTTCTGCAGATCTCCATATTTTCTATTTCTTCAGTTGACAAAGAGTGATGACACGTCTGACTGCTGAAATGTCAGATTAAAGTAAAGAAACAACCGAGACGTCTGCCGTGATGAGAGAAGTCCTGAGATCATTTATTAACAGGTCTTAGACCAGCTCTGCGTGAGCGTCCCGACTATAAAGACTCGTCGGACAAGAAATGCACACGAAGAACGAGGGGGTTTGGCTTTTTGTTTGTCGTCTGGAGTTTCATAAATCAAAATGAACACCACCAAAAAAACATACAAGTCGACATTTTAGCCAAATTATTTATGACAAGAATCAAAAACGTCCGCTAACCCGTACACAGAGGGTCAAAACAACATTTCTCTAGAGTAAAGCCGGTGATATTTAAATGGGACATGGTGTAAAAATCGGGTCACAACAGAGTGCAAAGAGAAAAAACACGTGCAAAAACAAGACGAGCGTCTACAAGTCCGTCTGTCCAGAGCAGAGGACACAGAAGAGACTTTTTATACTTTCTGAGCTGATTTTTATGTTTCCAACAGAACATATGTGTTTAAAAAATAAGAACGTGCATAAAGCTTCTGTTCAAGCTTAATTATTGACTTATTAAAAAAAAAACATGCAATCATTCTAACTCATTCAATTCAGTTTATTTTCAGGTCACTGTACAAAAACATTCACATACATTATAGAATTAGTAAATTTGATGTATCTAAGGAAGCTGACAGATTTATCCTGAGCAGCAAATTGGTGACAGTGGAAAGAAATGACTCCCTTTTAACAGGATGAAACCTCCAGCAGAACCAGAACCAGGACAGCTATCTGCCTCGACTGGCTGGGGTTAGAGAGGACAAGAAAGAGACACAGACAAACCAAGAATGAATGGTTCACATGTAGTTCCTATGGTCCATGTGTAGTTCCTATGGGAAGAAAGAAAAACAGACACTAATGATAGAAATAATCACAAGTCTAAAGAGTCGAACAAGTAAAGACAGAAGCAATGTGGTCAGTTTGTCCTCAAGAAGCCTAAGCCTATAGCAGCAGAACTAAGGGACACCTGAAGAAACCCAAGCCAACACTAACTTTAGGATTTATCAAAAAGGAAAGACTTGAGCCTAATCTTAAAAATGGACAATGTGTCAGCCTCACAGACAGAAACTGGAAGTTTCCTCCCATTCTGCTTTTGGAAACTCTAGGAACCACAAGTAAACCTGTACTCCGAGAACAAAGTGCTCTGTTAGGAAAATTACATCTGTAATATTAGATGGAGTTTATTTGGGCTTTTAAAAATTCTGGGCAAGTTTTACAGTTTTGACATATATATATATAAAAAAAAAGATGAAGCTGTAGAAAATTCCACATTATAATAGTTGAACTAGTTTTAAGTTTTGATGTCACTCCCCTCTGACTCAGTGACAGTAGTTAAAAAGAATAAATGAAACGTTGAACAAGCAGCGAGTCCAGCAGGGACTTCCTGCCGACAAACCAACCTCAAAGTGAGTAGCTGCTGCCGACAGTCAGAGCATCGACGTCCTGCCAGCTGACGTCCACTCGCTCTGTCCCCAAAGGAAATTATTTATCATAAAACCTAATACTGCCTCTCATTCAGCAACAGGAAGTGGACGGGAACAGACCAACACTGCTGTGCGTGTCAGACGCAGGACAGCCTGCGACACACTTTTATGTAATAGTTTGGGAGAAGTCCTGGTGTGAGTGTGTGGATCTGAAACCTGATCTTCATTGTTTTAGCCAGTCTTGTTAGAATAGACTTTAAAAACTTCTAAAATATTCAACAAGTGAGAAAATCAGTGGGAAGTTGTTTTTTTTTTTCTTCCCATCTGTCTTCATCTTTGTGACTTTAGCTTCTAATCTCTTCTTGAAAAATCACCATTCAGCCGTTCGTGTTCTCAGATAAACCCGTTACAACAAGCTCACAGGAAAAATACAGATTTTCACTTGGAATCACAGAACTGGAGCTAATGACGTGTTTAGGTAAGTTTTTTAATGGCAGCAACACGTCTCCAAAAAGGTGTTCCAGGTCCATCTCTATGTGAAGAATCCCTTCATCTTTTGACAACAGTCTATAAACATCCAGGACCTGAGGAGACCAGTTGTTGGAGGTTCTGGAGGACCTGAGACCAGTTGTTGGGAGGTATTGGAGGACCTGAGGAGACCAGTTGTTGGAGGTATTGGAGGATCTGAGACCAGTTGTTGGAGGTTCTGGAGGACCTGAGGAGACTAGTTGTTGGAGGTAGTGGAGGACCTGAGACCAGTTGTTGGGAGGTATTGGAGGACCTGAGGAGACCAGTTGTTGGAGGTTTTGGATGTAATATTGTCCCATTCTGGTCTGATGGAGGATTCTAGCTGTTCCAACATTCCTGATGGGAGCAGATGTTCTAAAATCTTTACATTTCACAGCATTGGCACCTTTCCAGATGTTCAAGTTGCCCATGTCAGAGGTACTAATGCATCCCTATAGCATTAGAGAGGCAGGCTGCTGAAGTGTGCGCTGACAACAGGCTGGATGGTCCCTCTCCTCTTTAGAATGAAGGCTGTGGTGTCCATACTTTCCAAAAAGATTTTCAGATTTGAATATGTCCGACTCCAAAACAGCTCGGAACGGCAGCGGTTCTGCACGGTGTTCACATCCGGCTTCTTCTTTGTCTGATAGAGCTTTAAGCAGCATCTGTGGATGAACTGTGTTTACAGACAATGATCTGTGGAAGTCTTTCTGAGCCCAGAACAGAACCAGACCTGGTTCGAATGCAGTGGCTCCTGAGGGGCCTGAAGATCACGACCATCCAATGTTGACCTTCAGCCTTGAACTCAGAGATTTTACAGACTGTTGAAATCTGTTGATGACATTATGAACTGGATGATGGAATTTAAAGTCTTCTTAATTTTAAGTTGTGGACCATTATTCTTAAATGGTCCCACTATATTTAGTCAGTTTGTCACAGACTGCTGAGCCTCTGCCAGTCTTTACTCTCTAAAAGTCTCTTTTTATACCCAGTCCTCTAACAGACCTGTTGCCAATTAACCCGATTAGCGGCAAAAGTCTCCTCCAGCTGTTTCTTATTAAAACTACTTAGTTCTACAGCTTTTTGTTGCTCCGGTCGGACATTTCTAATCTGCGCTGCTGCCATCAAATTCAAAATTACCTTCTTTTTTTAAGCTCCACGAGTCAGTCTTTTGGGCAGCTTCTGGCGTTTTTAAATGCGCCTAAAAATAAATTCAAGTTCAAATTCTGAGATGCAACATTCGATACAGAAACATTTCTTATCACATGACCCAAGGTGAACGACACATAACGAGTAAGAAATAGAGGATGCTTGAAAGTACTGAACATGTCTGACATGCGTGTTGAACGGTGGGGATGAGGAGGGAGACGGATGAAGAGTCCTGCTGCTCGCCTCGTCAGAGAAAAAGAACACCATCTGCACCATCCCCTTTCCAGCTGCAGAGATTTAACATGTAGCGTTATGGTTTAGCTTTATGAACGTTGCTGCTGTTTGCACGCACAAAGAACGCATCTGTGAAACATTTAGGCTTTAAGACAAATATCCATTTCACCAACTCTCTTCTGCCTCGCCTGCCGCAAAAACACATTACTCTGATGCAGATGAGCTGCGGAGAGAACGAGACGTGGAACCGATTGTCGCGGCATCACCCCGCGTTGATCCACTCACGCACGCACACGATGACTTCCGAACGAGGCGTTACAGTGAACTGCGGGGAAAAGCCTCGCGGCAGAGGGCTCGTGAAGGAAACGGATGATGTGTAAGGAGAGGTAGGTGTGAGCATGTGCTGCTGGGTAACGTGATGAATAAGCAAACATGCAAGAGACAGATAAAGACCCCGAAGCCCCGGTTGGGAAATCAATCAAACTGAGATCACTTCAGGGGGGTTTGAGCTCCATCTTTGAGTTTCTGCGTGAGTGATAAAAAGACATACAGGTAAAGAAAAACTGGTAAATAGTACAAGTTATGGTAAATGAACTGCATTTAAAAAGTGCTTTTTGAGTCTAACTGCATGAAGCACTTTTACTCTACAAGTCACATTCACCCATTCACACACATTGATACCATATTTTCCGCCGTACACCTTGCACCGCCCTATTCAATCAACCTTTAGTAGTCCCATTGAGCCTCGGGGACTCATTTATAATAATATAAGTCGCATCAGTCCAAATATGTCTAATAAAGTGGAAAAATCCGTAAATATGTCGCATCTATTATGCGTCACCGCTGACAACCCGGAAATGTGGGTGTCGGTGTTGTGCCAAAAATCGATTGGCTGCCAAATGGCGGCCGCAGGAGCGTGCATTGGAGAACTTTAACAATAATTCAACAAGATTAACACTTAAAGACAATTATTTGTTTGCTCAAAATTATAGTAAAGGTGTGTCTCTGTCAAACTTTTCCTTAATAAATGCACTTTGACGGTCAAATCAGCTGCATTTCAAAAGCCGATTTGCGGGAACGTGCAGCGGGACGACTCGCTGTGCATTTCTTTGAAGTTTAACAAGATAACCACCTAAAAACAGTTATTTGTTTGCTCGACATTATAGCAAAGGTGTGTATCAGTTGAACTTTTACTTAATAAGTGCACTTTAAAGGTCAAATTAGCTGCTTTGCGCTGGGGCGGCGCAGTGAAATGAAGCTGATTTTACATTTGCTCCAGGTGAGCTGGACAAAGGTGGCAGGCTATGGCAAGCCGATTGTGTCATTAATAGCCACTTTTTTTTTTTACCTATTACATGACCCAATGGCATGCCATACAGCTCGAGTGCCATCTAGCAGCTGAAAATGGTAGTGTTCAATATTTTCATAATGAATGAAAACGGTCATATCTCAGCCAAAAATTGTTTTATAAATATGGGAAAAAAAATCCATAAATACGTCACTTCGGCGCATAAGTCGCAGGGCATGTAAATTATGCAAAAAACTGACTTACAGACCAAAAAAATTTGGTACACATATCTGGGGTAAGCTGAGGTTCAGGGTCAACCCCACGGACCCCCAGGCTCAGTTCACACTCCAGGTCTTGATGTCCAGAGGCGATTTTTTGCTGAGATCAGTTTTTTGTGGTTGTTCACATTATAATTTAAATGTGACCTTAATTAATCAGACTCCAGTGTCACCTGCATGCACCCATGCACGGAACTAAATAACTGAGTTGTAACGTCGGTCATACGTTGATGGCGTAAAAAGTTGGATGAAATGTGACATGAGCGTTCAGAAAAAACACTGGGTACGTATCGGATTTAGGACCACGTTAGAAAGTGACATGGGTCTAATTTAGTGGGAAAAAAATCATCAAAGTTCATGCTCAATAATCCAGGTAAAAAAAATCCAACAAAGTTCAGTCAGGTCATCTAGATGGTTTCTTTTTTTTTTTTTTTGAGACGTTTCAGCCTTCATCCAAAGGACTTCATCAGTCCGAGGAGCCACAACAAACTCAGCCCCAAAAGCAGCACGCGCCCCAGAAACAATCTTATCACCATCAAACTGGTTGGTCCACTATGGGATTGTGCTGCTTGTGCAACTGAGTTTGTTGTGGCTCCTCGAACTGATGAAGTCCTTTGGATGAAGGATGAAACATCTCAACAAAAAATAAGAAACCGTCCAGATGACTTAACTGAACTTTGTTGGGAAAAAAAGCCAACCTGTTTTGTGATGCTCCGACTGTCATTAAAAAAATCAGATGCGGGTCACATATAGAACGATGGGTCGTCACACTCTTGAGTATGTGTTGAGGATGATCCTCAGCTACTACCACAACAAATTTGACAACAATATCTGTCAAACTGGCTGATTCAGAGCCATTTTTGTGTTTGCCAAGCTTTTGCGGACATCTTAAATTTCATTTTAATTCCAGGCATGGCCATTGTTTTTTTGTTTGTTTGTTTTTAAGGAAATAATATAGGTAACAGAATAAAGGGGGTTGTGGTCTCCTTAAAAAACAAACAAACAAAAAAAATATATATATATATATAATCTGTCCACACAAGGTTCTGTTAACCAGCAGGTCAGATATCATTTCCTTTCTCTAAAATCCTCCTTCAGTAGAGAAATGCAACATAAAAAGGTCACATCCTGAGCAGAGCAAAGAGAAACTGGTGAACTCAGATGTGTCTGAGTCACGTGGATCCATCAGAACTGACTAACACGATTTTACCTCTTCGACACCTTAAGTTCATAATTTTCAGGAGGGAAAGCAGCTGCGATGTCTTTTGTTCTCCTGCAGCTATAATCAGTATGAAACGGTGGCTTCGTATAGCCTTCCCAAAAATGTCCAGGACACATAAAACACATTTTAAACACGTGTTTTCAAACTAGAACTCAATGAAGCTCCTCAGTAACACGGTCCTTCTTAGATTTAAACGCTAAAAAGAGCCAAGATTTGACTGATTTATTTCTGCCCCCTCCTTGTTCCTCTCCTTCTTATCTACAGGCCCATTTGTCCTTTCCATCAGTCCGTTCTGCCGATCCTGGGGCTCAGCGATTGTTCTTGTTATTGTTGAGGAGTGCACAGGGGGGTTTGTGTCAGTGCGTTTCATGATGAGATGGTGAAAAATGAGGCAGGTGGTGGCAATTTATCAGCACTTGAGAGGCACGCGGCGGCACTCCGGCAGAGGGAGGCGAGGCAGAACAAGACGCATCGCTGAGGGTTTTTCTGCGTCGGGCCGGGCGTGATGAAACGCACGAGATTTCTCCTCCACTGCATCAGACAGACAGGAGGGAGGACAAACAGACAGAGGACGACTGAGATAAAGGGAAAGGTCTGTTCTTCTTTCCGCAGGACTTCACGCCGAGCTTTTCCCACAGAAACTCCCCACAGCATCGATCTCATTTCTCTCCTCACAGTCCATTCCAGGAAACTTTGATGACTGGTTCAACAAAAAGACACTTTTTTTTCTCTTTATGTGGCAATACTTAATACAGCCTGGTACTTACTGTGTACTTACCTAGTACTTGCATTGTACTTATATGGTACGTACCTGTTGATTACCTGGTACATACCTGCTATGTACCTGGTACTTACTTGTGTCTAACATAGTACATATCTAGTAGGTTCCTGTTACATATCTGGTATGTACCTTGTAAGTACCTGATACTAACCTGGGTCTTACATGGTATGTACTTAGTACTTACCTGGAACATAAAAGTTACTTAATGGCTATTTGCATGGTCTGTATCTTGTACTTCCATAGTACATACAAGGTGCTTTACCTGGTATGTATCGGATTTCTAATTTGACACACAACTGGTACTAACTTGGACTTTTCAGTCTGCAAGATGGCGGCGCCAGTGTGTTCGGCTTGCCTCTCCCTGCATACTTTGATTGTTTTTGTGTTGTTTTTTGCTTTTATAACTAGTGTCGACTCTCTGCTGGTGTATAATCGCCAAACGCTTTTTAATCTTCGACCCGATATTAACAACTTGGCTCCGTTTGTGAATGACAGCCAGAAAACTTTTTTCCCTCCATTTCTGTCGGACGTGCCGGCCTACCTGTGCCGCGCCCCAGCTCCACCAGCGCGCAGAGCGCGCAGAGCGCGCAGACGCCGCGGGAGACGCAGCGGCCAGCTGGTCAGACTGAAAGCTCAGCTGGCGTCCTCCCTATCCGCTCTCTCTGAGTTTGGAGCTGCATCTAATTGTTTTATCTCATGGCGCTCCCTGGATCTCATCAGCTCTTCTCTGGCTCCTGTTGTTGGCCTGGGTGAGGGACAACCTGCGCGATGCCTCCCCCCTCCCCCCCCCCCCTCGTCCGAGTGCGCGGAGTGAACCACCACAACCTGCTCGATCTGGCTCCTGCGTCGGATCACACCCCGGCTGCTGTTGGCCTGGGTGGGGGGCCGCTGCTGCGCGGCCTCTCCTTTCCTCTCCTCCGCGTCCGAGGAGTGAACCACCACAACCTGCGGCTGCTGGACAGAGCTCCTCGGATGGATGACGTCACCCTGGCTCCATCTCATGTTCACATGGCTCTGGTTAATGCTAGATCTTTAACAAACAAGACCTTTATTCTGAAGGACTTCTTCACCTCCCGTGGTCTGGATTTTTTATTCATTACTGAAACATGGATAACTGCCGGTGAGTCCAGTGCTTTTTGTGAACTCCTGCCACCAAACTGTGCATACTTCAGCTCTCCAAGGACGACGGGTCGTGGAGGAGGAATAGCGACTGTTTACAGGAAGAGCTATTTCTGTAAACAAATCACACCTTTAACATGTTATTCCAGCTTTGAGTTCAACTTGTTTGAGCTCGGATCTTCACAACCCGTACTGTGTGCTGTTTTATACAGACCTCCAAAATACAATAAGGACTTTCTGACAGACTTTGCAGATTTTTTGGCTGGAGTCTTGCCTAAATATGACAGGATCTTGATAGTCGGAGATTTCAACATAGCCGTGTGCTGTGCTGATAAACCGTTGGTCAAAGAGTTTTTACAGCTGATAGACTCTTTTAATTTGCTTCAGTTTGTGTCTGATCCAACACAAGAATGTGGCCACACCTTAGACCTTGTGTTAGCTCACGGTTTTAATGTTTCTAATGTGGAAGTTTGTGATGCTGCCTTTTCAGACCACATGCCTGTTGTGTTTGACATGCCACTCGTCTGTCGCTCAGTCAAACCTCGCGCTCCTGCACAGCCCCGTCGGGTCATTAACTCCTCCACTGCTTCTCAGTTCTCTGCAGCTTTTAGTTCTGCCATCAGCCCCACAGACCCTGTGGGTCTTCATTCAGATATCGATGCTCTCTCATCTAATTTTAACTCAGCCTGTCAAAACGTTTTAGATGCTGTGGCTCCATTAAAAACAAGAGCTTCCAGACCAAAGCCTGACCCCTGGGCTGATGAGGTCACACGATCTGCCAGACGCCAGTGCAGGAGAGCAGAGCGGAAGTGGAAGAAGGACAAACTACAGGTGTCTTTCCAAGCTCTGAGGGACAGCTGGCGCTTCTATCAGTCCACTGTTAGAGCTGCAAAAAATAAATATTTCTCTGACATCATCTCCTCCAACTCCAGCAATCCACGTGTGCTTTTTAAAACAATCACCTCTGTTCTTAACGCCCCACAATCAGCCAGCCCAGAGAACTCCACTGAAATGTGTGACAACTTCCTGAGCTTTTTTATCAATAAGGTTTCAAGCATTAGAGCTCTCATAAGCCCTCCTTCTTACGACCCCTCCGTCTCCGTCACACGCTCTGCTGTCTTCAGTCAGTTTGAGCTCGTCACCCTGTCTTCCTTAACTGACATCACTGGTCGTATGAAACCTGCTGGATCCCCAAATGATCCCATCCCACCTCGTCTTTTTAAAGAGGTTTTTCACACCGTGGCTCCTCATGTGTCCCAAATTATAAATGACAGCTTGGCATGTGGACAGGTACCAGCGAGCTTTAAACATGCAGTTGTGACACCACTGATTAAAAAACCTAGCCTAGACCCCACAGTGATGTCCAACTTTAGACCCATCTCAAAACTGCCCTTCATGTCTAAGATCTTGGAGAAAATTGTTTACAATCAGTTAACATCATACTTAAACGACCACAACCTTCTTGAACAGTTTCAATCTGGCTTTAAAACTCACCACAGCACTGAGTCTGCGCTGCTGAAAGTCTTCAACGACATTCTTTTAGCCGCAGACTCTGGTGACTGTGTAGTTTTAATGTTGTTGGACTTGACTGCTGCCTTCGACACAGTAGACCATCACATCCTCCTGTCTCGTCTGGAGAACTGGGTGGGCATTCAGGGTCCTGCTCTACAGTGGTTCAGATCCTATCTGACAGAAAGAAACTTCTGCGTGCGCATTGGTGCTGTGGAGTCCTCTGTAGCCCCTCTCACCTGTGGAGTACCTCAGGGTTCTATACTTGGCCCTCTTCTGTTTTCCCTGTATCTACTCCCTCTGGGACATCTTCTCCGGAAACATGGCATTTCTTTTCATTTTTATGCTGATGACAGCCAAATCTATGTTCCGTTAAAACAGGGCAAACACCATTCCTTGAAACAACTCCTGGGGTGTATGGCAGAAGTCAGAGCATGGATGTCACTAAACTTTTTACATTTTAATGACAAAAAGACAGAGGTCTTGTTGTTTAAGCCTAGTGAAGGCTCCAATATCCATGCTGATCTGGGTCCTTTAACAGAACATCTGACTGAGACAGCAACTAACCTGGGCGTGAGGCTGGACAGTGACTTCAAACTTGACACGCAGATTAAATCAGTGATCAAGTCCAGCTTCTTTCATTTGAGACAACTGGCCAAGGTCAAACCATTTCTGTCACAACATCATTTTCAGATCTTAATCCATGCTTTCATCACAACTCGCCTGGATTACTGTAATTCTCTTTATGTCGGTCTGAGCCAGTCATTACTGACTCGACTTCAGCTGGTTCAGAACGCAGCTGCCCGCCTTTTAACTGGTACCAAAAAACGAGAACACATCACCCCTGTTTTAGAATCACTACATTGGCTCCCGGTTCGCTTCAGGATTAATTTTAAGGTTCTTTTATTTGTTTTCAAATGTCTTCATGGTCTCGCCCCACAGTATCTGTCCGACCTGCTCCAGCTGTACACTCCTTCTCGCTCTCTCAGGTCAGCAGATCAGCTGCTGCTGGTCGTCCCAAGGTCCAACAGGAGACTGAGAGGTGACCGAGCGTTCTCAGTCGCTGCCCCTAAACTGTGGAACGAGCTGCCTCTGCATGTCAGACAAGCTGGCTCACTTCCTGTTTTTAAGTCTTCTCTGAAGACACATCTTTTCTCTTTGGCTTTTACTTCAGTTTGAAATATTGGTTTTAATGACTCTAAGTTATTTGTTTTATTTTATTTGTTATCTTTATTTTATTTCACATTTTTAACGTGTGGGGTTTTTATGTTTTTGTATGTCCTAGTGTACAGCACTTTGGCCAACAGTGTTGTTTTAAAGTGCTCTATAAATAAAGTTGTATTGTATTGTATTGTACTTACCTGGTGTTACAAAGTACTGGCAGCACGATGGCTCAGTGGTTAGCACTGTTGCCTCACAGCTAGAAGGTCCTGGGTTCAATCCCCGGTTGGACCTGGGGCCTTTCTGTGTGGAGTTTGGATATTCTTCTCGTGCTTGCGTGGGTTTTCTCCGGGTACTCCGGTTTCCTCCCACAGACCAAAAACATGCATGTTAAGCTGCCTTCAGGCTTCCTTGCAAAAGAGATCTGTGATCTCAATGGGGTTTGCCTGGTTAAATAAAGGTTAATAAATAAATAAATACTGACTTAGTATCTAACTTTAACTAGTGGGTAAGTATCAAATATTTACCAAGTACCGTTACATACCAAGCATGTACCAGGCACATACCATTTATGTGTCACTTAAGTACCAGGTACATACTCAAGGCTCAATGGGATTAACCTGTATAAATAAAAGTTGAATGAACCTGCTATGTACTTGTTACTAACTTGGTACAAATTGGGATACACACCTGGTACTTAACTTATACTTACAAGGTACCTACATGATACTTATCTGATACTTAGATTGTACTTACCTGATAGAAACCCAATACGTACCAAGTATTTATTCAACCTTTAATTATACAGGTTAATCCCAATGGTATACACACCAAGTACGCAACAGGTACACACCCATTGCGTACCTGGTGTGTACCTGGTACATAGTCATAATAGTAAAACCCAGTGTGTACCAGGCTGTTTCATGTATTGTTACTTCCTTTTCTCCTTCAGGTTTAGTTTGTATACCTGTTGGTAAAATCTGGTGAACGAAAAGCTTGAGAAACTCGTTCAGTACAACGAATCTTTCTGAACTTTACCTCCCGCCCCCACCAGGTCTTTCCTTTTCCAACCATTTCTTGATTCATCTCACTCCCCATCATCTCCGCTCCCAACGCCCTAAATCAGCATGCAGCCACCCGCCGACGCTGCACCACCCTGATACTTTCTGACCTTTTCCTAATTTATCTCCTCACCCATTACCTCCTCCTCTGACGCCCCGGTCGAGCACGTGGACGGTGAAACACACACAGCTTGTTACAGTACGATGTCAGCTCAGCTCGACGCCTGTTTCTGCCTCAGGCTTAACACTCTCCACGGGGAGGGACACAGAAACACACATCAGTGAGGCACAAAGTCGATGAAAAAACTGAAAACTTGGGAAGGAAGAAAAATGCCCGAGTCACGTAATTAAAAAAATCTCTGAGCTGCTTTTCACGAGCTGAAAATCACCAGTGACTCCATCTGTTATGAAAAATAAATACATCCAGAAAGTGCCAAAAACTTCATCCGACCGCCAGAAAAAGGAGTCGTCGAGCAGAGCGGCTTAGAGGGAAAGAGATAAATATTTATATGGAACAAATGAAATTTGACGAAGGCCAGTTGATGAACAAATTACAGAGAAATAAGATTGAAGAGGAGGAAAGAACATTAAACTGTGAAAAAAAAATTCATTGTAATCCCAGCTTCGAACATGAAGAAGGCAATTTTTCTGTTTTTTGTTTACTCAGCATAAACATGGGGGGCATTTTGAAATAAAAGACCTAGCATTCCTTGAGGGAATGCATATTGCCCCATTGTCTTATGCATAGAAGGGACTGCAGCCGATTTAGTCATATCTTCATAATGACATGACATGACACCACTCAGAGTATCTGCTGAGGACAACTCTCAGCTACTACCATACCAAGGTTTGGCTCAATATCTATCAAATTGACTGAGTCATATCAATTTTTCTCCATCTCTCCATCATCTACCTCTTGTTCATAGTGGGATTGTGGAGACAACAGGTCCAGGAGAAAGACCCAGACCTTCCTCTCCCCAGCAACACTCACCGCCTCCTCTTGGGGTAGATCCCAAGTAGCAACATCTTGGGGTACATCCCAAGGCATTCCCAGGCCAGAGAGGATATATAATCCCTCCAGAAAGTTCTGGGTCTGACTCAGATCTTTTCCCAGTGGGAGGTGCCAGGAAAACCAATGAGGAATCTAGGAGGCATCCTAATCAGTTGCCCGAACCACCTCAACTGACTCATTTTGATGCAGAGGAGCAGCGGCTCTACTCAGAGCTCGCCCCCGATGGCTGAGCCCGGTCTATGAAGGAAGCTCATCTTGGCTGCTTGAATCCAGGAACTAGTTCTTTCAGCCATGATTCAAACCTTATGACCACAGCTAAGGGTTGGAGCGTAGACAGAGCAGTACATCAAGAACGTCGTCTTTCGACTCAACTCTTTCTTCACCTCAACCAACTGGAGCAACACCCTCATTACTGAGGACAAAGCCCTGATCCATTGATCCATCTCCTGCTCCATCCAACTATCACTCAGGAACAAGTCACTCAGACACTTGAACTCATCCACCTGAAGCAAAAGACCAGTTCCAACCTTTGTTGGGTTTTGACAAAGTTGTAAAAACAGATCTCACATCATTAGTTAGAGCTCAGACTATGGGTTGGGAACGACTCTCAGATATTGCCACATCAAAATTTAGCTCATTATCTGTAAAATTAAGGTAGCTATTTTGTTCATATTATTGTTAATAATAGTATATAATAATATAGTAACTATACGATGATGATACAATAATGATACATTAAAAAATACATAGTAAATTACAGTAAGATAAGGTAGAACTTAAAAGTTCAAAAGGTGAGCTAAAAGAAGCAAATAGCTGGCTAAATGTAGCAAAATGTTAGCTAAAATCTAAAATTAGAATGAAAATGCACAAACAGAGCAAGTATGTTGAAGATTTTGACAAGATCAATGTCTTTGAAGGAATCCGAAAAAAAATCTCTATGTATTTCTATGAGTAAAAATGGTTGTTAATGAAGTAAAATATTTTGGAAAAAGTATAAAAGTTGCAAAAATTAAAAGTCAGGGCACCCAGCTACTGAACTGGACGAACATGTTGAGATGTGGCCCATAAATCAAATCAGGGATTAAGTTAAATTTGGTTAAACTTAACATTTCCAGCTACATTTTAACACTTTGATCCTGATATCCTGCAGCAGTTCCAAAGATATGGAGGGAGTACCCCTAGAAAATGGGTCTGAATTTTATTTTCAGAGTATCCAAATGATTTGTTGATGCCAATTAAAAGAAGAAACCTTAAACCAGATCTGGACATCAGGATTTTCCAGCTGATATTGAAAGTTGCTCCGCTAATGCACAGGAAAAGAAGTGAAAAATTAGGGCTTTTCTGCCCAAAATCATTGTTAGTCATTGGCACTACTCAGAAAATCTTATTTAGGATTATATTTTGAATATTTCAAACATCAAGAGACCCATAGATAATGTATTTATTCATCATATTTTGACAAAATCAAGCTATCTCAAAATTTTCTACCATTGACGGATCACATATATGAATGGCTAAAACAGCACAAAGTAAGAAGAAGTAGTTAGATTGCCAAAAATATGCAAACGGTAAATGGATTGTACTTACATAGCATCTTTCCATCTTATCAAGATACTCAAAGTGCTTTACAACACAATCTGCGCCTCATTTACCCATTCATACAGCACTCTACTAGATCTCTACAAAGAATAATGAGAGCTTTATCACATTCATGCACCGATGGGACACACATCGGAGGCAGTGAGGGGTTCAGTGTCTTGCCCAGGGACACTTCGGTATGTGACTGCTGGTGGAATCGAACACCCAACTCTCGCATTGGAGGACGACTGGTCGAACCACTCAGCCACAGCCGCTCCAACAGAAAATATTAAATTTTCAGGGTTAAAACACGAGTTAACCAAAGTAACATAAATCTAAATCTGTTTTTATTGTTACACAGGTTTTCATTTATGTGCTTATTCTTCAAGCTTAACAAATTAAACACTGGATTTAAAAGCCAAAGAATAAAACTCCAAAATACCCTGAGTGCGATCGATTTTGGTTTTGCTCATTAACATTTTGTTGTGTTTACAAGGACAAAAGTTTACAGGGGGGGGAGAACAAGATAAAAAGAGCTGAGGTGAACGTGGAGCAGAATAATCTGCTATTCAGCAACACTTCGATCGATAACAATAGAAGTTCAATCCAGAAGCAAACAGCGACTCACTGCTCCAGGTACTGACAAGCTTTTATCTTCTTCCGTTCGACTCCTTTTGTTTTCCGTCTTCCATCGATTTTTCCGCTCTGCTCGTCTCCCTTGCTTCTCTCGTCTGTTGGGAACTCCTCTCCTGCCGCTCCCTCTTTCATGTTCCTCCTCTTTTTCTGACAGAGACAGAAACTCCATTTCTCTACAACCGCCAACCGGGGACGCCTCAGTCCACTACCGAGACTCGCTGCCTCCAAAGATCTACTGCCACGGACTCAGCCAGACCTTTTAGAGGTGACGGCTGATCTTTACTTTGTGCTTCGTAGAATGAACGGGTCTGAAGCATGCTTAGAGAAAGAAACTTCCTTTGATCTGTTGTCCACCTGCAAACACATCGTATGGCTCGCATTGGGCCCACGGCAGCTGCCCCCTGTTTATAATTTTACCTACCGGAGTTGTTTGTCTTTCAGCTGTTCCCGTCTGTAGGGGAGGCCACAGGAAGTAAACTCAAAACTTGCAGCCTCAAGATTACAAGACCCTAGCAGTGACTGATTTTAATCCACCGGAGTAAACTTTAGAAATGAAAACAGGCTGAAACAGACTGATTTTCAGACTGTATTTTTTTTTTAAACTACTTTTCATCATCGGCGTTAGGGATGCACGATATTGGATTTTTGGTCGATATCCGATATGTTAAAACTTATTTGGTGTGTTATTTTGATGGAATGGCCGACGTCCGATATTGAACTTGATAACTCTAATATCGGCCGATACCAATTCCATGCCGATAATATCGTGCATCCTTAATTGGCGTGGTTTTTAGACTTTGACATTTGGGGCCGTAGCCTCGTTGGTTTGTTTTCTGTCATAAGGGGAGCTCACATGCAGGCGACAATATCAAGCTCTAGTCCTCTAGAGATTTTAAAAACAAAATTAAAATGTATTTAAGACGGGCTCTGTAACTACATCGAGAGAAAATTTGTCAAATATATTTTTTGAACATGTGCAAACATCTGTCGACAAGATGCAAGTGGTGAGGAATATGAGAACTCTTGCAAAGGCTCCGAGCGGTTTTGGTGACACCCTTGCAAATGCTGTTCCTGAGCCCGGCCACGCTACAGAGGAAGCTCATTTCTGCCACTTCTACCCAAGAGCTCTCTTCTTATCATAATCCAGATCTCATGATTGTAAGAATTAGTATAATTAATTAATAAAAACCAATTAATATAGTTTAGAATGCAGACGGACCAGACCAGGCATTTCAGATTAGCTCCTTCATCACCACAACAGATTGGAGCGATACCCTCATTACTGTGGTTAGTGTTCCGCTCCATCGCTCCATCTACCGTTCCAGAGTCTAGAACTTCTTCGATGAGGCAAACAGTCCAGCTAAGACCCTACCTGTACGTCTTTGGCTCAGTATCGTCAGCTCTGTGAGAGCACTTTTATGTTGTTGCCTTAAACAGTTTGATCAACTGGAACCTCGGCACAGAAGATCCCAGACCCGAGCTGGAAGCCGGTGGGGACTCGTAAGCTGTACCAAGTGGGGTCCAGTCAAGTCCATGGAGAAAAGGTTATTAAAGCCATCATTGTCATTCTGAAATCCACAACTTGTAGCTCTGGTTGCTCTGCTAGTATATAAAAGCAGGAATAAATACTTGAAGTATAACTGAAGTGACTTTAAAACCATTACATGCTGAGACTCCGCACGCCAAAACCCGATGAGATCATCTTTAATCTGTGGCTCAACTGTCCACTGAATGTTGATGAAGCATCTATAAATGATTCATCTGAACGTGTTCGTGCAGGCAAAACCTACTAAATTAGCCACCAAATTATAGCTGCAATTACAGCTTTGATTTTACACCTCATCAGGTCGAGCAGCTCGTCTCATCAGATGTGCCTGCGGCCCGCTGAGCGAGGGAAGCTGCACAGAAGGGTTATGGACGAGAGGTACCTGCTGCAGCCCGTCGACTCAGCACAAAGCTTCTCCGCCCGTCTCTGAGTCTTTGTAGAGAGGCCGATCAAAGCGTGGAGCGCACTCCGAGGATTTGCAGCGTATAAGCAGACGCGAGCGGACGTCCTGTCATGCTATCGAGTGCGTTACGAAGAGATTTAAGTTCTCGTGCATCCTTGAGAGCCTACGTGTCAGTCGACTCGAGCTCGTCCGAGCGTCTCCTCCCCAGCCCTGAGGGTTTTATCCTCTGCATGTTTGAAACTCTTGGGCTCGGACGGTGAATGGTGATTAGGTTTTTAAAGAATCTGAGAGCACTAATGGTCTGCAGCTTTCATCTGTAATAAGGAAGGTAGGGTCAAACTCAGCGGTGCAGCCCGTTATTTCACATGAAGATAACCGGATCAAAGCGTTTTTTTTCTGCTCGTGCTCCTCTTGCTTTTAGCGCCCGAACATCTCAGCTTAACCTGAGGCTTCCTCACATCACCTCCGCCCCCGTCCACACTCCTCTGAACCGGCTGAACAGCTGTCAAAGGATCCTAAACGCTTGAGCCTTCCCACCATACAGCAGCGTGATGAAGACGTCCAAACAGATCTCAAAACTGACCAGCTGCTGACCTCTGACCTCCCTGATGACAACAGCTAAAACTAGAAAACTGACAGCACTGATTTCAATTGTTTTTTCCACAGGTTATAACTCTGATTATGTGACGTTGATTCAGCTTATTAGTTTGTGGCTAACATTCTGCTGCTTTTAACTTCCAGCTAGCCTTTTCCGACTTTTAGCTTCTAGCTAATGTTCTGCTATTGATCACTTTTTGCTACTGTTTTGCTACTTTAGCTACTGTTTTGCTACTTTTACCATCTAGCTATCTGTTATGTACATTTTTTTTGCTTATGTTCTGAAACTTCTTTGCTACTTATATCTATTGTTCTGCTACATTTAGCTTTAGGCTAGCCTTTTGCTACCTTTAGCTTCTGTTCTGTTACTTTTAGTTAAAAGTTTACTACGTTTAGCTACCATTCTGAAACATTTACCTATCCTTTTACTACCTTTAGCTAACATTATACTACTTTTACCTTTTAGTTATTCTTTTGCTACTTTTAGCTTCTAGCTACAATTTTGAAACTTTTAGCTTCTAGCTAGTGTTTTGCTAGTCATATATACTGTTCTGCATAGCTGCGGTAGCTCGGTGGTCAGTGCCGCAGTCTTGTAATTCTGAGGTTGTGGGTTCGAACCCAGGTTGTGTCAGGAATGGAATACAATGTAAAACAAATAGCCAAATAGTTCATACGAGTTTGCTCGCTGTGGTGACCCCTGAAGGGAGCAGCCGAAAAAAACTCAATGTACAGCATATGCTGTACTATAACTTGTAGCTTTCTGTTACTTTTGGTTAAAAGTTTACTACTTTTAGCTTTTAAACACCCTTCTGATACTTCTGTTAGTCCATTGCTACTCTTAGCTAGCCTCACTCCTTTTAGCTTATGTTCTGCTTATTTTAGCTTTACCGACTTGGTTTCAGCTTCTTCAGCAGATTTCAGCTGTCATTCAGCGCTCACACCGTGTTTTCACAGTTGTATTTTCTCTCATCCATCTCTACGTCATTCAAAATAAATAAATAAATTCAGCAGGTTGTGGAACAAGATCTGAGGGTATCTTAGCGTTGATCCACCTCTTCAGTAATTTTGTTTTGTTTAACGACATCAAAACGTCAATTCTTTACCGACAGGAAGTGCTTTATTTTGGGATTTGAGAAAAGTCCTGGATGAGTCACTTGATGTGAGTTTGAGTCTATTTTAAGGCTGTGAATCACTCCAGGTTCGTACAACAGGTGTGGGTGTGTGTGTGTGTGTGTGTGTAAAGGAGAATTCACACGTGTGAACATTTTGTCACTTACCTCATCCTCTGATTCATGTCTCTGAAGATGGGAAGTGTTTCCGTAGATATTCTCTGGAGCGAATGTCCGCCTGGAGGAGGAGGAGGAGGAGAAGGAGGAGGAGGAGGAGGAGGGAAAAAAGGGAGAAGATAAAAGAGCAAAGATTACTCGCCCTTAAGTTCAGTGTGATTTAAAATCAATTATAGACATTAAAGCAGAAGTATTACATTTTATAATTTTATTTTTGTTAAAGATGCTGAGTCATGAGCCCCTCATGCCGCGGCGCTTAGCGACATGACTTGACGTAATGCATATCACCCGCCACCATGAACCCCAGAGTTTCACCGTTTGTTGGTGCTTGAACCGCGTGCTGTGGATGACTCTCAGCTACGACCACACCAGCGATTAGCTCCGTATCTGTTGAAGCGACCAAGCTGTCTCTACTTTTGTTTGGCTAAGTTGAGTATCTCTGGCGGCCATCTTGACTCAATGGCTCCCAATATTAAGTAAAAAATAATTAAGAGTTTCATTAAAGTGTGTCCAGTGGTTCATATTTTGCTAACAGACACACATAGAAATAGGCAATTACATGATTTCCTTTCTGTACGTTTTATTATAGTGAGAAAAAATAAAATAAAATTGAATTTCATTTTGTTTTGGTTCTGACAGCAGTCTAACGTGCATGTTTTTGGACTGCGAGAGGTAATCCATGCAAATGTGAGGAGACCATGTGAACTCCACACAGAAAGACCACAGGCCCACCCCGGCGCTTGAACCCGGTGCCCTCTTGCTGTGAGACAACAGCGCTAACCACTAATCCACCGCAACATTGAAGACTCCAAAATATGTGGTTTGAAGAAACTACTTTCTAGTCATCAAGGGCCTGTCATCATGCTGAGATCATCCTCACAGTTAAGCACGGTGGTGGCAGCATCATGCTATGGGGACGTTTTTTATCACCAAGAAGTGGAAAACTGGTCAGAGTTCAAAGAAAGGTGGACGGAGCAAAATACAGAGAACTGAGACGAGGACAGAAGTCCACCTTCCAAAAGCGAAGCAGGTGCTGAAACTACAGTCCACTGGTCAGAGGAGAACCAGTTAAAGGTTCTGATTGGTCCGGTCCAAGCTCAGACCTCAATCCAACTAAAAAGTCTGCTTTGATTTGAACATAGCTGGAGATAAGCAGCACCGTCGTGACAGAAACGTGGCTCTACAAAGTGTTGACAAATGCATGTTCAAGTTTTCAGTTTTATTTCTTGTTTATTTAACCAAAAAAATGCATATTTTAAGTATTATTTAAGAGACTTTAAATCAAAAATTATTTAGTAAGACAACAAAACAGAGGGGGAGCGAGGAGGGGTGAACACTTATGCAACCCATTATACAGTAATCCTGTTGTTTTGATTAAAGTTGAATAAAGTTCTGCTGATTAAAAAACAACACTTTCAGAACTGAAAAAAAACGTACGTCTCCAATAAACCACAAGAAAACTTTACTTTTACAGAAGAAACCACTGAATTAAATCATTCTAAAGTAGTTTTTTTGTGAATGGATGATGGATGGGTAAAATGGGTGGTTGTTGGATGGATGGATGGATGAAATGGATGGATGGGTAGACGGATGGCTGAAATGGATGGATGGGTAGATGGATGGCTGGATGAATGGGTGGGTGAATGGATGGATGGATGGATAATGGATGGGTGAGTGAACGGATGATGGATGGGTGGGTGAACAGATGATGGATGGATGGATGGATGCATGGGTGGATGGATTGATGGGTTGGTGGATGGATGAGTGGATTGATGGATGGATGGATGAATGAATGATGGGTGGATGGATGGATGAGTGGATTGATGGATGGATGGACAGGTAGTGTAAACAGTCTCACTCTGGATCACTGACATGACGATCCTCATTCAAACAGATGCAGATCTGAGGAAACCTTCTGGACCAGACGTCTTCAACTTCAGCTGTTTTTTTTAAATTTAAACTCTTAAATAAACTTTGAGCCGTTTTGTGAGACACAATAAATCGTCTGCATAAGAAAATTTTTACTCTGGATTTGGACGACTGTCAGAATTAAAGGAGGAGACAACATTTCTGGCAGCAGACTTTGGGGAAGCAGAGCTACACAACTGTTCTTTGGTCTTTGTGGACACACACACGTCCAGTGTAGAGGTTCTGGTCCAGTGGCCCGGGGCAGGTTGTTATCCTCCATCATCCCAAAGAACCTGAAGCCCTGCAGTTATTCCCACATGCCCCTCTCTCTCACTCTTTCTCTAAATCTCTCCAACATTTCCCCAAATGCTGGAGTTCATCTTCCCAAGTGTAACCTTTCATCACTTCATTCAAACGTTTCCCCCCGGACCTCCGTGTCCGCTCCACCCCGTGGGGGCTCCTACATCTCTGTCCAGCCGTCCTCCCGTCCCTCGGTGCAGAGGCTGCAGCAGCAGAATGTCAGACGGACATATATTAACATTCGGACCGCCTCGGGGCCGTTCACTCCATTTCTCTGAGAAACAGCGCAGCAGGAGCTCCGGTGTCAGTTTCCACGGACGTTTTCTGTTCTCTGTAAACCAGAGTGACGCTCTGACGCCGTCTCCTCTAAAACACGCCTGATCTGTTGGAACTCCACTGAACATGTGTTGTGCAGCGGTCGGCGTGAACCCGATAAAAACATCCAAGTGTTGGGACGGGAGGCGAGCGTTCAGCAGCAGGTGGGCACAGAAAACCCACTGATGTTTATTTGGCATGTTTGAGTTTACTAATGAAAAACGGCTCTGACTTACCGTACTTGCTGCCGTACACGTCGCACCGCCGTATAAGTCACATCTATTATGCGTCACCACTGACAACCTTGTGCCAAACATTGACTGGCTGCCAAATGGTGGCCGCGGGAGCGTGCACGGGAAGACTAACAAGAATTTAGCAAGATTAACACTTAAAAACAATTATTAGTTTGCACAAAATTATAACAAAGGTGTGTCTCAGTCCTGTCCTGACTGCTGCTATCTGATAGATTCCAATTTGTAAATGTAAATAATGAATCTTCATCATACACCAAAGTTAGTCATGGAGTTCCTCAAGGTTCAGTGCTTGGACCAGTACTCTTTACCTTATATATGCTTCCATTAAGTAATGTTATTAAACAGCATGGGATAAAGTTTCATTGTTATGCTGATGATACACGGTTATATTTGTCCATGAAACCCAATGAATCCAACCAGCTACTTAGACTACAAACATGTCTTAAAGACATAAAAATCTGGATGACCCTAAATTGGTGCTCCACAGAACACCGCAGGAAGTCCTTCCTCCGTGTGGCTATCAAGCTTTTCAACTACTCCCCCTTTCTGCACATAGGGCAATAACATTAATCCTGTATTACAATAAAATCTTTAACGTTTCTGTTTGCACCTGTTTAGAACTTAATTGTTGGCATTTTTATATTCTCTTATTTTTATATCTTGTGATTCTTGTGTATGTTCCTTTGAACTGAAACTCTGGCACAATAATTTCCTGCGGGATCAATAAACTTCTGTCTCTTAACTTTTCCTTATTAAATGCACTTTGACAGTCACATCAGCTGCATTTCAAACGCCGATTTGTGGCTGTGGGAGTGCGCAGAGGGAGGACTCGCTGTGCATTTCTTCAAAATTTAACAAGATAAACACCTAAAAACAACTATTTGTTTGCTCAACATTATAGTAAAGGTGTTTCCCAGTTGAACGTTTCCTTAATAAATGCACTTTAATGGTCAAATCAGCTGCATTTCACCTGGGCGGCGCGGTGAAATGCAGCTGATTTGACGTTTGCTCCAGGAGTTCTGGAGCGAGACCAAGGTGAGTTTGTATGGCAAGCCAAGTGTCTCATTAATAGCCTATTTTACCTATGGGACACTTGGCTTGTGATATTGCTCGAGGACCCTCTAGTGGCTGAAAATGGTAGTGTTCAATTTTTCCACGTCAGAATGAATGAAATCGGCAGATCTCAGCCAAAAACTGGGTTATAAATATGGGAAAAATAACAAATACATCACTTTGCTGTACAAGTCGCAGACATGCTAATTTATCCAAAAAACTGCAACTTATACAGCAAAAATTACGGTAGTCAATTTTACAGATGCTGAGCTAAAATTAGGATTGGAAGTGAAAGTCATCCACAACACCTACAATGTACTCTAACTGGTCATGTGACACCTGAGATTATTAAAACACCTATTATTAAAAGCAGAGCTCATAAAGAACCCCGGAAAACTCAGCACATTCAGACGAAGACCGAGGTTTGTACTCCAGGAAGCAAAAAGTTAATTTTGACTTTAATCTGAAGTGGAGGACACGGAAAAGTGGATGAATTACTCGGCACGGCGTGACGTGGAAACCCCTGAAAGGACAATTCCTCACATCGTCCCTGCTGCGTCGCGCCGGCCCGGCTGTTTGTGCACACCCGAACTGTGTGTGCGTGACGCTGCAGAGGTGACAGCAATAAAAACACAGCAGCTCTGCAGAGCTGAATTATTCAGAGAGGAGACGAAGCAGCAGACGGACGGACGGATGGATGGATGGACGGACGAGGAGACAAAAACAGCACAGAGAAAAAAGAACAAAGTCAGGAAGAAGGAGAGAGGAAGTTAAAGAAACCGAGCCACACAAACCCGACTGCAGGGAGGCAAATAACAAAAAATTAAACTTGAACCTGCATGCTGAAAAAAACAAAAACAAAAAAACAATAAAATCCAGGAATCTTCTTACTCAAATTTATTTTGGGCTTGCGTCAGCAATATCTCCCCTTCAGACGCACAATCGCTCTCCTCCTCCTCCTCCTCCTCCTCCTCCTCGTCAGTCTCCTTTATTCGGAGCAGGCAGGCTCCCCGCTGCCCATCACTCACGTTCACTTTCCATCTGTTTGTGCAGAACAGCTGTGGAGCTCCCACAGACACAGAGACCAGTCCCTGTCAGGGACCAGGAGAGGCCCCGACCCCCAAAACTGGCTCCACA
Source organism: Nematolebias whitei (assembly GCF_014905685.2). Classification (NCBI taxonomy): domain Eukaryota; kingdom Metazoa; phylum Chordata; class Actinopteri; order Cyprinodontiformes; family Rivulidae; genus Nematolebias; species Nematolebias whitei. The sequence continues at coordinate 6,792,736 of NC_056513.1, read as the reverse complement.
CAAACCGCCTTCTATTGAACGACCCTGCAGGGGCGAGCGGGTTGTTCCAAACATCAGCTGCACTCAAAAAAAATAAACTTTAAATCACAACCAGCAGTTTACATAAAAATAAAAAGAGCAAAACTAAAAAAAAAAACTGCTAACATCTGAAAAAATAATTATATGAATGGAGAGAGCTGAACGACAAAAAAAAAAAAAGATACACCTCAGTTGTTACGGCTGAAAAAGCCGAACACTAGCTAAAAGTCAAATTAATGGTATGCAAAACTTGAGATAAAGTAGAAACTGGCTAGATGAAAATTAAATGTCAAAATAGTAGCTAGAAGCTAAATAAAAGAAAAGGTTAGTTAAAGGCTGTAGGGAAGCAAAGCACTGGATAGATGAAGAAAAATGTTAGCTTAAAGCTAGACAGAGCATCAAAAGAAAAATGGTAGCTGAAAGCTAAAGCTGCAAAAGAGTAAATGTAAATAAGACTAAATGTAGCATAAGCCTGGATAAAAGTAAAAACTAGCAAAAGGCTAGTTAAAAGTAGCAGAAGACATCCAAGAAAACCCAACGTGGCAAAAGGGTAGCCAAAACCCAAAGAAGAAAAAGGCTGGCTAAAAATTAAAAGTAGCACAAAATAAATAAAATAAAAAAAAATTAAAAATCTGGGTAAAAGTAGCAAAAGAGTAGCTAAAGGGTAAAGGTATCAACATGCTAGCTAATAGTAGTAAAAAGCTGGCTGAAAACAAAAAAGTAGCAAAAGGCTGCTTATAAGATAGCATGGGAAAATGAGTTACAAGTAGCAAAATGTTAGCTAAAAGCTAAATGTAGCTAAATACAACCTAAAAGTTTCAAAACAAACTAAAAGTGGCAACGTGCTCACATAAGCTAAAAGCAACCAACGGCTTGGCAAAAGTAGCAAATAAATAGCTAAAAGCAGAAAAGGCTGAAACTTAAAAGAGGACAAAGTTAGCTAAAAGCTAAACATAGCTAAATGCAACCAAGTTTCAAAACATCAGCTAAAAAGTGAGAAAATGCTGGCCTAAAGCTAAAAGTAAACAAAGGCTGGGCAAAAGTAGCAAAGAACCAGCTAAAAGTTAAAAGTGGAAAAAGAGTAGCTGAAACCTTAAAAATGTAAAAGTTAGTTAAAAGTTAAACGTAGCTAAATGCAACTTAAAGTATCAAAACATCAGCTAAAAGTGAAAAAATGCTGGCCTAAAATTAAAAGCAACCAAAGGCTGGGCAAAAGTAGCAAAGAACCAGCTAAAAGTTAAAAGTGGAAAAAGAGTAGCTGAAACCTTAAAAATGGAAAAGTTAGTTAAAAGTTAAACGTAGCTAAATGCAACCTAAAAATATCAAAACATCAGCTGAAAGTGAAAAAATGTTGGCCTAAAATTAAAAGCAAACAAAGGCTGGGTAAAAATAGCAAAGAACTAGCTAAAATCTAAAAGTAGAGCTGAAACCTAAAAGAGGGAAAAGTTAGCTACAAGCTAAAAGTAGTATAAGGAGGACAAAAATAGGGCAAGTAATAAAAACATGTTTCTGAAATAATTAAAGAGATCTCAATGTATTTAAACGAGCAACTATCTGTATATTAAGTTGCATATTTTAAAAAAGTACAAAAGTCTCCAAGCCCAAAACTCATATCTCCCATCTCCTGCATGAGCTGAAGGTTTTAATATACGAGTGGCTGAAATCGCACAAAGTACGCAGAAATAGTCAGATCGCAAAAACTATACAGAAAAATAAAAGAGCACGGTAATATTACGAACGCTGAAAGAACGTTCACGTAATTAGTGACTTCCTGTCTTGAACGAAGCACTCAGAGAAGAGAAGTCAGGAAATAAGATGCTGCTCGTCTCAGGCGCGTCCTTGGAGTCTTAACCAGCGTCCGTCTTCCCTTCAGGGTTTGGAGGAGTGAAGCGGACAGTAATGGATTTTCACGAGGCAACAATGAGCGACTGACAGTGGCTCGAGATCACGCACACACATTTAGAGCTAAACTGGTTGGTCGGCTCAGAAACCAAGACTTGGAGGCGTCTTTACGTCTTGTAAAGATAAAGAGCCTAAAAGTCTCTGCAGAATGAAACCACATGAATGATTACATACATGCTCCTCCAACGTTTTGAAATACGATAGAAAAGACTGATTACGGCAAAGAAAACAAAACATTTTCTTTAACGTTTAATCTTCTCAATAAAAAATGAGTAACTTTCCAAACGGATATATTTTGTGTTGTGATTATGAAGTTTGTAACCTGTGATATATTTAAAAAATCTTTCTCTTGACATTTTTCTGCTCCATTTTCCACCGAAACAAGCGTCCGGCCACTAATTACGAAGCCGTCTGATGGGACAGCGGTGAGTTTGTCAGGGGACAACAGCCTGAAGGAAATTAGCTTTCTGTTGGACGGCTGTGAGTCAGAGCTTTTAACGGACTGCTGGGGGGAAATGGGCCTGTTTGTCGTGTGCGACGGTGATGAGTGTGTGGTTTTTGTGCGTCTGTCAACAAGTCTGACTAAAAAAAAGTGCTTTATTAGAGCCTGACTGATATATCAGTAGGGTCGATATATGCGTTTGGGGACATGGGGGGAGAGTCTCTAAGGGAGAGTCCAGCTACCCTGTAGAGAAAACTCATTTGGACCTCCTGTCCTTGCAGTCTTGTTCTTTTGGTCACTACCCAGAGCTCCTGACCAGAGGTGAGGGTAGGAACGTGGACCGTCCAATAAACAGAGAGTTTCTCCTCTATGCTCAGCTCCCTCTTCACTACAACGGACTGGCACAGAGTACGCAATACTGCGAAAGCTGACTGTTGATCTCATGCTGAGCGCTGAACGAGTTTGCTCAGACAGAAAATACTGCAGGCAAATATCCAGGTTTGGAACCCATGTGCAGGCAGGACTCTGAGAACTCAGGATTAAAGTAAAGGTTATTTATTAAAATAAACAAAAAGGGCTAATGTGAGAGCAGCAGCTTATCGTATTTTCTGGCGTATAAGTCAGTTTTTTGCATAGATTTGCCAGTCCTGCGACATATATAAGTTTTTTTTACCCCCATATTCATAACGCAATTTTTGACTGACGCTAGCCCTGTCGCGATAAATCAATTAATCACGATAAATGAAAATTATCAACCTCGTTTTCATTTATCGGCCTTATCGTTTTTCATCTCTCTCTTTGTACTGAAGACACTGGATGACAAAAGACTCAACTCCGGTCTTCACTGACCCCTCCCTTTCTCTTTTCTATTTAAAATCAGTTTTAATCGTCCAAAATTGCGTTTTTGGATCGTTAAAAGCAGCTAAGCTGAGAAGCTAAGCTGAGAGCTAAGCTAACAGGCAGACCTCGGGAAAAAAGCCTCCGTCTTGTCGAACCTGTGCCTTCGTGTAAAAAGTTGTTTTTCTCTGCAAAAAGAAGCTGAGAACTTGTTTACTGATTTTTTTAAATTAAAATCTTTGTCTTTGTGTAAAAATGTTATGCTAAAAAGCTCAAACCACACCGAGCATCCACCGTTTTGAGAACCGGAGAGAGACAGCCCATGTCACGTCAACGGGCCTCCCTCCCATTTTTTTAAAAGAGACACGCTGCTCACTCCCTCACTATCCATCCTTCAGTTCAAACAGTCTAATACTGCCATCTAGTGGTCAAAAAAGGGACTACATGCAAAACAAATTAAACATTTCTTCTTAAATTTCTTCTAAAATTTCACAATAATTACTAATTATTGTGAAAGTTCAAACAATATTATCGTTTATCGTAATAATTTCTGTGATAACTAATCGCTCCGCAAAATTTGTTATTGTGACGGGCCTAACTGATGCTTTAAATGTCGAAGAACTGCAACAGTGAGCCCTCCCGTGCGCTCTCACTTCACTCAGCTGGTGCAGGTGGAGGAACGCTGGAGAGTTCGTGGCTCCAGCCGCGATGAATGGATGGATGGATGAATGGATGGATGGATGGATGGATGGATGGATGGGGCCATGCCGCCCAGGCGAAATGAAGCTGTTTTGACCATTAAATAAACGTATAATAAATGCAACTTATACGCCAAAGCGACTTATACTTGTTTTTTTTCCTCTTCGTGATGCTTTTTTGGACAGATGCAACTTATATGTCTGAAAATACGGTACATGGTCACCGGAGAGACATGGAGGGTGGCAGAAACAGGACGCCATGCGGGACAATGTCCAGACAAAGAGGAACACAGAGTTATATAGAGACGTTAACAACAGAAAATGACAAACACCTGGGGAAGAGATGATCAGAAAACAGGTGGGGGTGCAGGAGCTGAGGCAAACCACAAGAGGGAGACACACTAGGGAACACAAATCCTCACAAAACCACGCTGATGATGAATCATGTTTATTGAGAAACTGGTCTAAATCTGCCGGGGGTGGCTGAAGTTAGAGCGGGATCCCGTGGTGCATTTTCTTTCTGCACTGTGTGCAAAATAAAACAATCTGAGCAGGGTAAAAAATAATGTGCACGGCCAGGACTACGGTTTTTTGGGCCATGCATGTGAAACTATGAAGTGATTTTCAAAATGCGGCTGCTAAAATCATGCCTGCTCGGCTTTTTGGTTCAGAATTCAGTGAAACTAAAGATGAAAATTAAATATTTTCTCGGAAGTTTGAGTCATCAGCTCCATAGATCACAGCTCACCTTTACCCCTGCAACTATCCTAGACCAATTAGCAAATACATCCAGTAATTATCTTGTGTTTTTATGTGAATATTTCGCAGTAAGTTAACTACTGTAAGATAAAACTGGGAGCTCTGAGATCTTTGCAGTCAGAAAATAACGCGGCACCAAAAACCCTCGAAGATGTTGAGATGCTGCCGAGTTCTGAGGCGCTCTAGTTTCTGCAGCGTAAAAAACCTCAAGGATATTTATCTGTTTAGCTGTGACATGCGAGCGCCCCCCTTCTGCCCTCCGCTTGCTCCCCTCAAACCGCCACGATGAGCAGAGGATGGCGCCCGCTCACCCTTAACGTCCACCCCACGTGTGAGACGCCGAAGCGGTGTGAGATTTTAATGGTGTCGGGTAGCACGAGTGAGACGGGGTGTGAATTGTTTGAGTCGTTCCACCAGGAGACCGTGCTGCAGTGCATTCACACATCAGCCTTCACTGCACAATCCAACCATGATGTCATCTTTTTCTTTCTAATGTCTGAATCCTTCAAGCTGCAGAGCTTCATCTCCGTCCTTCCACGGTGAAGTGACAGAAACAAAAAACAAAACAAGCTTTTTCATATAGGTATATTTTCAATATAAGCTAAAGGAGATACATTGTTGGTGAAAACACAGTGTGAATGAATGAACTGAAGCTAAAAAAGACAAAATGGTAGATAGA
>NC_056513.1:6783453-6784401 GCF_014905685.2 Nematolebias whitei | reverse complement strand
TATGTGCTAAAGCTTAAATTGTCAAAACAGTAGCTGAAAGTAGCTAAAGCTCAAATTAGCTACAAATTCCAAAACTCTGACTTAAAAAAAGCTAAAGCTGAAACTTAATTTAGTGAAACTGTAGCTAACAACAGCTAAACACGCTAAAGCTTAAATGAGCAAAAAGATACTTAAAAGCAGAAAAAGAGTATCTAAAAACTAAAAGTAGCAAAACGTGCTAAAACTAAAATGACTAAAACCAGAACTAAGAGCAGCTAAAGCTCAGATTAGCTAAAATTTGCCAAACTGTAGCTAAACTCTAAAAAGAGCAGAGAAGTAAGTAGAAGCTCCAAGTAAAGACTTTTGTTAAATAAATCAGGTCTCTGTTGTAAATGAGTCCCCGAGGCTCACTGGGATTAACCTGTATAAATAATGAATGAATTAATTAATTAATGCAAAAAAGACCAGACTTAAGTAAAACAGAGTAGAAAAGAAGAATGCTTTATTTATCTCAGCGGGGAACTGAGGGAGAAGTGGCTAAAACGTCAAAGGAGCAGAAGAAAACGTAAACGGAGCGACTTCACTGAAGCTGTTTCAGAGAATGACATTTTCTGAAGGAACTAAAAAAAAAAAACTAATTTCTTGATGAAACGTTACTTTAAAAAAAAGTTAAGTATTTTTTAAAAGTATAAGCTAAGCACACTATTCCAGGTTGAGCCAAACAGTGAAAACGGCACAAATTGTTCAAAATTAGTTTGGAAAATATAATTCTGAATAAACTGTAAAGAGCAAAACAACAACGCTGACTCAGCATTCGCACAATTAAAGTGCATTCTTTGAAGAAATGCATATCACCCGCCACCTTTCACATCAGCGTTTAAGGAACGATCTTAAGAAGTCGTTCCCGCTGATGTCCACGAGCTGTGGCAGCCATCTTGAATTATGTTGACTCTGACCTGCTCAGCTGAT
>NC_056513.1:6782269-6783353 GCF_014905685.2 Nematolebias whitei | reverse complement strand
TCTTTCATTAAACAACGCCTGAAAAAGTAAACGTTGTACAAAATGACACAGTGTACTGACTGAATGTTTCATAGTGGAACACATATTAAATGTCAAAGGTTGGACCAGTGTTGGGATAACGTGGTCAATTTGAATTTTCTGGCAGTAGCTCGTCCCATTAAAGTTGACCAGGAGCAACCAGATGCTGTAAATGTAAATGGTTTAATAAGAAACAGCTGGAGGACATTTGACACGACATGGAGAAGTTAGCACTAGACCAAATGTCTCAGAGGTGAAGATGGGCAGAGGTTCACTGGTCTCAGAAAAACTGCAGATTAATTTGAACAACTTCAGAATAAAGTTCATGAACGGAAAATTGTTAAGACTGAATCTCCATCATCTGCAGTTCATAATCTCATCACCAGATTAGAAGAATCTGTAGAAACGTCTGAGCTCAGAGTTCAAGGCTGAAGGTCAACATTGGATGGTCGTGGTCTTTGATCTTTGGATCATGCACTGCGTTAAAGCCAGGTCTGGTTCTGTTCTGGGCTCAGGAACTCATCCATAGACTGCTTAAAGCTCTATCAGGCAAAGAAGAAGCCCGGTGAGACCACCATCCAGAACCGCTGCTGTCTTCTCTGGACCAGAGCTCACTTCAAATGGACTGAGGTGAAGTCCAGAACTGTTCTGAGGTCAGACGGGTTCAAATCTGGAATTCTGTTCGTAAACCGCAGACTAAAGAAGAGAGGGACCATCCAACCTGTTATCAGCACAGTTCAAAAGTCTGCTTCTCTGATGATATGGGGGTGCATAAGTGCCTCTGGTATGGGTGACTCACACATCTGGAAAGACTCCATCCAGCAGAAAAGTATGTACAAGTTTTAGAACAACATCTGCTTCTTTACAACAAAGAACAACCAGGATTGTTGAGCAGCTATCAGAGCAGAATGTGACAACTTTGCCTCCAGAACCTCCAACATCTGGTCTCCTCAGGTCCTCTAAAACCTCCAACATCTGGTCTCCTCAGGTCCTCTAAAACCTCCAACATCTGGTCTCCCCAGGTCCTCTAAAACCTCCAACATCTGGTCTCCTCAGGTCCTCTAAA
>NC_056513.1:6781687-6782169 GCF_014905685.2 Nematolebias whitei | reverse complement strand
CATGTGAATGAGTTCATGACAATTTAGATTTCCTGTCCACCAGAATCTCCTCTTTCACACATTGCAGACATAAGACTTTCATCCAGTGTGTATGTCCTTCTCCATCTTCTCTCCAGTGTGGATACGCAGATGAGTTTTCAGATTCCCTGAATGACTGAATCTCTTGTCACACTGGTCACTGATGATTTTTTTTTTTTTTTAACCTGGATCATTAGATTTGTATTGCTTTAAATCCCTAAATTCCTTGAAGCCTTCCTCATCCTGGTCACTGCAAGGTCGTCTGTCTGGAGTTTTGACCAACTGGGTCTGTTGCTCCTCAATACAACCATCTTTATCCTGGTCTTCAGGTTCTTCTGTGATTGCGTAGTTCTAGTTTGATGGTACAAGACAGAGGTGGCCGTAAACACTTGTTCAAGAAAATATTTAAATTTTATGAATATCTATCTATCTATCTATCTATCTATCTATCTATCTATCTATCT
>NC_056513.1:6775166-6781587 GCF_014905685.2 Nematolebias whitei | reverse complement strand
TCTGTCTGTCTGTCTGTCTGTCTGTCTGTCTGTCTGTCTGTCTGTCGGTAGCTAAAATTTGACTGATGCACTTGTCTTCCAAGGTAACCAAGTTCCACTTCAAAAGCATTTGATTCCAGATATTTTAAACATAAAGCATTTTATGTAGTAACTTTACTATTAATAAAAGTGTGATTTGACAACAGTGCACAATAACTCGGCTTAGCAGATTCAGGAGGTTCATGGGATTCTTCTTGTGTTCTCAAAATCTTCCTTTTTTTTAGATATACCTGTTTTTTACTTTGAACTTACTTTTTATTTCACATTCCAGAATTGCGCCGCTCGTGTTGGCTGCATGTTGCTTTGCTACATTAATTCTGAGTTATTGCTGTGGAAAACTTAAATTCCTCCTTTTTCTGGATGTAAATCGCTTTTTTACTATGATTGTTTACTCTGGTATTGGATGCTGCGCAGCTGGACGGATTTTTACTGAAACCTTTTTACTTTTGGGCATTTGTTATGATGCGTAACCATGGCAACAAGGTGTTTTTTTTTTTAACAACCAGGAGCAGCTGATTAGCATCTCAGAATCTCTTAACTTAATACTTTAACTACAGCCCCAAATCCCAAATGAGCTGAAAAGGAGGTGCCGCGGATGAATTCCCGTCAACGTGGTGGTGGTGCTTGAGTACCTGAATGATGAGATCCTGGAGCTGATGGGAAAGTCGGCTCGTGACAACGGGAGGACCAAGATCATCCCCCCGCACCTTCAGCTGTCTGTCCATGGTGACGAGGAGCTCAGAAGACTGCTGGGAGGAATGACCTTCGGTCAGGGAGGAATTCTGCCCGGCATTCAGGCAGTCCTGCTGCCCAGGAGGACCAACAGGCCCGCCGGATCTGACAGCAAGCTGGAGTGGATCCGGGTAGACGGATCGGTATCTGTGGCCATTTATTCGGATTCGCTGCAGGAGATCCTTCCTGCCCACAGCTACCAGCATCTATAACAACTCTTGAATGAAACCAGGATGATGAGCTACGACGCTTAATTTCCCCTTGGGATTAATAAAGTATTTTCAAATTGAATTAAATTGAACAACCTGAGTAACTGAAATGATTTTGTCTTTTACTGTTGTACAGTCAGAACGTGTCTAAAGTTTAACAGAAGTCACGTTCACAGTTCTCAATGAATTCATGTGTTGAAGAAACGCTGCTCTGAGCACATGAAGGAAAGTCATTTCTAGTTGTGCTTTTGATGCTTTCACACTCTGTGTTGCAGAGTTATTGTGGAAAAAACCAACGCAGATGTTCCTGCTTTTAGTATTTTACACTGCTTTATAGTGGAGCTGTTCTTGTTTCATTTGTATTGAATTTCTTCTATTTTCATTTGATATGCTTTTTATAAGACTGTCTATTTGTTTGCACCTCATCTGCGTTCTTTGTTTAAATCAGGTCTCTCTTGTAAATGAGTCCTCGTGGCTCAATGAGACTAACCTGAATAAATAAAGGTTGAATGAATGAATCATAATAAATAGGAGATTAAGTGACTGCGCTAGAGACGAATCACTGACGCTGCAACGTGTATTACACAAGAAACTGCTCTAGTCTGCAGTGCCAGTGGAGAATATGTGAATATAAAACTGTCCTTAGTAAAATATCTAACCAGTCGAGACAGATTTCAATAAAATTTCCAGAAAGTTACAAAACCGTTGGACTCAACTCAATCCGAAATAGTTGCTATAAATAATAGAATACAAAATTATAACGATGTATTTTTCCATAAATAAGCTAAAACTTTGATGTGGTGGTAGATGAGAGTCATCCCCATCACATATTTTTAGCTCTACATGTTGCACAACGTCTTTGTGGAAGACTTTGGCTCTAACTATCAACTAGTCAACGTTGCTCGGGCAGATTTCAGTTTGCGCTCAGATTACAGGCTGGGGATCAGCCTCAGCAACTACCACGCCAAATTTGGGCTCGGTATCTTTGAAATTGACTGTCGGGGGAGTGATGGCGCAGAGGTTAGAGAAGGTGGGCCTTTGATAGGAAGGTCGCCCGTTCAACTCCCCGTACCGACAACATCAAAATGTGGATGGACAGCTGAAGCACCCACACCAAGAGTTCCTCTGAGACACTCGATAATCATCAGCAAACAGCCGAACTCTGAGCGTCTCCGGAGATTTTAAACAATCAGAGCCGAAGCTTCCTTAGAATCTCTGCCTTTTTTTTTGTTGTTTTTTTTGTAATCGACCATCAGCTCTGCTGCTTTCAAGCCTTAAAGATGGGTACTTTGGTGCTTTTAGACCTCAAACAACGCTGACTCGTTAAAATATACACGCTCCATTAAAAGATTTTCTTCCTTGTTTTCTCTTGTGCCAGGTTTGCAAACGATGCGGCGGAGGATCTCAAGATAAAGACCAGCGGTCCCTGAAGAGCCCTTAAACGTTCATCTTTGGCGTGTGTGTGCGTGTGTGTGCATGTGTGTGCGTACAGTAACTTTTTTAAAAGTGCAGCTCTTTTAATGTGGGCCGAGAGGAATCTGTAAGATTAACTGTATCTTTTCGTGCTCTCGGTCCATTTTTAAAGCCGGATGTGGGTCAGACGGGTTCTTTTTAGACACTGTTCTCATTATAATTTTGGGTCGCTCAGCTTTTTGTATGGAGGAGCTCTTGAAATAAATCAGACATGTCCCTGATCTGCCACAGCGTGCTGCTCGTTTGTTTCTTTCTGTCTGTTTTAACTGCTGCACACGGGAATAACCACACAAAGTTTAACACCCCCGTCACAAAGCGTCTCTCTGAATGCATCAGACCGGACCGAGCGGGCCTCTGGTCCCGGAGAGGCAGGCGGATATGAAAGAGGGTGGGGGGGCTGACACTGCAGGGATGGTGTCCAGAAATAGAAGTGGTCCGAAGGGGCGGTATTGATCAGCAGGACGGGTCACCGGATCAGCAGGTGGAGACTGCAGGTGTCTCTGAGCAACCACCGGAGAGACAAACCTGAAGACCCACACGTTTCACCGAAAACTACCGGAAGTTTGAAACAAACAAGGAAACAACAGTCGGTTTTTATTGACAATAATATTAGTTTGGTTCCTAAATAGTTTAGATCAGGGCTGTTCGACTAAACTGCTCAGGGGGGCACAGTTTCTGAAAGTCAGCAGCTCGGGGGCCGGACATCCAGCAGTTAAAGTCATTATGTAAATAAACAAACCCAAGTATTACAATGATCTGTTACCTTTTAAATTTATTTATTTTATTGCATTGAATCATAAATGCAATAAACAGAACCCAAACCCAGAACCAAAAAACAAATTATTTTTATTTTTATTTTATAAAGTCATTGGTGGGCCGGATTGAAGTCACCAACAGGCCGCAAATGACCCACGGGCCGTCAGTTGAATAGGTTTAGATAAAGAAGTGAAAATTGTATAATACGTTTTTTAACGTACAATCTCAATAAATGATTTTTTTTTGCTGCTTAATAAAGTTTATCAAGCCATTGTTGGGGTTTCGTTGATCCATAAATATTTTTTATCTGCAAATCTAACAAGGATCTAATTTTCTCTACAAATAAAACATCCAAGTAAATGATGCGTTTTGCTTTGACACATCCAGTGATAATTCAAAATATAACTCGAGAAATGTCATTTCCTGTAAAAATGCAGAGTGAACGCTTGCTGCTGAAGGATTTTTGCTGAATCAGCTGAAATCAGCTGAAAGGTTTCATCACTCAACTGTTAGTTGAACGGCTGACGTGCTGAAAGCAGCAGAAAAACAGCTGAGATCTGTAGAACGAGCTGAATAAAGCAGAAATGAGCAGAATAAGCTGAAATGGACAAATAGAGGCTAAATAGATAACAAAAAACATCTTAATTGAACCAAAAAGAAACTGAAATGAGCTGAAACTAGCTAAACAAAGTAGCTGAAAAAAAAGCTATAATCTACAATGTTACTAGAAAGTTTGTGTACCTTTTATAGTATATTTTCGGGAGTGCATATTCTGCATAAATATGACCTAAAACATCAGATTTTCACACAAGTCCTAAAAGTAGATAAAAAGAACCCAGTTAAACATATTATGTTTGGTCATTTATTTATTGAGGAAAATCCTCCAATTTGATTATATTATATAATTTACACAGCGGCTAAAAGGAGCATAAAAAATGTAATTATCAGAAAAAAAGCACAAAAGGTGTGTTTTATTAGTGTTTTGTGTTCTTTAGATTCTTGTATTTATTTTACTTTCTTGTGTCTCCAGCCTCTCCAGTGTTTCTCCCTCATACTCCTGCTTCACCTGCTCCCAGTCACCCCAGGTGTTCATCATTGTGCTTCGTTAGTGTCTCTTTAAGTGCAGTGCGTTTCCACCTTGTCCGTGGATTGTTCTTCCCACAGCCATCATGCTCTGTCCTTCTGTGTTCCTTGATTTTATAAGTTTTGCTGCCTTTGTTTTGCTTTTATTTAATATATTCTTTATTTTACACTTGAGTTTCCCTGAATCTGTCGGTTCTAAAACACCACAGAACCTGTTCAAAAAGGCTCAGATGAGCAAAAAAATACCTAAAAAGTAGCTGAAAAGGCAGAAAATAAACTAAAAGTTAAATCAGAACAAAAAGCTGAAATGAGCTGTAAGATGTTGGAAACGGCTCAAAGGGTTTGAAGGGTGTGCAGAGAGCTCTGTTAGCATGAAAAACATGACAAAGATAAATGTTTCAAAAATAAAAAAGGGCGCAAATACCAAAAGTCACAGCTGGAACGTCCTGAATGAGCCGAACATTTTGAAACAAAAGATGTGGACGGAGTTAACGTGCAGAAAAACATACGGAAGAAAAATGAATCTCACTTATGAGAATGATTTAAAGGCTGTTTTACAGATATTGACCTGAGATTTGGTGTGGTAGTAGCTGAGAGTCATCCACACTTACAATCCTTACAAACTGCTCAAGATTTCTTCTTCAGCATCAACTTTGTTAACAAAATATCTCATGAACCACTGGGTGGATTTGGACTCGACCCAATTCAAGATGGCTTCCACAGCAGACTGATCTTAGAAAACACAAAACAGTCAGTTTTACAGACGCCGAGTTAACCCTTGTGGTAGTAGCTGAGAGTCGTTCCCAACACTTACCCTGAGCTCTGACACATCTAATAAAATATAAGGTTATAAGTGAATAACGTGAAGTAATTCAGACAAAACAACAGTTTTATTTGCATAAAGTTTGACTAAAAGCAGCGACTAGTGTTCTTTTTTTTTCTGCTGAGTTCAGAAGAGGGCTCAGTCCCGTCTGGATGTTTCCAGTTCATCATCAGTCACTGAGAAACAGACAAGTTTGAGGAAGGACCTGACAGGTTTTCACTCTTCAGCAGCTATTTGCTCCAAACTTCACCCCTCAGTCATCAGTCCGTCTTCTTCACCGTCTCCATCCCTCCGTCTGAGGTTCAGACCGAGCTGGATTTATTTCCCGTTTGTTCTTTTAACCCAGAGACCGGTGATCCTGGTCTTCTCTGACTCTCCTCTCTGCTGCTCCTCTACCTTCTTCCTCGGATGTCTTAAATTGTTCCTCAGCTTTTCTTTCCATCTTTGTTCCAACTTCTGTGTCTGATCAGTTCCAGTTTTGACTCACTCGTTATCTTATCGTGAGTCGTTCAATACTTTCTATACCGTTTAAGGTTTTTTGTGAAAGTCTTACGAGATGTTTTTACTGGGTGGCAGTTGCTTATACGGTGGATGGACCCAACACAGTGTCTCAGGATGGCAACTGAAGGTGCTGCTGAGGCAAGGAAGTCCTCAAAGTCCAGAACCACAAAGCTGTAAAGGCAGGAAACTGACTTTGGAAGTGACGCAGGAAACCAAAGAAATAAAAGAAGAAGAAAAATGAGAAATCAGCACTGAAGGAAAAAAGAACCAACAAACACTTTGGAGAGTGATAACTCGTGGCTACAGCTGGGTTGAGTTTCCCTGAATCTGTCGGTTCTAAAACACCACAGAACCTGTTCAAAAAGGCTCAAATGAGCAAAAAAATACCTAAAAAGTAGCTGAAAAGGCAGAAAATAAACTAAAAGTTAAATCAGAACAAAAAGCTGAAATGAGCTGTAAGATGTTGGAAACGGCTCAAAGGGTTTGAAGGGTGTGCAGAGAGCTCTGTTAGCATGAAAAACATGCCAAAGATAAATGTTTCAAAAATAAAAAGCTTGATTCTAATAGAAGCATCCTGAATGCCTGCGTTTGCATCCAAGAACTCTGAACTCTGAACTCTTCGCGTCTCCCACGCTTTCAAGCTCTTTTCGTCTCGTCTCGTCTCAACTCAACCTTTTTTTTTAGAACTGGGAAGTTGCCACATTTAAATGGGTTCGACTTCCGGTTCATTTGAGAGCTTTATGATTGGTGGATGGACCAGAACAGAGGTGTGGTTTGTGATGTAAGGTGTTATGGAAAGTCAAGG
>NC_056513.1:6770170-6775066 GCF_014905685.2 Nematolebias whitei | reverse complement strand
CAGTCCGTCTTCTTCACCGTCTCCATCCCTCCGTCTGAGGTTCAGACTGAGCTGGATTTATTTCCCGTTTGTTCTTTTAACCCAGAGACCGGTGATCCTGGTCTTCTCTGACTCTCCTCTCTGCTGCTCCTCTACCTTCTCCCTGGGATGTCTTAAATTGTTCCTCAGCTTTTCTTTCCATCTTTGTTCCAACTTCTGTGTCTGATCAGTTCCAGTTTTGACTCACTCGTTATCTTATCGTGAGTCGTTCAATACTTTCTATACAGTTAAAGGTTTTTTGTGAAAGTCTTACGAGATGTTTTTACTGGGTGGCAGTTGCTTATACGGTGGATGGACCCAACGCAGTGTCTCAGGATGACAACTGAAGGTGCTGCTGAGGCAAGGAAGTCCTCAAAGTCCAGAACCACAAAGCTGTAAAGGCAGGAAACACTTTGGAAGTGACGCAGGAAACCAAAGAAATAAAAGAAGAAGAAAAATGAGAAATCAGCACTGAAGGAAAAAAGAACCAACAAACACTTTGGAGAGTGATAACCCGTGGCTACAGCTGGTAGTTGAAAGAGAAAAGCAATAAATTGCATTTCCTGCAAAACTGCAGCGTGAATGCTTCTTGCAGAAAAACAGAGATGTAGCTGAAATGAAAGAACAAGCCTAAATTCGCAGAAGAAAGTAGAAAGAACACATATTTGCTGAATTAGTTTTAAATAAGCAGAAATGAGCACAAAAAATAGGAAATTAGCTTAAAAAAAGTGAAATTAGCAAATAGCTGAAAAGGGAGAAAAAAACTTAAACTACCAGAAGGAAGTGGAAAGAACTGAAATGAGCTAAAGGAATGTGGGATTAGCTGAAAAGGCTAAGATTAGCGTCAGAATAGCTGAATAGTAGCCGAAAGAGCAGAAAAAGCTGAAAATTGCAGAAATAATCTGAAAGGAACATAAGCTGAAATGAGCTGAAAGAAGTTAGAAGAAGCACAAAAAAGTTGTAGTTAGCAAGTATCTGAAAGTAGCACAAAACAGCTGAAAGTAGCTGAATGTAGCGGAAAATAAGTTTAAAGTTGCAGAATGAAGCTGAAAGAAGCAGAACCAGAATGTGAAAGGAGCAGTAAACGGTTGTAAACAGCTCAAAAGAGTTGAAGGAGGTAAAATGAGCTCAGTTCATTTTGTTTAAGAAAAAATGGCAGAAAAGGCTAAATATTTCAAAAAGCTAAAGTTGCACCAATACCAAAAGTCATAGCAGGATTGTTCTGAAAGAACTGAACGTTTTGATGATTTGTTGAAATATCTTAAAAACTGCGGGACGAGAAAATGCGGAAAAAATGTTCGGAAGAAAAATGGATCACAAAAGTGTGAATGCTTCATTAATGTTCACAGAATAACACACTAGAAGTCTAAAGGACTCATCCTAAAACCAAAATAAAGTTAACAAGAGGCCGGCGCATTATACGCCCATATAGCAATGGCTCGGACAAGCAACGGCCTGTATAATGTTTGACCTTGATCTGTAACCTTGACCTTGAAGCCGGTGTGGTGAAAGTATTACGCTACACGCTGCCCAGTGATGATGAGCGGATCAGAAGGTGAGGGCAGGATGGGCGAGCGGAGACGATACCGTAATATGAAGACGTCTAAAAATGAGATCGCAAGAACAAAAAACAACAGGAAAATAAAATTTCTCAAATATATATATAATTTAATATACGATTTTCTCTTAGAATATTATTTAAACCTTAGATGGATCGGTGTGGGCTAAAAATGGAAACAATTGGCATCATTTTTGTTGTCATCGACCTTGTATTAATTGGACTGTAACTTAATTTGTCCGGAAAACGTCACAAACCAAAGTTTCAAACAAACGTCTCACATGAGTTGTTCAGAGTTTGTGTTTTGAATGACTCTCAGCCACTACCACGCCAAAGTTTAGATCAAAATCTGTCAATCCGACAGTTTGGTTTTTAGGGAATCTGTTTTTTTTTTGTTCTTTTTTTTTTGTCCGTGTTTATTGTTTTACTTGCTTCAATCAGCTCCCATCCTTAATACTTCTTCTTCTTCTTCTTCTTCTTCGTTTATTTATTGACGGATTGCAAGCAACTATTAGGTGCATACCGCCACCTACTGAGCATGAGTGTGCAATTCCAGGCCGCTTTCCCTAAATCCTACCTATAATATTGATGTTTTTTTAAGTAAATAATCAGTTTTTTCCGTACATCCCTAATCTTGTCTTTATCCCCTTCATTCCCTAATAATCCTTCCAAATTCCATACTCTTCCTACCTCTTCAACTTTTCTTTTCAGTTTCTCCCTTTCCTCAGAATATTTAAAACATTTCATTAATACATGATCAACATTTTCTATTTCCCCACATGCTTTACATTTATTATCAGTCCTTTTCCCCATCATATACATGTTGTCATTGAGAAAAGTATAACCCACCCTTAATCTCATAAAGATTATGTCATTTCTCCTTTGCTTGTCTCTGATATTCTACATTGTAACTGATTTCTGTGTTCTATAGTATCTTCTTCCTTTACTATATTCATCCCAACTCCTTTGCCAGTCCTCCATCCCTTGTTTTTTAATCATTGACTTACCCTCTTCTTTCCCATATGAAATCTGAGTAATTGATTCTCTGGTAAGCGCTGATTTGGCAAGCTTGTCTGCCCGTTCATTTCCTTCTACCCCTTCATGTGCAGGAACCCAACAAAATTGCACATCTATACCTCCTCTATACAATCTAAACAAAGAATGTTGATTTTCTAACCTGAGATCCTTCCTACTGTCACCATATGCTTGAATACTGTCTAAAACTGCTATTGAGTCTGTGAAAGTTGCTATTCTATCAGGTCTGACTTCTTCAATCCATTGTAAACTAAAAATAACCGCCATCATCTCTGCTGGATATACTGATAATTGATCTGAAATTCTCTTGACTATACTTGTTTCGAATTCTGGAATGTAGACCCCTATTCCCACTCTTCCTTTTGTGTTTCTAGATCCATCAGTAAATACATGTAGATAATTATAGTACGTTTCTTTAATATATTTACTGGATTTTACCCGTTAATACTTTTCTGCCGCGCCCACCTTTACCTGTTCTCCGTCTCACCTGTCGCAGCTGCAGCCACTTCCCTCATCAGCCCCGGTCCATGTAGTTCAGCTCTCGTCTGTTCCTCGGCGGAGCGTCGTTTGGTTTTCTCTTCACTCCTCCTTACAGCAGCCTTCAGTTTGTTGTAAACTGTGTTGCCTTGTCTGACTTTTAAAAAAATTTAAATAAAGTCAAGATTTATTTCTGAAATACTTGGGTCTGCATTTCCAGTTTATATCCTACAAATGGTGATTTGTTTTGGGACGAATAGTAAAGCCCTGAGTCTCTCGCGAATAAAAACTTGGGGAAAACAACCAAAATGTGACTGGAATTTAAATATTTTCATTTGCTTTTACACTTTTTTAGATGCCATGACCAGAAAAGCGAGCTAATCAGACTTGACGGAGTCTCTGTCAGTTCCGTCGGCATCAGACCAACAGAGGACGGTAAACGAGACGGAGCTGAAGGACGACCAGGAAAATGGCTTTATTGTTTTAATGCTGAGACAAAAGGCAAAATAAAATGTCTGCATTTCTGTTTTGTAGAAGACTTGGACAACTACTGTAAGTAGCTCTTTGAATAGAAACAATTTATTCCATTTTTGTTGAAGTGCAAGGACAAAAAAACTTGACATCATCAGTGATTTTTCAACATTTACTTTTAAATCTTTAACATTTTCATCTAGTAAACAACGATTTACTCATCCACCATCATAACTTTTTGTTCCTTTGTATACAAAGACAAAATATCCATGTTAGCGTGGACACGGGGCTTTATTTGGCCACTTTAATTGTTCCTGTTTTAAACGAGTGGGGGGTCTACCACCCAAAGTTCAATTCAATTCAGTTTATTTAGGCACCAACTCACCACAAAATCATCTCCGAGCAACTTGCAGCAAAAATAAATAATTACAAATCCAATTACAGTTAATTTAATCTAATTATGACGCAATACTTTCTTAAACAGGCTGTTCTGAAGCACCTATTAGTTCTTCATCTTGAACAGCCTATTGGCGACAGTGGAGAGGAATGACTTCCTTTAAACCGTAAGGAACCACCAACAGAACCAGAACCAGGATGGCATCCGTTTGCCTCGACTGGCTGGGGTCTGAGAGGACAGGAAAGAGACACGGAGGTTGTTCAGACGTGTTGGTAAAGCCGGATTAAAACAGTCCGATTAATGCTAAATTCAGGTCTGAACTTCGTCAGTGTGCTGAAAAAATGTGTACAGATGTTTGCGCATCTGGTTGCGCCGCTCCAGGTGGCCGCATGTTGGAGCAGCTCTGTTACTTTCATTCTGAGATTTTGCTTTTGGAAACTTTAATTCCTCTCTTTCTGGATTTAAATCAAAATTTTTTTATGATTGTGTCCTCTAGTATCAGATGCTGTGCAGCTGGAAGGATTTTTACTGAAACTTTTTTAGTTTTGGACATTTTTTATGATGCGTAACCATGGCAACAAGGCAGTTTTCTACAACCAGGAACAGCTGATTAACATCTCAAAAGCTCAAATAATATCTCAGCTACAGCCTCAAATCTCAAATGAGTTGAAAAGGACGCTCTGTGGACGCATTCTCATCTACCTGCCAGCTGTGCTCGAGTGCCTGACCACTGAGATCCTGGAACTAGCAGGAAACATGGGTCATGACAGCGGAAGGACAGGATCGTCCCTCTGCACCTACAGTTGACTGTCCGCAGCGACGAGGAGCCAAGCAGACTGCTGGGAGGAGTGGCCATCACTCTGGGAGGAGTTCTGCCCGGCATTTGGGCGGTTCTACAGCCCAGGTGAACCGAGAGGCCAGCCGAGTCTGGGTGGACGGA
>NC_056513.1:6768867-6770070 GCF_014905685.2 Nematolebias whitei | reverse complement strand
GCTCCGCCCACCTGTTCCCTAACATCTTTAGGCCCGGGTGTGTCCACCCTTTTCCTTAACTCCGTCCACCTGTTCCCTAACATCTTTAGGCCCGGGTGTGTCCACTTTTCTCAGCTCCGCCCACCTGTTTCCTAACATCTTTAGGCCCAGGTGTGTCTACTCTTCTCAGCTCCGCCCACCTGTTCCCTAACATCTTTAGGCCCGAGTGTGTCCACTCTTCTCAACTCCGCCCACCTGTTCCCTAACATCTTTAGGCCCAGGTGTGTCTACTCTTCTCAACTCCGCCCACCTGTTCCCTAACATCTTTAGGCCCAGGTGTGTCTACTCTTCTCAGCTCCGCCCACCTGTTCCCTAACATCTTTAGGCCCGGGTGTGTCCACTCTTCTCAGCTCCGCCCACCTGTTCCCTAACATCTTTAGGCCCTGGTGTGTCCACTCTGCTCAGATCCGTTCCATATGGTCATTTATTTGTCACTCCACCTTCAGTCCAGCATTGTTTACTTACATCAAATTTGTTTGCTGCCACATAAACCTTTTGGTTTTTGTTTAATAAAGTTTTACTGAGTTTTATTTTAGCTTCTCGTGTCAGTCCAAACCTTCTAATCACAACAACAGTTACTAAACTTGACCAAATGGGCTTAGTTCTCATCATGAGAGGTTTCAGCTCTGGCATGAAAGGTGATAAAAGTATTCCTTCAAAGAAAGTTAGGTTTTAATTCTTGGTTTTAATCGTGTTTGTAGCAGAGAAGGAGATTAAAGAACGGCATTACTTTAAAACGTTTTAGATATTAGATTCTCGTTAAATGGTGCCATATTAAAAGTGTCGATCAACAATATTTAGATTATTTACTTTATTCATCCTTTTTTATCAGGTCAGGTTTATTAAACATTAAGGACTTTATTAAACGGGGATTTTCAATCACAATATGATTTCCTTTTAGGTCGTTATATATTTAAAAAAAGAAATTAAAACAAAAATATCAACAATTGAGAGCTGCTGACAACAAAAATAAAATTAACATTTAAAATAGGGGAGTGAAATTCTGAATTAAATGTGTTGAACCTGATTTAAACAAACTTTAAAGCAGGAATGAACCCTTTACTGATCTGAAATGGGGCTTTGATCCCGTTTGTCTAAAGCAGCAGTTCAAACATTTCACGGTGACTTTTTTCCTCAAAGCTCCCCGGCTTCACAGCTGATCTG
>NC_056513.1:6766741-6768767 GCF_014905685.2 Nematolebias whitei | reverse complement strand
TTGTGGCTTATCTGAATCTGACTCCCTTGTTTGGCCTTGAAAGCAGACTAATATCAAAATAATCCTGCGACATGGGTAAACTAAGGAAAAAGCTTTGTTTATCCCACCTGCGTCTACTAGGACTCATGTACCCACTGGTACATTTTCATCTTTAAACCACTTCTTGGTCTGCTGCCTTCATACATCTCCCCCTACATGTATCTGCGTGAGTGCAGCTACAGCGTGCGCTCTCAGGACAATATTACCTGCAGTGTTCCCTCAGTGAGGACTGAACTTGGCAAAAGGGCCTTCTCCTACTCCGCTCCTGTTTCCTGGAATATCTTACAAAAAGACCTGAAGCTCTTGACCTTGACCTCTCTAAGGGTCTTTAAGAATCTGTTGGACACCTGGCAGGGACCAATGCAGACATGTTCCTGTTTTGAGTTTTCTACATTTGCCTTATAATCTAGCTGTTTATGCTACTTTTGTTGTCATCTTATTTTAAATTGTAAAAAAAAAAAAAAGCAAATCTGTATGCCTCTTTTATAACTGTTTATTGTTGTCGCTGTTGTCCATTGTTGTCATCATTCTTTGGTGAAATCAGGTCTCTTGTACATGAGTCCTCGAGGCTCAATGGGATTAGCCTGTCTAAATAAAGGATGAATGAATGAATGGACAATGATAATAAAGCTTTTTCTGATTCTGAAACTGCTGAAATGTGGATCATCAGACTTTGCTCAACCGCCTCACTCATCCCCCCCCCCCCCCCCCTCTCTTTAGTCCTCTTCCTGTGAATCCAGCTGCACATATTCTCCTCCCTGATTGGCCATAAATCATTTTTATTCTCACATTTTCTCTTTATTTTGTGGGTGTTTCATTTAGACTAAATATAGGACGAGTCTTTACCAGTCCTGCTCCTCGGGGGGGTCGTGAAGTGTCCACTGAACTGTAAATA
The DNA here is from genome assembly GCF_014905685.2 of Nematolebias whitei. NCBI lineage: Eukaryota > Metazoa > Chordata > Actinopteri > Cyprinodontiformes > Rivulidae > Nematolebias > Nematolebias whitei. Next base: position 6,767,833 of record NC_056513.1, on the reverse strand, counting down.
GGATGATGCTTCCTCCCGTGGGGCCTAACGAAAGACACATCTGATCTTCAAGGTCAACACGAGCGGTAAATGTGATGAGATTAACACAGCGTGCCTTCCTGATGCTTTAAAGGTCACATTGTGTAATCGTGAACAGAGAAAGAGAAGAACGTTTTTTTTAACGACTCTCAGCTACTACCACATTCAGTTTTAGCTCACTGTCTGTAAAAATGACAGAGATGGAGCCATTTTTGTCTTTTCTAAGACTGGTTAGGTGTTGTGTCCATCTTGGAGTGAAAGAGCTGTAGCTACACACCCAAGTACTATTTCCTGAAAGTTTCATTAAAAAAAACTGTCCAGTGGTTAAATATTTTGCTAACAGGCCATGGGTTGACTCCTATAGGGGATCTTGTGCAAAATCTAAATCTGTAAACTTGGCTGAATAGTATCGGTCAGCTGTGGTGGCCATCAAACTGGCTTCACTTCCAAAAGTTGTGATCTGCATCTGTCCATCAAATGATTATAACCTGAAAGTTTAATTTAAAATTGTCTAATGGTGCATGAGATATTTTGCTAACAGACCTGTGCACACAACATTTCAGTCTAGTTTCACCCATAGCAGGATTTAAATATGTGAAACAGACAGGAAGGGAAAGATGGACGGAGAATAAATCAAAGGACAAACAAGATTCTTCTTTCAGAAGCTCCTCATTGGGAGAAAACCCCACCACCTCCTCCTCCTCCTCCTCATCTTCCTCCCTTCCATCACTGCCTCCTCCCTCCTCTCTGAGGCAGAGCACTGCAATACCCGCATGAATAATTGAACGAGCTCCTCGACCAACGAGGGCTGAGAATTCCTGTTGCGGTTTTGTGCGTGCGCGTGCATGTGCGTGCATGTGCGTGTGTGTGTGCGTGCATGTGCGTGCATGTGCGTGCGTGCGTGTGTGTGTGTAACAGGAAGCTGAGAAGTGCATTCATGACAGAAACACAACAAAACACACAAGCAGCTCTTGACTGGACGTTTTCTGGTCAGAGTACATGTGAGAATAACCTTGAAAGCTGGTGAACACACACACACACACACACACACACACACACACACACACACACACA
>NC_056513.1:6760354-6766641 GCF_014905685.2 Nematolebias whitei | reverse complement strand
ACTGGAGGCTTCAGTGACTTTGAGCTGCTGCTCTGAGTCGAGCTGAACGAGAAGATGTTGGAGATGAATATTCCCGAGCAGACTGACGCTGCAAGACTGGATCAGTCGGCGTTCCCAGAGGAGAACACAATCTGGAGACAGAAAGAAAAAAGTTAGACATGCTCCGTAGAGGAGAAGTTCGAGTGCCGATCAGAGAGAGGAGAGCTGCAGTTCACGGGTTGGGAGTTTTTACATGTTTCTACAAAATTCTGTTCAGGTCCAGATTTTTTAAAAGCACTCTCTGCAAACATCAGAAATAAACTGGAGAAACTGAATTTTCTCTTAAATGAAGATACAGAGATGCAACTTTTAATTCTGTAACGATGTCCGGTGTTCTAGAATTGTGCCGCTCAAAGTGGCTGCATGTTGGAGTAGCTGTAACTTTAATTCTGGGATAATGCTTTTGAAAACTTTATTTAATCTTTTTTCTGGATGAAAATTGCTTTTTTTTTTTTTTTTGGACGATTACTTCCTCTGTTATCAGATGCTGTGCAGCTGGAAGGATTTTTACTGAAACCTTTTTACTTCTGGATATTTGTTATGAAGCATAACCATGACAACAAGGTGTATTTTTTACAACCGGGAGCAGCTGATTAACATCTCAAAGCTCAAATATTACCTCAAATACAGCCCGAAATCCAAAATGAGTTGTAAAGGAGGCACCGTGGATGCATCTCCATCTACCTGGCGGAGGTGCTCGAGTGACTGCCGAGATCCTGGAGCTGGCAGGAAACGTGGCTCATGACAACAAGACCAGGATCATCCCCCGACACCTGCAGCTGGCTGCAATGATGAGGAGCTCAACAAGCTGAGGAGTAGCCATCACTCAGGGAGGAGTTCTGCCCAACATTCAGGTGGTCCTGCTGCCCAGGAGGACCGAGAGGCCCGCTGGATCTGGGGGGACAGATCGGCATCTGTGGCCAGATTCTTCAGATCCGCTGCAGGACGGACTACTGCAGGAGATCCTTCCTGCCCAGCCATGAGCATCCATAACAACTCTTAATGAAACCAGGATGATGAGCTACAACAACAATTAATTTCCCTTTGGGATTAATAAAGTATTTTGAATTGAATTTGAATTGAATGACACAGGTACTGGAATAAAGTTTGTTAAACTATTGTGTCCTGTTTCCACTAAAAACCTCCACAAACCAGAGATTTGATGAAGAAGCTGACATTGAGTTATTAACACTAAAAGAAGCATCAGAAGGGTAGATACAACTAGCAAAATTCTTTCTAAAAGCAGCAAAAGGTTTGCTCAAAGTAGTAAAAGGCTAGCTAAAAGCTAAAAGCAGCATAATCATATCAAAACAGAGCAAATATGCTAAAGTTGATTTAAAATGGAACAATATTTCTGAATAAATTGAAATAAACTATCGATTTTTTTTATGCAAAAACTCTTGTAAATAAAGTTAGATAATTTGAAATGTCTAAAAGTTGTAAAAACCAAAAGTCCTTGCACCCATCTCCCTAATGAGCCACACGCTTTGACTAAAATAGCACAACGTGTGCATTTTGGTGTTTATTTGGGCGCAATGTTAGCAAAAAATCTCACCAACAAACAGATTTGAATGAACGCTCAGAAAGTGATCGTTGGGTATGAATGGGTAGCAATCTTAGCACACACAAAAATGGCTATAATTCATCTTAACAGATACTGAGCTAAAGTTTAGCTGTTGTAGCTGAGAGTCATCCCCAACACATCCTCCGAGTCTTACATCTAGTTATACTGAACAAGAATGTGCATTAACCAGAGCCATCATTTATCGACACAAGATGGTTTTCGTTTATAATTCTTGCCTGAAAGGAGGTGGGCGATATGCATTTCTTCAAGGAATTCTGGGTTTTTAATTGTTACAAAGAAACAAGCGAGTCAAAGGAATCATATCAGGAATGACAATGACTTCTCAGTGTCCACTCTGGTTTTTCTCAGTACCGTATTTTTCGGACTATTAGGCGCACTTAAAATCCTTTAATTTTCTCAAAGAAATCGTCAGTGAGCCTTATAGTCTGAAAAATACAGTACTTTCCTCCTGTGTCTCAATCCTGCCACGCCCATTCACACCTGTTCCCATTTCCTGTTTAGCCTCAGTCCGTGTGGCTCCCCGACAGGCATCAGTTCTTCAGCGGAGCATTATGAACGTCACGCCACGTCTGGGTTCCTCTAAGGATTCTAGTATCTATCCGTATTCCACGTCTGTTTTAGAAATAAAGTTTTACTTTGCTCTTCGTGTTCAATCAAAATCTTCTGTGACAGCGACGCAATGTAAAAGTGTAAAGGGGAACATTAAACCTTTTTTTTTTTAACTCAGTGGATGACATCATCATCTGTTTAATTGGCTGGATGCTCATCAGTGTAAACGTCAGAATTCCTCAAACCCACAGGATGTCACTGATCTTTTGCTAGTATTGATGAAAAGCTAATAAATGCTTCTGTCAAAAAGGGCGGATCGATCCAAGCATAGATAATATTGATACCAACATGAATATTGATCAATACCAGTGTGATGATATCGATACTTTAGCTTAAGTTTCTCTCCTGCATGCACTGCTGCGGTTTCATCAAATGCTTAATTTACACTTTATTTATTGTATTTTCACTAATTATTTTTGATTTGTAATTTTTTTTTTCAAACCCATATAAGAAATTCACTTAAGAGAAGAAATTTTGTTTTTATTCTTTTATATCCTAAATATATTTTACCGTTTTATAACATTTGTTGCCGTGTGATAATTTTGTACGGTTTGTTTATTTAAGAAAAAATCCAAAAAAGGAGTGCAATGAAGAGAATTTTTATTTAATTCATAGTTTCTGCACACAATGTTTTAACTTATTCTTGAGTGATCATTTTGTGCACTTTGTTTAAGGAAAAAAATCCAGCCATCACACGGTATGAGGAAAGTTTTGTTACTGTTCTATTTTTTCAGACAAAAAAAACCAACCTATTATAATTAAGTATTTTTTATTTACTTATAAACTTTGCATAATTATATCCTGGGTTTTAACTAATAAATGATCCAAAGGGGGGAAAAAAAATCACAAAACACTTAAACTTAATCAAAATTCACCGAAATTATTCAAAAGTATCGGTATCAGTATCAATATCAACGATATTGGGCCTTTTTTTACTTGGTATCGGATCGATACAATTTTTTTGCAGTATCGCACACACCACTAAAAAGTCCAGTTATGTCAGCATGATTTCAGTTTCACGTTCCAGAAACAGGAAGTCCAACTCGTCTGAGCACATAACCCAAAAAAGTCCATCGGTTTCTGTCCCAAGATTACCCAGCAGCCACTGCAGCTCACCCAGCCTCTTGCGTTAAATCAAAATTTAATAAAACTGAAAATGATCAATTTAAACCTAAATGTGAAATTTAATATTTGATTTTTTTTTTAGAACAAATATAATTCCTGTGTGGATGTTCGAATTTACAGGTTGAGACTGAATGCATCACATGGTAAACAAAAAAACAAACAAAACAACAACAAAAACCAGCCTGCACAGGATTCTCGAAGGCTTAGTTCTGTGTTTTGGTCCCACCCACTTTATCGTCATTGGTTAATTTTCCCCGTCGGTTGATAAACTCATCCAGGAGAGTCAGACTGAGCTGAGCCTTCTCTCCTGACAGCGAAGTCCTGACCAATCGGAAAGTTTCTGCCTGAAGGCAAATTTAAAAGAATCTGGTTGAATAACGGTATTTTCACGAATTAAAAAAAAAAAAAAAAAAATCATAGCTCATCTGTAAAGAAGTTTACAGAAAATAAGATAGATTAACAAAAGAATAAGTTTGTGTGCACGTGTGTGCATGTGTATCTGTAGCGTGTTACAGTGTATCCTGTCTGAGCTGCTGCAGCTGTGGCGCCTGTGTGTGAATCTATGGAAATCTGCTCCAGTTTTCAGCTTAATTGGCCCAAATATGCCATTCAGAGAAACCAGCCCGCGTGTGTGGCCCCGTGGGAGGTGGTGGTGGTGGTGGTGGTGTGTGTGTGTGTGTGGGGGGTGTTGCACAAGTGACACGATGAACTAACACACTTGCTTTCTCTCTCTCTCACACATACACACACCATACGGCTGGGAGTCGTACAAAGAAGCGTCTAAAATAATGAGGTGAACTGTGCGTTGTTGTTTTTTTAATGCACACAAACAGTAAACACACAAATAAAATCACTTCGACACAGTCCGGTTCAATTACCGGCTGCAATGAATACAATAAAGTCACGTCTCTCCAACTGGACAGACAAGGCCGATCAGTTGAGAGAGTTTGAGAGACATATTTTGCTAACAGACGTTAATGGTAATTTTTGAGTGATTTAGAGCTGAGCAAATGTGTTGGGAATGACTCTCAGCTACTACCACACCAAAATGTAGCTCGAGTAGCCATTTTCTGTTTTGGCTAAGGTGACTTATGGCGGCCATCTTGAATTGATTCCAAAAGTTAATCAGCTTTACACGTTCATCCAGAGCGTCATTGAAATCTTGTGGTTCACGAGGGGAAAAAAACAGGTAAAAGCATGATTGCCCGCAGCTGAAAGTTTTTTTTTTTTTTTTTACTGCTGTTTGCAGACCTTTAAATTATGGCATCAAGAACAACACCGTGCGTTAAAAAATAAAATAAAATCTAAAAAACAAAGAGGATTTCTGCTGCGTCATAAAGACTTTTTATTTTACATCAACGTCATCCTTTCCTCAAAAACAGGAAGTAGAAGGTGAACGTTGGAGCATTAAAATAAAAGTTTCTTGATGCAAACCTCAAGAAAAACCTGTGGATGTAGCTAAAGAATTCAAAGGTTTGAAACCTCAGGTCACAGATTCAACAGTTTCATCAAATGAAACTGAATTCCTTCCGGATGTTCGACGATTGTGGAGCAGAATTTCTAACGAAGGCGAGCAAACGTTTTGTTTTCTAATCGGCGTCCTCGTGTGGATCAGTATGTGCATCTCTCTGGAGCATCCGAACCCAACAGACGGGTTCTGACTTCCCTCCAGCAGCTGCAGGTCTGACCAGGACAGCTGCTGTTTGAAGGGAGCGACGACGACGGGCTTGAAAACAGAACGTTCAGAGCTGCTGCAGACTGAAGCAAAGTTCTGCAGGAGAGCGGCTCCTGGTGCCAGCGTGGCTCAAAACATCTGACGACGAAGCTCATCGGTTTACAGCTCGGCAGCTGCTTCATTCAACATGACTCGGCTGAAAAACGAGGCTGCTTCATTCAACATGACTCGGCTGAAAAACGAGGCTGCAGAGAGAATGTTGCAGGAAAACAAGAACATTTCAAATACTTGAAAAAAAACACAGAAGAAGAAACATCAGCTGCTCAAAGATGGAGAACCTGAGACAAAGGATTAAAATCTGCATCCATCTGTCCATCCATCATCTGTCCATCCATCCATCTGTCCATCCACCATCTGTCCATCCATCTTCTGTCCATCCATCATCTGTCCATCCATCTTCTGTCCATCCATCATCTGTCCATCCATCCATCATCTGTCCATCCATCCATCATCTGTCCATCCATCCATTTGTCCATCCATCATCTGTCCATCCATCTTCTGTCCATCCATCCATCTGTCCATCCATCCATCTGTCCATCCATCATCTGTCCATCCATCCATCTGTCCATCCATCATCTTTCCATCCATCTTCTGTCCATCCATCATCTGTCCATCCATCTTCTGTCCATCCATCATCTGTCCATCCATCATCTGTCCATCCATCCATCTGTCCATCCATCATCTGTCCATCCATCTTCTGTCCATCCATCATCTGTACATCCATCCATCTGTCCATCTATCATCTGACCATCCATCATCTGTCCATCCATCTTCTGTCCATCCATCTTCTGTCCATCCATCATCTGTCCATCCATCCATCTGTCCATCCATCTTCTGTCCATCCATCCATCTGTCCATCCATCATCTGTCCATCCATCCATCATCTGTCCATCCATCTATCTACCTACTCATGCATCCATCCATGTGTCCATCCATCATCTGTCCATCCATCCATCATCTGTCCATTCATCTATCTACCTACTCATCCATCCATCCATCCTTGCACCCACCCATTCATCCAACCATCCACTCACCCACTCACCCATCCAACCATCCATGCACCTACCCACCCATCCAACCAGCCACTCACTCACTCATCCATCCAACCATCCACCCACTCACTCATCCATCCAACCATCCACCCACTCACTCATCCATCCAACCATCCACCCACTCACTCATCCATCCAACCAT
>NC_056513.1:6757856-6760254 GCF_014905685.2 Nematolebias whitei | reverse complement strand
TGTGTGCATGTGTGTCGGCTGTTTTACGCTCCTCTCAGATTCTTTCTGCTAATTACAACATTGTTGTGATTCTTCTAACTTCTTCCTGTAAATTTCAGCTTTTTTCTGATCATTTCCACTTCTTTATTCTCATTTCTGCTTCTTTCAGCCTACCGTACTTGCCGCCGTATAAGTTGCATCAGTCCAAATGTGTCTAATAAAGTGGAAAAATCCGTAAATGCGTCGCTTCGCCGTATAAGTCGCATTTATTATACGTCACCGCCGACAACCCGGACACGTGGGCCTGTGTTGTGTTAAAATCGATTGGCTGCCAAATGGCGGCCGCAGGAGCGTGCACGGGAGGACTTTAACAAGAATTTAACAAGATTAACACTTAAAATATATGTATATATATATATTTGTTTGCTCGATACTATAGTAAAGGTGTGTCTCAGTTGAACTTTTCCTTAATAAATGCACTTTAATGATCAAATCAGCTGCATTTCGCCTGGGCGGTGCAGCAAAATGCAGCTGATTTGATGTTTGATCCAGGAGTTCCGGAGCAAGTCGAAGGTGGCTCTGTATGGCAAGCCAAGTGTCTCATTAATAGCCAGTTTTACCTATTAATGAGACACTTGTTTTGCCATATTGCTCGAGGGCCCTCTAGTGGCTGAAAATGGTTGTGTTCAATATTTTCCATGTCAGAATGAATGAAGTCGTCAGATCTCATCCCAAAAATTTGGTTATAAATGTGGGAAAAAAACATAAATATGTCGTTTCGGTTTGTAAATCACAGGAATGCTAATTTATGCAAAAAATTGACTTATACAGCAAAAATTATGGTAATTGGGCTAACACGTTCTTTCTGTTTTCTTCAGATAATTTAAGCTTGTTCTACTTTTCAGCTATCTTTTTAGCTAATTTTAGCTGTTTTCAGATAAATTCAAGTTTTTCATGGTAATTTTTGCTACTTTAAGCGTAATTAACGTCTTTGTTAGTTTCAGCTTGTTATGCTTCTTTCAGCTTCTTTTTGTTAATTTCAGCTTTTTCAGCTATGTCAGTGACTATTTAGCTGTTTTTATGCTAAATTTAGCTTTTTTAGCTAATTCCACATTTTTAGCTAATTTCAGCTCTTTCCACTTCCTGGTAGTTTAAGCTTCTTTCTGTCTTTTCAGCTACTTTTCAGCTATATTTGGCACATTTCAGCTCGTTTTAGCTAATTTCCTAATTTTTGCGTTCATTTCTGCTTGTTTAAACTTAGTTCAGCAAATATGTGTTCTTTCTGCTTTCTTCTGCTAAATTAGACTTGTTCTTTCATTTCAGCTATAGGTCAGAATGTTTGTTTTTCAGCTAATTTCAGCTGTTTTTCAGCAAGTTAATGTAACAGTAGTTACATTACTCTGTGTTGAACTCGGCAACCCTGCAAGTTGCTGTAGTAATCGGTGCAGTTTACGTTCTCCGGCTTTAATAAAGAGTTAGAGGCAGGTACAGGAAGTGACGTGCACCTGAAATCTGGTGACGGGATGAAACGTGTGGAAAACAGCTGCTGCCTACAGCTGCTGGACGAGCTCATCCAACGATAAGTTTGCTTTACGTGAACAGATCACAGAACGTGTTTGCGTGTGGACGCAGACCTGAGGCGCGAGCGCAGGCTGGGTGGTCCTGAGTCTCTGCAGCGCCTCCAGCAGGAACGGGGTTTCCCTGAAGGCCAGGAAGCCGGAGACGTAGGGGGCCGTCAGGGCCACCATCTGACTGTCCTCGTACAGAAGCTGTGAGGAGGAACCAGAAGACGGACATCAGGAGCGGATCATCAGGAGAGGATCCTTTTAATCACAAATCAACAGAGAACCTTATAATCAGGTGCACCGTGTGTCTTCATTCTGGCTGTGCTTACTGACCTCGAACTGATTTTATGTGATACTCAAAAATCTGACAAAATGAACTTGTTTCACTTAATGCGCCTTATAATCTGAAAAATACGGTCATGTATTTATGTGTGAAATGCTTTTACTCTTTAGTCTCATTATTCTGTGACGTGTGTGAAGACGTGTCAGCCCAGATTTTACACTCTGCCCTCAGCTCTAAGGTTTAATTCATGATGAATATTGTTGTTTTCTCATAAAACACGTAAAAACAAGATTTATTTATTTTTGATCCGTGCAGTTCACACTTGGTTTTCTGCCTCGAAGCATTTTCAAATTCATACAGATCAATAAAGGTTGTGACATTTAAAAACATTAAAAACTAAAAAAAATAATAATAATTTGACATTTGCACAAGAAGAACTCAAAATGTTATAACAACAATATGATAACAACAGTTGCAACAGTTATGATAAATAACAACAGTTATAATAAATAACAACAGTTATGATAAATAACAACAGTTATGATAAATAACAACAGTTATAATAAATAAC
>NC_056513.1:6748418-6757756 GCF_014905685.2 Nematolebias whitei | reverse complement strand
CAGTGAGCAGCAGTTCAGTTTAATGGACCTGCAGCTGGACAAAGAAATATTTAAATATATTGTTTTAATCAGCAGAATCTTCCTACACGTGTCAGGTTTTGTTCACAGGTGAGTTTTGAAGATTTACGCTAAAAAAAAAAAAAACAGTAGCTAAAAGCTAAAGTTGTTAAAAACCATACGCTAAACAACAGGATAAAAATAGTGAAGCAGACTTTAGATTTTTTTTTTTTTTTAAAGAACTGATGTATTCATATGAGAAATTATTTATAACTAAAGCTAAAAAACTTTAAGTAATAAAAACTAAAAGTTATAGCACGCTAAAGTTAGCCGAGCTGAACGTTTTGATGCATGAACGAGTAAAACAGAAGAAAACAGGAAACAATCACGTGAACACGGAGTCAGTGCACGAGAACTTTTAACAGCTTATTTTAGGTTTTCCTACCAGATACAAAGATCCACGTCAGCGCTAATAAAAGCTGCAGGGACTTTTTTAACGTCCACATCAGCAGAAGGTTTGAGCCCCAGATGTGTGCCTCTTAGATAACTCAGACTAAAGCAACGGGCGAGACTCGATGTGCACAAACATGAACCCGGAGTCTAGAACAGCCATCGGCAACACGTGGCCCGAGGGCCAAAAGTGACCCTTGGACAACCTCCATCTGGTCCACCGTTAACCTTAATAGATGAAAATGAAACAACTTTAAAATAAGTTCATGAAAATCTGCATTATATCAAAGAAACCCATTGAACAAATGCTGAATTTTCCGCTGTATAAGTCGCATCAGCCGAAAAATGTCTCATAAAATAGGGAAAAAAAAAAGTTGCTTTGTCGGATATGTCGCAGGATTGACAAATTTATGCAAAAAACTGCGTCTTATAGCCGGAAAATACGGAACGTGTAAAACTTTTGGATTAAGGTTGGCCAAGACTGAACTTTAAAGACTTCAAAAACAAACGTGACATGTTTTCTCTTCATATTTTAAGCTCATAAATAAATTGCCACACAGTTTAAAGACAAATTGTCTTATACAGTCGTTCCTCGCTACTTTGCAGTTCGACTTTCGCTGCTCGTGAGCACTGAACGAACTCGACTGACGGAATTTTATTTCATTTAATTTTTGTTTATTTTGTTTCTTCTCTTTAATCTTCATTTATCTCTTTTTTTTCTCTTTCTTCTCTCTGATGGAAGTTGCATTTGTACTGTTGAATGACAAATAAAGTAAAAAAAAAAGTTGTTTCACGGACTTGCTCTTTCGCGGTTTTTCAACGACAGTCAACTTCAAAATTACTCACGTGTTTGGGACGGAACAGAATAAAAAGTTAACGAAAAAAACTTTGGACCATTTTGTAGTTTTCTTTCAAAAAGGCTTCACTGTAACACAGGTCAAATGAACTACACTACCCAGAAGCCAGCAGTGCTTCCAGACGCTGCTTTCTGCCGAAATGGATGGAAAGTTTTGCAACACAAACCTAAGCTATTTATTAAGTTCACAGAACTGGCAGGAAAGTTGCAAATAATCCTGAAGCTCAATGATCCACGTGCACATCAACCTGGACGGGGCGGTGGGCTTCGTCACTGCAGGGTAAGTTTGCAGAACCGGAACCAAGCTGGACCAGAACCGAGCTGCTGGTCTGCAGAGCTGGTGAGTAAATTTTGAAGTACTGTACAGTACATATACGTATGTTGTTAAAATTACATATGTTTGAGAGTTTAGACCAGGGGTGCCCAAACTTTTTTCCCTGAAAGGGTCAAATTCAAAATCTATCAGAGCGCTGCGGGCCAAATGCAGTAATACATGAAATGCAAATATTTCTTTAAGTAAAGTCCATTTATTTATTATAAAGCTATTTAACCTTCCATTCTGTATAGAGAACATTACAGAACAGACAGTGTTGGTGGTGATGGGGGCGGGGGTTCTGGGGGTCCTCCCCCAGAGAATTTTGATTAAAGTAGATGCCATTTTTTGCATTCTGGTGTATTTTACAAAGTTTTTTATTTTTATTTATTTTTAACTTTAGATTAACATAAAACAAAAGATGTAAACTCTGTTATTATTGAAATCTCTCTGACTGCAAAGCGTTCGTAACGCAGCACCGCTGCAGCTCTGCAGGTAAGGGGCGTTCACTTCTGGACAAATCGAGGTTGCTGACTGGTCAGTTGCTGACTGGTCAGTTGCTGACTGGTCAGTTGCTGACGTGCCTGCTGGATTGATTGACAGGCGGTGGGCCTCATGCAAAAAAAATCATAGATTTTATTGGCCCGTTTGAGACTGTCGTCATTTATTCCATATTTTGTGAATCTATGTTTTGAGAACTGTTTCCTTACACAATCCTAATGATGGTTTCTTTATTTTTCAGGGGTGCTGAGTTTACATTTAAAGAGGCTAAAATCACTGAAACCAGTTCATATTTATAATTTACACTTTGTGTGATTTATAAGTGTGTTCTGTCAAAGGAAAATGTTATTCAGTGGCAGGAAGCTGCCGAGGGACGGTAGAAAGTATGTCAAAATGAAATATAAAAAATATAAATTATTACAATTATTTAAAAAACACATAAATTATCTACTCCGCTATGTAATCTGTGTAGTTAAATTATGGTAGTCAGGCCGACTAACAATAAAGTCAATGGGTGGAATCAATGATTGTAAACGCATTGATTCTTCAAAGGAAATTTTAATAAAGTAATGACGACAGCTTGGGCCCCACTTTGGGCACCCCTGGTTTAGAACATTGTAAGAGTGTGGGAAAGGGTTTATGAAGCCTTAAAATATATATAAATACTAAAATAAATATAACATTCCTACTTCACAGTTTCTCACCTATTGTGTTGTGTGGAACGTAACCCCCGCGATAATCGAGGGGCTGCTGCATTTCTAAAGGGTATGAGAGACTCTGTGTCCTGTCTTGTGTCAGTTCTTTAGATTCTTCTGTTTCCTGTCTTCCTCGGTGTTTCTTCATCCATGTAATCAGCTCCAGCTCCTGCCTCCATCACCTGCTCCTCCGTGGATTGTCCTCCCAAGGCGTTCATGCTCCGTTTCCTTCCGTGGCTCCTTGTTCACATGCCCCACCGTAAGTGTTGCTGCCACGTCAGCCTCGTTGTTTTCTGGTTTAATAAATAGTTTTCTCATTTTATCCTTTGAGTTCTCCGTGTCCGTCTGCACCCTGGGTTCAGCTAAACCACAGATCATGACACCTTAATCAAAAATGAACAAGAAAAAGTCTGGAAAAAAGTCTTCAGTGTTTGAGATTTTTTTTTTTCTAATTTCCTATGTGACTTTGATTATCCATAAGTGGATTTGACCCTCGGTAAATAACATGTTCAGGACTCGGTGTGTGTTTCACAGGAGCAGCACGGAGCCCGGGGAGACTTGGGTATGAAGAGTATGAAGTACCATATTTTCCACCGTACATGTTGCACCGCCCCTATGAGTTGCATCAGCCCAAATATGTCTAATAAAATGGGAAAAAACATAAATATGTTGCTTTGCTGTATTATTTGCATCTATTACGCGTCACCACTGACAAGCTGGAAACGTGGGCCGGTGTTGTGCCAAAAATCGATTGGCTGCCAAATGGCGGCCGCGGGAGCGTGCACGGGAGGTCTTCAACAAGAATTTAACAAGTTTTACACCTAAAAACAATTATTTGTTTGCTTGACTTTACAGTAAAGGTGTGTCTCAGTTGAACTTTTACTTAATAAATGCACTTTAATAGTCAAATCAGCTTCATTTCGTCGGGGCGGCGCAGCGAAATGAAGCTGATTTGACGGTTGCTCCAAGCGAGCTGGACGAAGGTGGCAGGTTGGTAAGCCGATTGTGTCACTAATAGCCACTTTAACCTATTATATGACACAACGGCATGCCATACTACTCGAATGCCATCTAGTGGCTGAAAATGTGTTTGATATTTTCATTCAGAATGAAGGAAAACGGTCATATCTCAGTAAAAAAATTGGTTTATAAATATGGGAAAAAATCCATAAATACATCACTTTGGTGTATAAGTCACAGGGCATGCAAATTATGCAAAAAAACGTGACTTATAGGCCGAAAAATACGGTATCTCGTTTTAACAAACGTCGGTTTGTATTTCACTTTGAATCCTGAGTGGAAGATGATCTGTGAACTCTGGAGCTCAGACGATCAGCAGCTTCAGATCATCTGACATACGGCGTCTTATTGTTGTCTCGGAGCGTTTGCACGCGGCCCAGATTTGGTCCAAAGAGCTGATCCTTTCACTCCCACAAGTCTCGCAGGCCTCACACCTCCTCGTTTCACATCTACGCTGGCTCAGTCGTGTACCACACAATCCCCGACGACGTCCTGAACGGAGAGCTTCCTACGGGGAAGAGGCCACTTGGGCGCTACAGTTAGTGAGAACGCTGACGCAGCGACCTGGGAAGCCTCGGCAAATAAAAACACCTGGAGGCTTCTAACCCAGAGGGGCTATGAAGAACATCAGCTGCTTCAGCGGGGTGAGGAGAGGGCCAGCTACCTCCATTTTTGAACACTCCTCAGGGATCAACCCTCCCAAGTGGGACTCTAAAGCTACAGGAGGACAAGCAGAAGTGCTGATCCAGCGGTGCAGAGTTCCTGTGTGTGTGTTTACCTGTCTGATGGGCTCAGGGACTCGGTAGCTGCAGCAGGAGTGTGTGAGGCGGACGGCGGTGTCCAGGCTGATCTTGTGACCCACAGAAACGTAAACCGGCTTGGAGCTCTTATCGGAGCTCCTCAGCGCCTGAACATAAAGACGAATGTCATTCATCCTTCAGCGAGGGGGGGCTGTTTGGAGTCAAGAGTGACTAAACAACGCTTTAGTCAAACGCTCGTGTTTTCCTCTGAAGCACCTTTCCCAGGACTTTGCCCGAGGCGGCCGTGAGCGGGAAGCTGTCTCCTGCGCGCCGCAGGGCGGCAATCTGAGGAAGCAACAAAAAGAAATCAAAGTTTTAGCCAACGCAAAAATGGCTGCAGCTCAGACAGACATTGAGCTAAACTTTGGTGTGGTAGTAGCTGAGAGTCATTCTTATACTCTGCCATGGAAGGTGGGGGGTGATGTGCATTTACTTAATGCTACTTTTATTGACGTATAAAGCAGCAATGGCTGACTTTATTTAATTTAAACATTTATGCAGTGACTTGTTTACGTTTTGATCTGGCAGCATGAGACAAACCTCCACCCTGGATGTTACAAATGTTTCCATTAGCTGTGATATTAAATATGATTTAAAGAACAAAACAAATAAAAGTATTGTATTTTCATTAAATGATGCTACAGTTTGAGGAGCTGGAATTGTTATATAGTAAAAAAAAAAGTTTTGTCCTGACAGCCGAAGAGACGGAGCAAAGTCAGACGTGGTGCCGGTGGTTCTGCTGCTGACGGGGATGTGTGGTACGGGTCGGAGCGATGAAGGGAGTTCAGCCTCCATGATGGATGGAGTGTCTGCCCGACTGTGACTGATTACAGCGAGCAGGATGGCGGGGGGGAGGTGGTGGTGGGGGGCCTCCAATCCCAGCTGGGATGAGTCCAAACAGAGATAGAGGTCGGTCTGGCTGCTCTGAGTCAAGAGCAGGACCAGAGCCAGAACAGAACAGGAGTCAGAACCACAGAGCAAGTCATCAATAACACACCGGTTTAAATTACAGGCGGGAGAGAGGCAGAGACACGCAGGACAAAGACCGAAAGAGAGAAACGGTTAAAGAGGCAAGGAGCAACGGAGGAACGATAATCCAGACGTAAAGACGTCTAATCCGAGTCATTCAGAACCAAAGTGAGCCCAAGATCCACTTCAGGACGTCTTTTCATTATAGATGTTAGAACCAAGGGAACATCCAGTGGTTCGTGGTGAGAGGGAAACATTATCGCCCGCCTTTTACTATTCAGCAGCGCAACAACAACTTATAATACAGGGGTGTCCAATGTGTGGCCCGAGGGCCATTTGCGGCCCTTGGAGTGATTTTGTGCGGCCCACAACTGCAGTTTAAGAATATCATCATTTTGGACAGCAGGCTTAAAAGGTCGATGCAGACTTTCTGCAAATTCATTAATAATGCTTTTTTTAAATATAATATTTAGGTTTAACAGCAAAACAGAAAAAAAAACTTCTCAAAATGAGCAATATTCAACAAAATGAAAACCTTTGTTAATAATGAATCTTTTTATTTTCACTTCATGGTACAAAGCACCACAAACCTTTACAGCATATGTGTCAAACTCAAGGCCCGGGGGCCAAATGTGGCCCTCGTTAACATCTTATATGGCCCTCAACATTATATGTGAAACGTAAAATAATTATATCTTTTGAATTTTTCCCGTAATCTTTGATTATGATGTCGAAAGCACTTGAGAACATGAAATGAGACCAGTCAAACTCTTGAGGAACCTGTGACCAAGAAAAGAAGTTGGGTATCTGATTTGAATTAATTTAGTTTCTGAAATTAGCCCTTAGTTTGAAAAAAGTTTTAATTTTGGCCCCCTTTGTACGTGAGTTTGACACTCCTGCTTTACAGAGTGCAATCAAAAAGGCGACTTAGATAATCATAAAACAAATTTCAGTTGATATAATAATCAAAACAGGCAAACTGGACATTTTTTTAATTAACACAAAGTGGTATCATCTGCGTATACTCCCACAGTGAGTGCATGTAGATGGTCTAGAATTGCTCCGCTCTTGGTGGCTGCATGTTGGAGCAGCTGTTACTTTCATTCAGAGTCAATGTTTTTGAAAACTTTAATTCCTCTTTTTTTTCTGGAGGTAAATCACTTTTTTTGGATGATTGCGTCCTCTGGTATCGGATGCTGTGCAGCTGGAAGGATTTTTACTTTTGGGCATTTGTTATGATGCGTAACCATGGCGACAAGGTTTTTTCTTTTTACAACCAGGAGCAGCTGATTAACATCTCAAAAGCTCAAACACTTCAACTACAGCCTCATATCCCAAATGAGTTGAAAAGGAGGCGCCGTGGACGAATTCCCGTCAACCTGGTGGCGGTGCTCGAGTACCTGACCGCCGAGATCCTGGTGGGAAACTCGGCTCGTGACAATGGGAGGACTGGGATCATCCTCTGGCACCTTCAGCTGTCTGTCCATGTCGACGAGGAGTGACCATCGCTCAGGGAGGAATTCTGCCCAGGAGGACCGAGAGGCTGCCGGATCTGACAGCAAGCTGGATCCGGGTATACAGATCGGTATCTGTGGCCAGATTCTTCGGATTTGCTGCAGGAGATCCATCCTGCCCACAGCTATCAGCATCTAACAACTCTTGAATGAAACCAGGATGGTGAGCTACGACAACATTTAATTTCCCTCTGGGATTAATAAAGTATTTTTGAATTGAATTGTATTGAATTGAAAACCAGTCGATCATCTTAATCAGTGTCCCTTCAAACCATCAATGAATCTGTTTGAGCGACTGACAGCTGGACGATTTTTCAGAACTTTAATCAGCCTTTTGGTCCAAACGGCTGATTGACCCCCTTTTAAAAGGACACTTACTCAAATTACACTTTTGTTGCTGAGAACAGACTTTCCAAGCACAAGAAAACGACAAACTTAAACCCAACAACTCAAATTAATTAAATCATTTTTAATAAAAATATAAGCTTGGTGTTTATGAGGCGTTTAATGTTTTGGATCTACAACAATTTAAAACTCTGTCTCCACCAAAATTAGTCAACTTTTGTCCTTTCTCCAAAATATTCTTCACGCTGCTGAGAGTTAAATTCACATTTTTGTGGCCCACGAGTGCTTTTATCTTCATAGTTTTGACGCAGAAATGAAAATGTTTGGACATCCCTGGTTTAATATGAGGCTGAATATATTTTCAAACGTGCTGGAAGGAGCATCCACAGCGTTGTGGACACAAACAGAAACAGATGGGGATTAAATCACGTCTTCACTGTATGAAATAAACCAACGCCGTCCATCGAGGTTTCATACAAACATCATTTCTGGACCGCTCAGAGACGTGAAAACAGGTTTTATTTAACGCTTGACATTTCTGGGCATGTTTCCATCTAAGTGGTCGTAGCAGAGAGAAGATCCTCTCCACGTCGTAAACCTGTGAGAGACACTGATCCAGTTTGTTCCGCGCATTATTCCACACAGCGTTCAAACAGCGGCGCTGTGGAGAAATGAGACCGAGCCCCAGAGACGCTCAATCGCATCACCGTGGATGAGGAGCGAAGATTTCACAGAACGACCGAGACGAACCTGAACGCTGGAGCCTCGAGAGGCGGAAATCTGATCCTGACAATAAACCGGAGACCAGGACGTGGACGTATGAGTGGAACCGTGTGACGCTTCCTCGGGGGACACACCCGGACCGGTGTAAATAAAGATCAGGTTCCTCCCGATGGCAGAGATGAGGCATTGTCTGATGCTGAAGGCAGCGACACTAAGTGAGAGAGATGGAGACGCTCCTTCGGAGAATTGAGTTAGCACGGTCTGCTGTTACGTGAAGGGTTCGAGGTGCACCGCACGCTAGACCGGGGGGCAGCGGATCGGATGGTCCGTCCCACTTTACAGTTCTTCAGCTTTCAGCCAAGTGTCCATCATCAGCAGCAGCTACTTCCACATTCTTTCAGCTATTTTAGACATGCAGGTATCAAACCGCTGGGCTCGTACAGGTCAAGGTTCTTGATTGTCATTCTCATCATATGTGGTACATGTGATGGAAGGAAACTGTGTGCACAGGGTCCCTGTCACAGCCAACAAAAGTATAAATTGTAAAAATAAACAAAAAAAAAAAACAGTAATAAGATCTAAGATATGAACTTAGAAATACGCTAAACTAAGAATACACTAAGCACCAGTAGTACAAAAACAATACGCCGAACAGCAGCACGAACATGAGTCTGTGTGAGTATGAATGAACGCAGCAGCATGAAATAAATCAGCAGCATGAGATCAGCAGCACATATCAACAATCAAGGGGCATTACAGTGATTATTTTTTTCCAGTAATAATCTTGATTAAGGATTCATGTCTCTGAGCAGCACGCCCTATTCCCAATTGCTCCTCGGGTGCTTTCATTAGCTGCCCACTGCACCACCTGGAGGTGGATGAGTTAAATGCAGAGAGCCAATTTCACCATTGTATGGGAACATAACACATTATTATTATTATTATTAGTCTAACAGCTTCAGGGTAGAAGCTGTTCCTCAGTCTACTGGTTCTACATTTAATGCTCCTCAACCTCCTTCCTGAGGGGAGCAGGGCAAAAAGTGTGTGTGCTGGGTGAGTGGGGTCCTTCATGATGCAGGTGGCCCTCTTCCTGCATCTGGAGGTGTAAATGTCTGTGATGGTAGGGAGGCTGACTCCAACATCTTCTGTGCAGCC
>NC_056513.1:6747201-6748318 GCF_014905685.2 Nematolebias whitei | reverse complement strand
AGATTTGGAGGTGCTGATTCTCATCCCTAAATCGATCTTCAAACCGCAGTTTGTCGGGCGGATCTATGACTTTAAATCGCTCTTGTTTTGCCTCTCCGGGTCATTGATGCTAGAGACTGAAACAAAGTGAACATTTGCATTTTAATCAAACCCAGATTTTGTGTTCCCACTGGTTTCAGGTGTTTGTTGCAGCTTGATTTGAATTCAGAGAGTCTCATCAGCGACACGAGGAGGAGATGGTTCGTAATAAAAGTCAGAGCCGTTTACAAACACACTCGTTTAAAATTTCACTTGTAAAAAGGGAAGGCTGCTTTATGCTCGTGCACAAAGCGCTCTGAAAGGGTGTTCAGCCCTTCACGTTGCTCCTCTCTGACATTTTCTTCTTTTTCTAAAGAGAGCAACCAAATAAAAAGAGAAGTAATTGTTTTGTTGAAAAGTTGTAAATAAATAATTAATCTGCAGACTTTGGTCAAGGTTGGCAGCTCTTGATAAAAGAGAAGCGAGTGAGCATAAAACCACGAAGTGAGACGATCGTCTGGGGCCCGGAAAGAAAAATAAATTCAAACTCCTCATTTCAAAAACTGAATTTTAACAGAGCACGTAAAAACAAACCACTCGTTACGGCTTCTGTTTGCTGGAATTTGTCAAATAATTTGTAAAAATGTTCAATAACAAGGCGAAGGAGAGAATATTTAGATGAGTCTATTATATTAGTTTAAAGCAAAGTTTAAAAAAATGGTGGCCCACGGGCCGTATCCGGTCTCCGACCATCACTGACTGAACCATAAAAACAATTTGAAAACAGCTAAATCATCTGTTGGTGACATTTAAGATTGTTTGCACAAATGTCTTGTTTAAAATCAGCCAGAAACTATCAGAGATAATAAAAAAGCCAATTAAATCTGTTTTTTTTTTTGTTTTGTTTTAATGGTCGCTCGGTGGTCAATGCTGCAGGTTTGTAATCCTGAGGTTGTGAGTTCAAATCCAGGTTGCGTCAGGAGGGGCATCCAGCGTGCAGGTTCACTTCCTGTGGTGACCCCTGAAGAAAGGAGCAGCTGAAAGAAACTTTATTTTCTACACTCGCAGTCCTTGAAGCGATGCACCTTACACGCCAAAA
>NC_056513.1:6696938-6747101 GCF_014905685.2 Nematolebias whitei | reverse complement strand
GCTGTTCCGACAAAAACAAGTTGAGCCGTTTCCATTTACTCATGATTCAAGTTTATTATCTTCAAAAACGTAAAGGCTCCATGTTTTCATTCATCCAAACCAGTAACTTTTTTTATTTATTACATCATTTCTCACGTCACCGTTTAAAGATATGCAAAGATGGCAGAGAAAAGAGGCCGTGAAGAGAGATGAAATGCGCCGAACAATCGAGACGGTAGCCCTCATTTGTGGACGAGACGGTGATGAAAAGCAGAAACGGTGACGCAAACGGGTCAGAGGAGAAAAGAAAAGAAAAAACATCTTTGTGCTCGTGGCTTGAATCCAAAGGTCCGGTTCGTCTCTGAGGAGCACCGACGAGGACGATGCTTCCTGTAACGAGTTTCCCAACGAGCTGGAAAACTTTAAGCTCCTTTAAGAAATAAAAGTTTACACGTCCTATTACAGATATATATATATATATCTATCCCCCCCACACACACACACCAGTCTGCAGCAAACATTCAGTGATTACCACCACACACTCACCTTCCTCTGGTTATTGCAGTTTATGACATTAAATAATTGTTTTCAAAAAAAGCAGTTTTAAGTTTGATTCCTGTGTAACTTATTATTTCCCAACTACTCTCCGTAACCATGGCAACAAAGTGACGGCTCGTTTCCGCCCTGTACAGGTTAAGGTCATCAAAACTACAATCTATTAGAAAAAAAGTGTCGCGTTTCGAAACGTTTGTGAAAATATCGGGTGCTTTTCTCTACGTGACGCTTACGAAAGGCTAAAATGGTTTTTATTGACGCACGGCTCTCAACTCCTAAATAACGAAGCCCACGCGCACAAACGCACCACGGCGACGTCGCCAGGTTCTGGCGTCTCGGCTGGAAGGACCACGCTGGCCGATCGGCGCCTCGACGACGTGATTCCTTGATTTGAGTTCCTTAATTGAGCAGACGGACGAACTTTCACCGTTAAAATACGACTTTTGACAGGAAGTGATATTAGTGACAGTTTTTCTCTTCTCCGTGCGCCTGCCTGGACAAAACTTACCCATGATCCTCCACAAATAAGTTAAAACATGCAGAAAGTCCATCTCTGGTTATCCAGCTCGTCTCGTGGTTTGACGGGTGTGATAGAGCCCTTGGGAGTTTCCTCGCACGAATCAACACCAGGAAATTTCCACTCTGAAACAGGAAATACTGACACTGCAGTTGTGGTGGAACGGTGGACCACCTGCAGGCTGGACCCAGATCCAGGCCGGGTTTTGACCTCACCAACATTTGACCTATGAACGGCTCACTGAAACCCTTACAGTAACAATTCGTTTGTGCACGGTTCCTGCGCGTAACGGAACATTCAGTCTCAACGGGGCACGGGGCGAGGTACGCGTCGGCTCGGGTCAGTGGCTGTTGGAGTAAATGCATATAAGTAACAGCGTCTCCAGTGTCTTCGTCGGCTCCTGGAGCTTCCAGGAGGAAAATATTGCTTCGCCTGCTCCACTCGAACACCTCCACCTCACGAACATTCAAACAACCTTTGTGCAAAAATCAGCCCTTTAAATCTTACACGTAGTGTCAAAGTTAGTTTGTTTGCCTCAGAATTTCAGGACTCTTCGTCTTCTGAAGAGGACACGGGGGTGGGTGGGGTGGGGGGGGGTGTCCTCTGGGTTGATGACAGTGGAGTGATGCATTCTGGGAATGAAGTCCTCAGCTGTCGGGTTCTACCTGGAGATCATGGAGCTGGACTGGGAGTGGTTGGAGGTGGTGGTGGCGGCGCTGAGCTGGGAGAAACCGCTGTGGCTCGACTCCAGGCTGGTCATGGAACCCCTGAGGGACGAGAGACGGAGACAACGTGAGGGACGAGAGACAGAGACAACGTGAGAGACGAGAAACGCCACAGATGACGTCATGTGAGCAACACCTGAGCAACCCCAGCTGGACAAACCCTGACAAAGCGCTGCGCGTGTGTGTGTGTGTGTGTGGGGGCCTGTCGTGATAAACAATAAATCAATTAATCACATGACAAATGAAAATTATCAACCTCATTTTCATTTATCAGGTTTTATCGTTTCTTCGTGTCTCTCTCTCTCTGCTGAAGACACTGGATGATAAAAGACTCGACTCTCTTCACTGACCCCTCCCTTTCTTTTTTCTTTAAAATCCATTTTAAAACGTCCAAAATTGCGTTTTTGGATCGTTTAAAAGAAGCTAAGCTACGAGCTAACAGGCTGATCCTGTTAAAAAAAAAAAAAACGTTGTGTCGAAGTTCCAAAATTCACAGTTGAAACCCGTGCCTTTGTCTAAAAAGTTGTTTTTCTCTGCAAAAAGAAGCGGAGAACTTGTTTACTGATTTTTTAATTAAAAGCTTTGTGTGAAAAATGCTCAAGAGCTCAAACCACACCGAGCGTCCGCCATTTTCAGATCCCATTTTTCTTGAAGAGACACGCTGTTCGCTCCCTCACTATCCATCCTTCAGGTCAAACCGTCTTAGACTGCCCCCCGGTGGTCAAAAAAAGGCACTACACTCAAAAATTAACCAACATTTTTTCTTAAATTTCACAATTATTGTCAAATTTCAAACAATATCATTTATCGCAATAATTTCTGAGACAATCAATCGCCCAGCAGCATTTGTTATCGTGACAGGCCTGTGTGCGTGCGTGTGTGTGTGTGTGCGCTGAGTCATGCTCGGGATGCAGAACCATGCAGCCTCATCCACCCTGCAGCGGTGATGTTCTCTCTGACCCCGTTCGGGCGGATCTGAAATCTGTGTTTGGATCCAGAGGACACTGAATACAGGCGAGAACAGTTTTACTCAGACCACCTGTGGAGGTGGTCTGAGTAAAAACCTGTGGAGGTGGTCTGGACCTGTACAGTCAGTAGTCTGAAGTCAGTCAGTCCCGAGTCTCGCCGTAGGACCACCTACTGAACTGGAGTGACCCCACCCAGGCAGCTGGAGCCTCGAGGGGTAAAAAAATAAAATATAACGATGAGTCTGCTCAGCTGTCAATCACATTCAGCCTTGATCTTTGGGGATCGTTTTAAAATGTGTATTTTTTGCTTTTTTATTTGTTCTTTAGAAAATCAAATATTTCACTCCGTCCTTTTCAATTAAAATGTTAATTTTGTCATAAATCCGAGCGAAGCAGGAGTCGCTGTGCCGAGCTTCTGTTCTGATCTGAGCAGCGTTACGAACGCCGAGCTGATGCGTCAGTAAATTTAAAAAATAAACCCTCTTCAATCCGTTCCGTGGTCAAGTCTTTACCTAAGAGTAGCTCTGAGCTAACGTTAGCATGCTGCAGGACTGAAGTTTTCACAGGAACACGTGAAGCCCCGTGGTCTCAACGACACGCGGTTCTCTCCTAAAGCTTTAAAACGTGCTCGTCGGGAGGATTCCTGCGTCTCGTCCGAGTCTATGACGTCATCTCAGTGAAAACAGGAAGGTGGTTTTGCTCGTTAAAGAAAGCAGATGAGAAGTTCAAAAAGCTGAATGTTAAATATTTAGCGGCACCAAAATGCATTCACACACATTAATGTAACCAAAGAGCGTTTTGTTTTAAAGATGGATGCAGCTGCAGAGAACTGAGGTTTGTGGATAAATAGTGACGATTTGAAGAACCAAATAAACTCTGACCGTCCTGTTTTATTATCCATGTCACTGAAGAGAAGGATCGTTTTAGAAACTACATCAACATCCAGCATCAGCTCCTCAGACGTCCATCTTTACAAACAGACTTTGGTTGAGTCCAACCCAAACCTGGAAGCACCAGGACACAAACACCTGGAAGGGTCAGTAAAGCAGCTCGAACCCACGTCACGTAAAAACACACTTCCTGTTTCAGTTCATTTAAGATCAGGTCTCTGGTGTCAACGTCTGAATAAAGGCTGAATGAAGAAAGATGGAAGGTCGAGTCACCATCCTTGGTGTGTTGACGGTTACAGCCCTTTAAAAGCGTTTTCCCAACATTTGAACTTTTCCTCGTTCCGTTACAACAAATGTCACAACATTTTATTAGAACGGATCAGCAGGAAGTCTGGTATAATTATGAAGTGGAAGGAAAATTATCTCGTTTAAGTTTATAAACTTGAGCCACAACTTCGTCTTTTAGGCGAGGTTCCCTGCACTTCATGGAAACAAAACTCAGTGATCTTTTCTCAGAGTAGATCCTGAAGTTCCAGGAGATTTTTCAGCCACGTTAAAAGCTCAGAGCTCGACGTCGGAGGGAGAGTCGGTGTCAGGTGACGGGAAGGATTCTGTAGAGCAAACAACAATCATTCCTAACTAGAGAAACTGCATTTCCTGCAAAAATGCTGAAGGATTTGCTGAAAAACAGCTGAAATTAGCTACAAAACATGCTGAATTGTAGCCGAAATGGAATAACAAGCTGAAGTTAACAGAAGAAAGCAGAAAGAACACGTAAGTTTAAATAAGAAATGTGCGCAAAAATTAGGAAATTGGCTAAAAAGCAGGAATTAGCAAAAAATAAATAAATAGAAAAGTAGCTGAAAGGAGCAAAACAAGCTGAAATTAGCATTAAGATGTTAATTAGGTTGAAAGGAGCAAAAATTACCATGAAAATTTTGAAACAGCTGAAATTAGCTGAAAAGGTAGAACAAGCTTAAAATAGCAGAAAGAACCTGTTAAGATGAAAGAGGCAGAAATGAACACAATAAAGTGGAAATTATTTGAAAAGGCTTAAATTAGCTAAAAAATAATAACAAATAAAAAGCTGAAAAGTAGCTAAAAAGCAGAAAGAAGCTTAAATTACCAGAAGGAAGTGGAGATAGCACATTTTTCTGAATCAGGCTGAAAAAAAGTTTAAATGAGTGCAAAAAATGTGGAATTAGCTGAAAAGGCTAAAATCAGCATAAAATGGCTAAATAGTAGCTGAAAAAGCAGAAAAAGCTGAAACTTGCAGTAATGAGCTGAAAGGAGCAAAACAAGCTGAAATTAGCCAAAATAAGTTTGAAGAAAATGTTGTAGTTAGCAGAAAGAATCTGAAAGGAGCACAAAACAGCTGAAAGTAGCTGAACCAGAACAAAATGTGAAAGGAGCAGTAAAAGGTTGTGAACAGATCCCAAGACCAAAAGTCAAAGCAGGATTGTCCTGAAAGAGCTGAACGTTTTGGTTTATGATTTGTTGAAATAGCACAAAAATTGTGGAACGAGAAAGATGCAGAAAAACATACGGAATAGAAAAAGTAGTAAGAATATGGAATAGTAAATATAAACAGGACCACAATAGTGTGAATGCTTAATAAGCATTATACTGTATAACATCAGAAAGTAACAAGCCTTCACAACCAGTCAGTCAGGATCAGTCAGTCAGGACACGTACTGTGAACTCTGTCGAAGCAGAACATGGACTCAACGATACTAAAATACATTACTACACATTAAAAGCTCAGATCTTCTAATCAGCACATCGTTGTTTAAACTCCCAGTAATCCCAGTAATCCCAGACCTCCAGGGCCGAAAGGAACCCTGTTAGGGTCCGTTTCCATCAGCTTTGTACTTCCAAGACTGAAATTTCTGCGCATTTAAAAAAAAAATAAAAAATCATCCGCTCAGTCAGATTATTAATGTTCTACAACAGAACAGCTGGATTTATACGGAGATTAAATTACACGCCGGCTGAGAATTTACTAGACGTTCGAGGGCGTTTAAGGTTAGTGAATATAAATCCAAGCTACACCTTGCAGGTTGAAAACAACGCGTTGTTTTTCCTTCCACTTCACAATTCTGCACCAGTTCCTGCTGGTCATAAAATCCCATTAAAATATTCGATTGTGGCGGTAAAGTGACAGAATGTGGAAACGGTAGTGAAAATGTTCAAAGGTACTGGAGCAAAATTAAATGAATCAGAAGAGCAGTGAACTAAAAAGGCGACGTTCTGTGTTTATATTAAAAATAAATAAAGCACCAGGGAAGGTTTTGGTTTATGTGTTTGTTGCAGCTTAGAGGCTTGTTGTTTTTAATTAAACCTGAAAGTTATTCATGCAAACAGACGACTGAAGGAGTGGATTAGAGCAAGTTCGAGTGGATTTTAGTGCAATAAAACTTTCTGTAGCGTGACCAAAGCAAGCTCCTGTTAGTCGACGCTAACAAAAACTACGAGACAAACACGGACCTTTCGCTGCATTAGAAGCGTGACTGCATTGGGGGGGGGGGGGCACGCAGTTTAAAAGCTAAAAGCAGTGATGGCAATGAGCTTGTGCTAAAGGAAAAAATATGCAAACACTGAGCCACTTACAAACTCTGCACATCACAGCAAGCCGTTCTTCAGAGGGGGAAGACAAATCAGGAGGAAGAGGAGGAGGTGGGGGGAGCGACAGATTGGAAAGAAAAAGATGGATTAAAGGAGACTTTAAAGGGAGGCATCGTCACTTTACAACGCTGGGTCTAAAAAGTCATTTTGCTCTCTGAATAACACACGGGAGCACAGAGACGATCAGAACGAGCTGCAACAGAATAATGGCTGAAATGAGAACATCAAAAGAAACGTCGGTGAAACGGCGGACACGAACAGGTCACCCGTGTCGTTTAGTTCCCAGGAGAGCTGGGGACGGTTCTGGACTCGGACACGCAGCTCAGGTACCAACCTGAAGTCCTCCGAGCCCAGCACCTCGGTGTAGAACATGACTTTGCACTTGTGCGAGGACACCTGAAGCGTGGCCAGCACGTCGTCCACCCGGGGCAGGTTGGTGGCCGAGCAGGCCGGCATGTTGTGAAACCGCCACTGCAGGATGTAGAAGCCCGGCCACCGGGTTATATGGGAGCCCTGGGGACAGGAAGAAAATTACGTTTTTTTCCTTAACGCCAGAATGTTAGAGAGCTTATGATGAAGGCGGAGTTGTGGCCATTTTGGTCCAACACCGAATTATTGCTTTGAGCTACTACCACACAAAATTCTACTAGGCCGGTCATGATAACACATTTTGCTGGGCGATTAACTGAATTAGTAATTATTGTCAAATTTAAGAAGAAATGTTGGTAATTTGTTATGCGTGTACCTTTTTTTTAACCACTGGATGGCAGTATAAGACTGAACCAAAGGATGGATAGTGAGGGAGCCAGCAGCGTGTCTCTTTAAGAAAATGGGAGGGAGGCCCCTTGACGTGACATGGGCTGTCTCTCCTTTCTGTTTTTCAGTTCTCAAAATGGCGGCCGCTCGGTGTGGTTTGAGCTCTTTAGCATTTTCCACACGAAGCTTTTAATTAAAATAATCAGTAAACAAGTTCTAAGTGTCTTTTTTCAGAGAAAAACAACTTTTTACACGAAGGCACGGGTTTCAACCGTGAATTTTGGAGCTTCGACAAGAAGGAACAGCATTCATCTCCCAAACGTCTCAACATTTGTTGGGTTCTCAACTTCCTCACATGAATCAGTCGCGCTGCCCTCGAGTTATTTAAATAACTTTTATTTAAGCCGGTAAATCAGAGAAATAAGAAAACCAGCATGCGTACACCAGCTCCAGGTGATAAATCCTCACCTGCACACTCTCGCCCTCCTTGCAGGTGAGGGGGGATTCCACCATGCTGTAGTCCTGGCCCAGAGTCCAGGACTTCTCGATGAGCTGGACATTGTTGACTCCAGGGGAGGTGATGCCGTGGGCTCCGAGGGGGTCTTTACGTGGTGGCTGGGGGGCCCGCTTTGAGTGGTAGATGTTGAAAACGATGTCACCTTTGCAAACGTCGAAGTCCCAGGTGATGACCGAGGCGGCGTCGATGATTTCGATCACGAGCTGCTCAGAGAAAATAAACGATCAGGAATCTGAACCGGTTTCTATTTTTATGGACACTGGAATTATGCCAGAAACTACTCATGTAAAGCTTCACTGCTGTGTTATTCAATAACTCAAACGGCATGTTTCGTCCTCAGAACTGCAGTTGCACAGAAATAAAACCATTTCCAGGGGGACAGCTATGGATGACATCTGTCCCACTGATTTAAATTATGTAACACGTCAGGAACAGGATGTCACGGCAGGAAGATTAGTTTTCAAACATGAGCTGATCTAAAACCAGAAATGATGCAAATTTCATCCACTAGGTGGCAGAAGTTCCATCAACTCCACCCTGCAGGTCTCTGAGCCTCACCTCATGTGGAGACCCCTTAAAGATGCTGGCACTCTGGTAGATCGTCTCGGTCCACAGGCGGACATCCTCGTTCTCCAGCTCCTCTGGTGTTCGATACATGGACTTGGGAACCAGGCCACCCTCTGGTACCTCACACTGCAGAGGAAAAACAGCTGAGTCAGAGAAGAACGTCACAATAAGAGCACACAAACTGTTGTGCTCAGGAACAAACTCAAAGCAGAAGATTTTAGTATTCGTTCAACACCCACCATACACTCTCCTCCTAAGAAGTCAGGGATGATCTCCTTGTTTATGTAGTCCACGAGACCTCCAGGACCCTGGTAGTCGTTACCCGCATAGATCAAGAACTTCTTGCGGGTGTTCTCATCGATGAAGGGGCTCACCTATGAGTAGAGGTACACAAAAGTAAAAAAACACTATATATAAAATACTTCAGAGAGAAGAACATAGGATTTGGTGTGATTTGTTTCTCGTTTTTCTTTTTCTGAACATCTTCGCAATCCCATTACTTATTCATACTTTGTGGTATTTTATCTGTTCACATATCAAAATGTTCGGTTCACTCAGGAGACACATGCCAAAGTTTTTGTTTTGTAATTTTATACTTTTCAAAATATACAACTTTCCCTAAAGAACTACAGTTAAGAGCTCTTCAATTACTTCAATCTCATTGTTCTCTTTGAAATCTGCTTAAACTACTGTTTTTGGCCTCTTATGTTACTTTTAGTATCTAGCCTACACCTTCGGCTACCCCTAATCCCCACCTTTGGCTACTTCTAATCCCCACATTCGGCTACTCCTAGCCCGCCCCGTTGGCTACTCCTAACACCCCCCCCCCCCCCCCCCCCCTTCGGCTACTCCCAGCCCCCCACTTCGGCTACTCCCAGCCCGCTCCTTCAGCTACTCCCAGCTCGCCCCTTCGGCTACTCCCAGCCCCCACTTCGGCTACTTCTAGCCTTCCTCTTCGGCTACTCCCAGCCTTCCTCTTCAGCTACTTCTAGCCAGCCTTTTTGCTAATATTATCCATCTCTTTAATACTGTTAGGTTTAAACTCACATTTTTCTCCTTTTGGCGTTAATCCAGCCTTTCATTTTTTAGTTTGTAGATAATTCAGCCTTTCATTTTTTTAGTTTGTAGATAGTCTTTGGAAATTTTTAGATTTTAGCTATTTTGTTTTTACTACTTTTAGCATTTAACTAGTTTTTTTCTCATGTGAGCTTCAACAACTCCCGTTTCAGATTCTTTAATTTGTCAGTCGTTCAGCATGGTTACACAACTTTTTCTCTACGTAAATAAACAAATATTATATTTAAAAAAACATTCTCTAGTTAAAAATATGGACATTAATGTCCCCTTATATTTAAATCGTGTCAAATTAGATTGTCACCATTGAAACCATCAACATGTGAGACTTGTCCAATTTAAGTCACTTTTTATGTTAGTGGGCGTCTCGTTCTCACCAGTGTCCACAGAACAGGGAAGACTCTCGGTGCTCTCAAGATCAGCAGCCGCCCCAGAGTCTCGGGGTAGTTTGCCTCCACAACCTCGATGATCCTCAGCAGAGCTTTGACCCCCGGTCGCCACAAGTGACGCATGTTCAGCCCCTCCAGGTCAACCAGACACGTCCAGCAGCTTCAGAGGAGGAAGTGAAAGGATCAGAGTGGATAACGTCCCACCACTAACACACTCACGCTGAAGTGGGCTACAGCTTCCTTCGCATCACTTAGCACCTGGCACCCTGGAGTGAGGCTTAAGTGATGAAGGTAATGCCCGTTAATTCTGGATTCACACATCGCTCGCATGCCTTCGTGCGCAGCTCTTATCGCAGGCGCAGCCTCCTGCTGGAGACGGCCGACGGACATCAGACACCGTCTCAGCTCCCTCGCTTCACAGGCTGTGCACTCAGAACCAGCATTTCCATTTTGGGGAGATAATTCTCCTCTGGACTCGCTCATGCTGCGTTTTATCAGCGAGTGCACGTGTGACCAGGCCACAGCTGCTCAACTGAATCCAAACAGAACTGAGTCCAACTAAAGGTTCACGTTTATTCTGGTTCAGTAAATGGAGGCTGAAGGAGATTTGTTTTGTCTTTTCACTTGAGTGGCAGCTGATTCAGCGTTCATCGTTTTCCTTTTTTATAGTTTTAGCTCGTTTTACGTTTTGCATTAAAAGTAATTTTGCACACTTTGTGCTATTTTGGCCACGCATGTCAAAATGTTCAGCTCGATTGGGAATAATGTGCTATGACTACTTTTTTATTTACAAAATTCTTGCCTGTACAAACACGATTCGTTATGTTGATTGATGCAACACGTTTACCTGATGGGTCGACCGAACAGCTTTGTGTTCTCCTCACAGCGCCGCAGACCCTCCTCGTTGATGGACAGCACCTACGTGGACACATGAACACAGCTCTACTCAAACAGTGAACGCGTTACATTTAACCGTGTCATTAACTTTGCACATCCTGGAGTTAAAGCCCTTGTTAGGACGTTACGTCCCTGACCTATAAACCAGTGAGTGTCTGACCTACAAACGTATCGACCTTCACTAATGCACCAATTCTGCAGAGTAATCTGTGCAACGTACGTGTCTGAGCAGAGACTCCTCTCCCAGGGCGCGCACCAGTCCTTTGGTGTCCATCTGGCCCAGTCTCAGGATGTACAAAGGACGCCCGTCTAGCAGAGTAAAACAAATATTGACGTGATCCATCGCATCGTTTACATTGTACACAAATGCAGCTTAAGTGGAAAGGTGTGCTTCGGCTGCCATCTGCTCATCTTTTGTGTGGCACAATGAGCGAGCGTGCGCTTGGAGGAACGAGTCGACGTTCTGCTCCGAGAGAGTAAAAGAACAGATTTATGATATTAATAAAGTGATCCTTTTCTATTAGTGAGAGACTCGTGGCACGGCCACAAATCAGGAACGTGCGTGAGAATGAAAATGATTAAAGTCAACACGATGTCCAAACCAATAACGCAGTTATTCTCTCTACTCTCCGTCTGAGTAAACCTAACGTCCTCTGGAGTGGTGGACATGTTTTACTGTGTGTGCAACCAGACTCTGGAAGAATCGGCATGTATTTCACAGAACGGAGCAAGCCCAGCCAGCTTAGATAAGCTCTGCACGAGTCTTCAGAGTGCCATGTCACATTCCAGCTGCTGATTTTGAACTTGGGAGGTCTAAACTCAAGCACCTCTGTCGTGGTGGTGCCAGCCTCCGGTGTAGTAGTCCTGCAGAACCTGTGGAGGGTTCCAGGTCTCCAGCAGGTAGTCCACCTGATGCTGCTTCCTCCAGGTTAGAGACTGGCACAGGAATTCCCGCGCCTTATCCATGTTGAAGTCTCTGGCTCGCAAGAAACGCAGGATGTGTTCGTCTTTGGGGATCTAAACAGAGAAAAAAAGAAAAAAAGCATAAAAATGAGGTTGATGTTTCTAAAGTTGACTAAAAATACAATTGTGCTGATGCATTTTTAAAGTTACCTTGCCCTTGTGTGTCTCCTGAAGCCAGATGCGAAGTCTGATCAGGCAGCTCTCCTGCAGCGGAGTCAGGTCACCCAGGTAACGTTTGATGTAGTCTGCATCCAGCTTGTCTGCAACACAAAAACACAGAAGATGCAATTAAACATCTGCACGTTGGGTGAAAATTAAAACTTTACATAGGAAACATTTGGATTGACTGTGTGTGTCTTCTGACCATCCTCGGACTCCTAAAACTTAAAATTCACCACAATTATTCATAATTTTTCATTAAAATTTACCAAACTGTGGTTTAACTGCATATATTGAAGCCAAGTGTCTCAATAGGGAAAAGAGGATATTAATGAGACACTTGGCTTGCCATACCAAGCCACCATCGTCTCGCTCCAGAACTCCTGGAGCAAACGTCAAATGAGCTGCATTTCGCTGCTCCGCCCAGTCGAAATGCAGCTGATTTGACCGTTAAAGTGAATTTATTAAGGAAAAGTTCAACTGAGACACAACTTTGCTATAATTTCGAGCAAACGAATAATTGTTTTTAAGTGTTAATCTTGTTAAATTCTTGTTAAAGTCCTTCCATGCACGCTCCCGTGGCCGCCAATTGGCAGCCAATGGACTTTATGGCACAACACAGGCCCACGTTTCTGGGTTGTCAACGGTGACGTATAACAAACGAGACGCATCAGCTGTGACGCATAACAGATGCGACTTATTTGGCAAAGAGATGTATTTATGTTTTTTTCCACTTTATTAGACATATTTGGACTGATGCAACTTGTACGGCGGTTCGACGTGTACGGCAACAAGTACGGTAATACAAAAACGTCTTTTTATTTCCTGGGAATCGTTTCAAGACGTATCACTATCCACAATCTTGATCCCAGCTTTGAGAACGATTACCTTAGAAAAAATGTCTAAGAGTAAGCGGACTTGTAGAAACCACATTTACTGATTTAATTAGTGAATTATGAAAGCTCAACAGGTGTTTGATTGTTTTTTTATTTAACAATGTATAAAAACTAACTTTCCATCTTGGGTCAGTTTTATGCAAATCTTTTTTTTATTATTTTTTTATTTTTTATATTAAGGTTATCTCCTAAACAACTTAACATTAAAACAAAAAATGAGCAGGAAGAGTTGTCCATATTTCAAACGAACCTTCAGGTGTTCCAGCCAGGATTTCTGTCGGACCGTCTGCCTGCAGAGCGACGCCGTCCTGCTTTGCGTCCTGCGAGGCGTCGTCTTTGGCGTCGGCCGTTTGCGGGACGGACGCAGACGCCGCGCTCGTGTGCTTTGTGGGGACAGGTGGGCTGGTGGCGAGGATGTTTGCCCGGGGGAGAGCGAGAGAATGGGAGGAAGGAGCCCAGCGGGGGACATGAGTGATGCCCTCGTTTTCCAGCTCCTTCAGGTAGAACTCTATGATTTCCTTTCCCTGAGAGACACAAGCGAAGAAGAAGTGTGAAAGCTGAGATTAAAAACAACAATTTCACGTGGAATTTAATCAGATTAAATAAAATGTTATTTAAGTTTTAGCTGATTTAATGTTCTACAGAATAATCCATGAAATGGCTCGGTCCATGATCTGAATGGTTCAGCTCTCGGACGGAGGGGGAATGAAAGCTCAAGCATGTATGCAACAACGCCACACCTTTTTGATGCTGCTGGCGTACTGCTTCATTGCAACCTTTTCCACGGTGCTCTCAAAGCCAAAGAACGACTTGATGTCTAAACTGGCCGTTTGTTCAAAACACGTCCAGTCCTCGTTCTCCGGGTGGACCTGGGCAAACACACGCAACAAAACATCCGGTCACTCATTCTGTGTACGCATGCACGGATGCAGGGGGACTGCGTTACCACGGTAACCACACAGGGAGCTACTCAAAACGATGACGCATGAAGAGAACAGTTTTCACACCGAGTGGGGGTATGCGTGTTAGTCTGTGGGTGTGAACTTGGCCAGGTTGGGCTTATTTTATAAGCATGAGCTGTTTGAAGCACAGTACTACAAAATACACAGAGCAACACGTATTTTTGGAGAATGATAAAACCGTGATTCACTCTCAAACAACATCCAGTTTCTATAAATACTGTACTACTCATGACAAAAATCTCTGCAAACTGAAAAGGTTCAATACTATTATCTTAATAAAAATCGCTCTGCCGTTTCTCATCACGCAGCATTACACTCCAAACTTTAGTCTTCTTTCACTCCATGTCACTTACGGCTATAGGACTAACATTTTATTCTCCGATCCCCACAGAATGTAAAGAGCACATGCCTAAACCTTTCCAGACAAGTTACAGTTTAGCTCAAATCACTGCCTTTAAAACTAGAAGCGTCTTTGAAACATCTGTCACTCATGCGCCATGAATTTTTACGATCTGACTTATAGTTTCCACACAGCGACAGTTTGAGGCCAACTTTTCAGCCTGCTGCTCATTAACTTGGCAGTCAGGGAGTGAGACACAGGTGTGCGATTACCATGGTAATTATTATGAACGACTGACAGCTTTAACGTTTCTTTGGACCTTGGATTTACTCACAGTTCTTACATGGTTTAAATATCAAAATTTAATTAAGTTTTGTTGGAACGATGGACAGTAGCTGCATTGTCAGCCTTTAAAACATCCTCAGAGTTTTCTAATTATTTTATTTATTCTTGACCATTACGAGCACATCTTAAAACAGAAAAAAAAAAAAATTTAACTGCTCTTTTGGCTCGTTGTTCGTTTTGAGAAGTCAGGAGTTAAATACATCCTGGTGGCAAAACGATCTCAGCTTGATTGTCCGTGACTACCAAAGCATTTCAGCTTTAGTCGGGTCCATTAGCTGCCTAACTGAGCTCTCCGTCGTGGTTACCGTTTCCACAGCTTCATAACGCCCTCAGTGAGAAGATCTGTGTGGCCTCGGACCTAAAATTAGCACCGCAGTCGGCTGGAGGCCAATACGACGAGCTTGACCTCATTAACTCATCATACAGGAGAAGGCAGATCTGGAGTCAGTGTTATAGAGGAGGAGGAGAGGGAAATAAGGAAGTGATGCTGGTTCTGGATCAGCGTTTAGAAAGATCTTCGCTGCTGGGGTCATTAAAGACACCAAAACTAAAAATCTACTGTGCTGATGGCATGTAACCTGGAAGTAAACACCGAGTATATGCTTCTTTTGGATAACAGCATGGGTTTGAGCCACTGACCGAATAGCAGCAGGTCTCGTGGACGATGATGCGGTTGGAAAAGGTCTCATTGTGGGACTCGATGTGAAGAGTCCTCTCCTTTCTGTTCAGAGTGTTTTTCTGGATGAAGTAAATGTAGTCGACACCAGCGATCTGTAAACCACAGAAACAGCGCACGTTATCTGAAAGCAGTGTTAATAACCGTTATTAAAAGATGGTGATTAAGACGAAACGTGATCCGTGTGATGCGGTAAACCATACCCTTTTGAGAAGGCGCGGGGCGTCAACATCCAGGGCACAGCGGCGCTCGACCCGGTGGGTGGACCCATCTTCACCTTTCTCCTCTTCGACGATGTCACTCGCCACAAACATGGGGATGAGGTGGCAGGTGGGGAAGCGCCGCTCATACGCCTGCAGGAGGAAAAAAAAACAACGCACATTTTGAATCGTTTCAAGGTTTCAGCTGCATTCCAGTAAAAGAGCAACAAAGACGAATAGAGGTTTCAGTAACGTGGGTTATCTCTCGACAAAACCATTTCCTTTGATTATAAGAAAGTTTATTGTAGATTGCTTTTTACGCATCAGTGAAGCTAGTAAAGCATTTGGAAACAAGCAGTTTAATTTGTATTCATTAAATATGACTAAGGCGCAGGAGAATGTCAGCACTGACGAGCTCTTATTTCCC
This sequence comes from Nematolebias whitei, assembly GCF_014905685.2. NCBI lineage: Eukaryota > Metazoa > Chordata > Actinopteri > Cyprinodontiformes > Rivulidae > Nematolebias > Nematolebias whitei. The sequence goes on along the minus strand of NC_056513.1, from coordinate 6,731,674 downwards.
AACTTTATACAACGTCCACTTAAAACCACTTCGTGTAGTCTGTAGGAATGTAAACACGTAGCTGAGAGGAGCACAAAAGCTTAAACAGGTGAGCAGGAAAAGGAAACTGCTGCAAAAATGTAAACGCCAAACAAAAACTGTTGCGTTAAATACTTCCATTGAGACTCGTCACAGCTGAACCATTTTTAACTCGCTTAACAATAGGCTCGATACAAGAAGCAACAACTCCGTCTCTGAAATATGTGGGCTCGTAAATGCCAAGCAGAGAAACCACCAAGGCAGACTCCAGCTGGATGTTGTGCAACGAGGCCTGCACGAACAACATGCTGCAACAGAACTCGTGTTTTATCGCCACCTATCTTGGATCCGACTGGTTCGATAACTGGAGAACTTCAAAAATAAACTCCAAAACTTGGGCTGCAAATGGTCAAAGTTAATCATAGCTAGTTATGTGTACATTTACTGGAGTAAAAATATATTTTGACTACTTATTGTGAAATTTTGCCTAATTTTTTTATAAGACATGATGAAAACTTTAGTCAAGAGTCAGAGGGGACGATAAAAAAAATCAAAAACCATGAAAAGTGGAGAATGCACCACTTAACGGCACTTTATTAGTTTGGGCGAATGTAAAAAGAAAAGGAATGTTTGTAAAAGATTTTTTTTAAATAAAAAGTCGAGTCAAAAATATAATCATACGGATAAACAAAAGACATCACACCTAGTAAAATCAAACAAAACTTCAGTTCAGTTCTAACAAATGCTCCGTTTTCTGACTGGCATCACAATTTTATAATGTTGGGGTACAATCGCCATTCTTAGGAGTATCTGCACATCAATTCAGACACAAAAAGCTGCAGAAGCTGTTTTGTTCAACAGGCGGCAGAAGCCGGTCCTGCCAGAACTGCAGATCCACTCAGCGGCCCACGGGCCTCTGAATGCTGAGCTCTGTTTTTCAGGCCGGACGCTCTGGAACCGGGTTAACGGCATTGTTCTGCCGTCGGCCTCACAACAATACATCAGAAAAACACAAATGGTGTGTGTCCTCATAAACACTCCAAACAGACAAAGTTTGTTTACTTCAACACTTGGTAAAACAAGCTCTTATAACCCCCAGTTTACCAAAAAGGAACTGGTATTTTTAGTAGTAAAAACAGGAAGTATATATTTACAAAACAAACAAGAAAATCCTCATTCCAAACACATCGTCAGTTTTAAACAATGCAATGTGAAAATGTGGGGGTATGAATGTTACCGACAAGTCCACACAAACCGATGGTCAGTTGCTTCTGTTTTGGATTACAGAAAACGTACAAAGAAATAAAAGGAAAACGGTAATGGTTAAAGATAGCTTCCGACGTGGCCAAGATTAAAACGACGCGACTCAGCAGCTGGTTCCAGTTTGAGCCGGCACTCGGTAAACCCCTGAGTTTGCAGAGTGTCGCTTGGTAAACTTGGTCAACTTCGTAAATGTACTCGGTAAACAAAACAGTTCAAAGAGAAGTTTTTCCTCCCAGTTGGAGGCGAGTTTAGGACTACAAATAGCAACTATAACAATACAGCCTGTCTGTAGAAAGAGATTACTGCTTTAAATTCATTTTGTTCAGGAACAGAGATAAATGGTCAAATATGAAAACTACATTTTTTAAACGATTCCAACAAACTGGTTTTGTAGCACCATCATACCAATGAGCATTAGTTTACACGTGCCTTTGAGTTACTAAACCATACTCAGACATTCAGGATGCGTCGCATCACTTACCGGTATACCAGGGTTTACAATAAAATCGACATACCTTTTTAAGTGCCGTAATTAAATAAAATACTGTTGAATTGCAGACATGAAAGGTTCTGAGTCAATTTTCAAATCTAAAATAGATTTTGTTAATGTTGGGTCTGTGCTGCCACTTTAAGAGCCAGTTGTGCAGTTTGTCCCAGTAGAGTTACCGTAGCTTTTTATAGTCAAAACATGCAGTAATGTTGTGCTTTCACGTCTTTCTCATAATTTAGTTGTTATATGTATCTGTAAGTTGTAAGTGAAGTTAGTACAACATGACTAGCATTTGATTCGTGTATTAATTTTTAGTGATTAGCGTGATGCTAATCAGATTAGATTTTCTATGGTTTTTTCAATGTTAGGTTAACATTTATACTTGCAGGTCAGCAGCTTGTAATTAATAAGGGCTTCTGATGTGTTATTGTGCACTCTATTAAATGTTAAATATATAATAAAACAGTGTTTATGTAAAATAAGCCATAGTTATTTAGGTTTCAAGATAAAAATGCACCTAAAGAGTCCCACCTGAAACTGCAATAATACAAATATATTGAGGTAAACTTGATTTAATCCACATACGTTTTTACTCTAAATTTGACAAACTGTGTACAGTTAAAAAGTAATTCTACCGAGGGTTTGTTTCAAATCAAATCCTGCTAATGATAAAGCAAAATAGGCTATTGTCAAAAGTTTATAAAATTAACAAAACACAAGAACTTTGCGACAATATTCAATCCCACCTTAACTAATTGTATTACTTCTTCTGGCCTTCTTCCATGGGCTCAGCTCTCGTACTCCGGTCAACTCAGAAGGGCTGCAGAGCCTTTCCATCAGGTGACCCCACCCGTTTCCAGTTCGGCTCTTAGTTTATTAAACTACCATTACCATTAGACGGCCGTTCCAAGCAAGCAGAGCTAAAGATTTTAAATCAGCAGACCGCAGGTCACTGTTGGCCAGAGAGCGATGTCAATCACAACAGTCTCCTTCACAAGAACCTTAACGTTTATAAAACCTCAAAATCGCTTTTGTTTTTTATTTTTTAGAATGCATCCAATAAAAAGGCAACATGTAAACCAACACTCCAATGAGGAGATTCAGACATTTTCATGTTTGTTGGCTGACAGTTCAGACAGAGAGACACCAAATGGACTCCATTTACAGACTCCAACTGGTGGAGGGAAGGTGTTCTCCACTCGACCACTGCATTTTCAGAAACCCTGGCAGGATTGTGAGCGTTTCCCAACTTTATTTCACTTAATTGCCCATTACCATGAGGCGATTGCCTTGAATAGAAGGTCCAGGGGGCCGCGTTATGACAAAAGACGGCTTTAGTTAGCAGCTAAAGCAATTGTTCATCCATTCTCGTCAATTACTTCTGGAATAAAAAAAAGAGGATTGGTATAAACTTGCCCTTTCAAATAGCCCTCTCCTGGACCACGTTAACAAAAACACTATGGAAGCAAAAACCCAAGAATGGTCTAGTTCTTGGCCAAAGACAAAAATAGGAAACAGTGTGAGGAAGTTCTTTGGTCCCCATGGTAATGGGGTTTCTAAAATGGCCGAGCAATGAGTAACAGCTCCAGGAATTCAGTCAGATTTTATTTTAAAATGTGTTTTCCAGGGGCGGATGAATATAGAAAACAATAGATCGTTATTTGATTTCTTCCTGTATACATGGATTTATTGTTATTTTTATGTTTTCCTCTGTACAAAAAGCAGCACAGTTAAAAGTTTGGAAAATCAGAGCCGTTCTGTTCAGGAAGGGAGATTCAGGAAATCCACGAGCTCCACAAACAACAAGACAATACACTTTCAGCCCACAAAGGGCTCCGTGGTGCATGCAAATGTGTGCCGAGTCCTGCCTGGCAAGAAAGCACGAGAGCTGGCACGCAGCCCGGGCATGATCTGTTGTTCTGCTATGTCACAGGAAAAAACACCTGAAATTTAGATGAACACACAGTTCAAGCTTTTAAATAAACCTTGTGTAAATTAACCGAGCAGAAGTTCATCCGTCTGCTAATAAAAATACTTTTTTGTGACATTTTCTGGAACAAAAACTAGATTCAGTATTTTAATTGTAAAGAATAGCAGTTATTTTTTGTCCGTTACACTTTGTCATATTTAAAAAAAAAAAAAAAGCATCTTGCCATCTCTGATTCGTTAGCAAATCACACATCCTGCAACATGTTTTTCTGCATGGTGAAATGCTTTTCACTCGGGCCTATTTCAAGTTGTGAAACATTATTTGCATGGACAACCAGCAGCGCAGACGTTTATCAACCACTTGTGGTGAAAAGTTCAGATGCAATCCAACAGAATTCGTGCGAAAATGACTCCACGCCTAGCATTAGGAGCGTTACCACAACACAAAAATTAATAGCGCCGTTTAAAACGAGGAACACTTTTTTTTAACCGAAGGGCAAATCAGATTGAACAGCTTCTCGATTCTTCCACGTACAGAAAAAGAACAAAAAGCAAGTTGCAGCAGGCATCAACAGACGTTTTGTTGAGTGCTCGCGTGACAAAAATGTCCAAAGACTTCCAATAAATTTTAACTTTCCAGCTCAGGGCAAAATGTCAGTAAACATGGCTATCCAATTCTTGTTAAACGATGAAAAAAAATAAAGTAAAATGCATCTATTTATTTTTAAGATAAATCCAAAGCTGGATCAGGGAGGTAGCAGGTCTAAAATGGTTATGTTATGTCATATGGTTATGTTATGGTTTTAATTTTACTTTATTTGTGTGTGTACACAGGCTTATGTCTTATGTAATGTTCTCATTTTTACTTAATTTTTACTTTATTTTTACTTTATTTTACTTTACTACTATTCGCACCTTATGTTGAAGCAAATTCCTAGTTTGTGAACCTCGTTCATTGACATGGCGATAATAAACTGATTCTAAAAGCTAATAGTAGCTAAAGGCTAGTTAAAATTCTGCAAAAGGTTAACAGATTGACTAAAAGCCAAAATAATCAAAATAGACAGAAACTAAAAGCTATAATTAGTGTAAGAAAATTACAGCAAGTCCCTTAGATTTCAAAAAGAATGTTTTGGATAGCAATTTAAGAGCATAATGTTTGTTTATTGAGAAAATATAAAGAAGGGTAAATTTTTGGAAAAGGATAAAAGTTACGAAAAACTAAATGTCATAGCACCCATTTCCATTACCTTTTCTATAATAAATGCTATTAGCAAATAGCACAAAGTATGAAATACCGGTAGTTTGATTGAAAAAAGAAACACGGTAAAACAGTAGTGCAGGTTATGTTTAGAAAAAACTTTAACGCGTTTAATTTCCTGGACGTGTTGCACCTTCAGGGAGAAATAAAATCCATCACTCAATCTTGCAACTAAGACTAAAGTCAGTCCATAGAAGGATGTGGTGAATCCGTTTCTCTACAGGTTTCACACTTGCAGCTTCCCGAGAGGCTGCGCCACGTCTCTGAAGCTCGGGAAAATGGTTGTATAACCAAGACAACAGCCGCCCAGAGGTCAGCCCCAGCTATTTTTAAAATCGGTTGGCTGGGAAAATGGGAACGTTTAGATTGGGGGCTCTTTTAAGATTAAGATATTAGAAGAGGAAGGCTTAGAGATGATGCTGAAACAAACCAGGAAATCCAGATAACGGACACTGAGAAGGAGGCAGCCGAAGCTGTCTGCACTCTGCAGTGAGCAACAGACAACTCTCAAGAGGAAGAAAACATTGTGAAACACTAGGATATACATGTTGATGCATGCTCAGTAAACTAGGTAGATAAATCTAATGAGGTCGAGTTAGGTCCTCTGGACGGAGAATGATCCATCAGATGACCCGACTCAACCTTGTTAGACATACCGTATTAAAAGGTTGATTTAGTGCATGTACTTCCTCCGAGATGAAGAAATTGTTAAGGATGGCACAACTATAGAAAGAACAATGCTCTGTCACATTGTCCTGTTTTTTTAAATATTATCACAATAATAAAAAACTAAAAAAGCTACAAAATTCAGAGCACAGCTCCATTTCTGGCTTTACTTTAGCTGAAGTTCACACCAAAAGGCCTGTATTCATGCCGTGTAACCAATATTGCCTCCACTGACGCAAGACACGAACAAAACCTGGTTTTCAGTGCGAGACATTTACAGGAGTGACGTCAGCAAGCCTGGTTTTAGTGACTAAAAATCATTAGGAGTTCCAACCCACCACCTCAGGCAACTTTGGGGCTTGATCCATCAGACGCCACCATACGAGTCCAGATGAGACATTAGACGGGTCATGTGGGATTTTGTTTGGGAACTCTCCGTGGTGTAAGTGTTGCAGGACGCTTCTGACAAACACTGAATAAAAGCAAGGTGTTTAAGCCACTGGTTTCTGGAGTGTTCATCTTCTGACCCGCAGAATAACAGAGACGGACACCCCCATGACTAGTGTCTGTTGAATGGTATAATCATGAATAATAAACACAAGCTTAATTAAAAAATTGCTACAGGTTTTATTACACTGTTTTTATTAGTTTGTGGTTACTGATGTCACTTTATGTCTGTATTGCTTCTCGGTTCTCTCTTTTTCCAGCCAATCATGGAAGATGGCTGCCTAATCGGAGCGTGGTTCTGCGTTCAAATAAGAGTTTTTCCTTTCCACCATCGCCTGTGTGCTGCTCAGGATGGGAGGTTGTGACCAAGTGAAGATTTGGCTTTATTAAAGAACGTTCTATTAATTGGCATATTATAATTTATGTGAATGTTTTTATACAGTGCCCCGAGACATTTGTTATGAACTGGCACTATAGAAATAAACAAAATTGAATATAGTTATAGTAAATAAATATAATAAATAAATGTGCAAAAAGGTGTTCTTTTTATTCGATTAGATTTCTGGAGATTAATGTTTTTGTGACCCACAGCAGAGTCCCAACCCAAACTTTGAGAACCACCGGTTAGGTTGCAGAAAAACAAGTCATGTTTATTTTATTTTCCACACAACCTGTTCCTGCATCATCGTTTGCTTTCATAATTTGAGTTGTAGACAAACTTGGGCATTTAAGAGAAAAAATGTTTTACAAACGACTTTGAAAACGTGAAACAACTAAAAGAAAATGTCCTAAATAGGATCAAAACAGAGAAAAGAAAAACGTTAAAAAAAAAAAAAGTACCATGAAGTGTACAAATAAAACAAAAAACATCCTAGTTAAATAAAATGTGTTTATAGAATAAACTAAATGTGCAAATCCAGTGTATCATGTTTAAACCAATTACTAGAAAAGGAGGAGCCTCGGTGGTTTCCTAGTTTAACGAAGGACAAAAACCTTTTCCAGGAAGCACTGAGCAGGTAAAACTTTTTGTTATGGCTCCGTTGACTTTGCCACAGGTTCTCTGAAAACATGCAGGTACTGTAAAATCTCCAGACAAGGAAACTCCAAGGTAAAGGCCAACACTTTCTCAAACACACACACAAATTTGAGAATAATTTAATCAGACATGTAAAACCAGTTTATTGAAAGACAAGACGTATGGAATTAGTATTGTGCTTTTAACAATTTCACTCAACACTGAGGCGTTCTGCCAACAGATTCAAAAGCTTTACTTAAAAACACTGGCATGGGACATCAAAGTTCATGCTCAATAATCCAGGTAAAATAATCCAACATAGTTCAGTCAGGTCATCTGGACAGTTGGGGACTGGAGTGGGACATTTCCACAGCACAGACCAGAACATTAGGTATTTAAATTACAAACAAAGCAAAAACAAAACACATTCAGTCCCTAAATCAAACTCTGTTCAGGTATCGGCTGTCTATGGGAACAGTTTAATTTTCTGCCATCAGTCAAACCACGACTGAACAATTGAGATATTCTGGGCTTTTCAAGACTAGTTTCACTAGTTCATGTTACACGGACATTTGAAGACCAAGCAAAAGTACAACGAGCCACTGACGTGGGACAAATAATAAAAACCACTTTCCGGGAGGGAACAAAAAGTCCCATAATACTTCAGTTCTCCAAAGGTTGGCCATCAAATTAAAACAGAACTACAAGGATGCAAAGTTGTAAATTATGTTGCCACAACATCCTCCCTTCTCTTTAAAGTTAACAGTTGTAAAGTAAGTCAATTTAATAGAACTTGTATGCATATGAAGAGAAAAAAAAGATATGGTTTAAATGAATATAGCAAATACCAAGAAGGTAATCATAGCACCATATTAGAACATGGAAAAATCATATTTTTATCTTTCGGTCTAGATCAAAACTCTAAGAAATTGGGTAGAAATGATTAGAAGCAGCAGAAAGAACAAGGTCCTGACCTGAAGAATAAAACAATAGAGCTTTTGGTCCCTGCGTGTCTTACCGCCCACTTATCTCCTTTCAGTGAGCCGCATTGTAAACGGTAGAATAGTCCAGAACCACCAACATGGGGGAGGGAGGCAGGGACGATCCGCCAAGCGCAAACCTTACGTAAATGCAAGGCCCTAAATGTCTGGTGGACCATGGCGCACTGAAGTGCCAGGTTAGGCATGTTTGATAGGATGTACGAGTGCATCCAATCCTTTTAGTTCACAGGGGGAATTAAAGGCCGTAGGCTGCACGTCTGTTCATGAGATCACAGTAAGAAGAAATGCTTGAGTTTTTAAATTTCCCTTTTGGTTCAAGTCAAGTTTCTTGTCATTCACATTTCACATGTGGTACATGAAATTATTACTCTCTTGTAAACGAGTTCCTGAGGCTCAATGGGACTAACCTGTGTAAATAAAGGTTGAATTAATGTACTCAGGGTCCCAGCTACACCCAAAATAGCAAAAATATAACGAGTAAAAAGAAACAGTATACAAGGATTTAAGATGTACATTAAATTATACGCTAAACAAACGCCAAACGGTACGCTAAAGATCTAAGATATGTGCTAAACACTAATAATGTAAAACATACGGTGTAACAGCAGCCCGAACATGGTGTTAGAGTAAATAAAAAAATAAAAGCTTCAAGTCAAAGTAAATTGAAAAGCAAATCAATACAGACTCATTAAAATTAATTATCATGTTAAACTCATTAAAAAAACGAGTTTAACATAATAAATCATGATCCTACATACAATCTGGACTACCGGTAAAATAATTGAATATAGTTTAAAAATAATTTACTAATTAAGGGAAAAAAAAATTGAGTATTGTAAGACGTTTTATGCTGACGTTTTCAATTCCCTCAAGAACTGGTACATCATTTTATGCTAATTTTGATCAATAGTTTAACTTGTTTAGCGCCCAACACATTAGGGATGTACCGATCCACATTTTTTTTACTTCTAATCCGATCCCAAAACCTAAATCTGGATATCGGTCGATACCGATCCAGTTCCGATATCATCATCGTCGTTTTTATATGAGGCTGTAATAATCGCCTCTCAAGTACAATTTGCACAAATTGTATACGTGTCATATATTATAGCAGTGTAGCTTTGTGACTCAGCTGGTTGAAGAATACTAATATTCTTAGAAAGTTAACTAAAACCATTTCTAACAAAGTTAAGTCAGGTCCTCTGGACAGAGTCAATAAATAAATACAATTAAAAACTGTTGAAACGTTTCATCTTTAATCCAAAACAGTTTGAGGAGCTGCACTAAACCCAGTCTTATAAATAGCACCTCCTCACAGCGGATCAACCAGTTTGCTGGTGACATCCAGAACCAGCTGTTCACATGATAAAGGAGGAGCATCAGCCTAAGACCAATCGTTAGTGCCCTGCTGGCCGCTTGCTATTCACAGAGGGACGACTGATACAAGCAATAACAGCATTGTAAGATGGTGACAATTGGAAAATAATAACATTTTCATAAATTATTACAAAAAAGTTTTAATGCCCTGTGATAGCTATGGTAAAGTGATGGAATTAGTAGTTATTTTTTAAATTTATTCTCACTTCAAGATTTTTCCTTTTTGTTTTTTTTATATTTTATTGTTGGATGTAACTGGGACCCGGTGTACATAACCTCGTTCCACCACATGTACCACATGAGATGCGAATGACAAATCTCTGACTCTCAAATCCCTTCGATTAGTGTTTCATAACCCATATTGGCTGATTGAGCGTGCAGATTCATTTAGTATGTTTTGACGTAAATGGGGTGGAAGCTCCCAAAATATAGAGGATTTGGAAAGATATTTTGTCATTCGTTTGCTCTCAAAAGCAGTCGGATTCAAGTAGTTTGGACGATCAACAATGCCCCCACCCCACACACATAACTGTCACAGTTGGATGTGCACACACTCTCTTGCTGCACAACTCTGAGTCACCATCGGCTGCCACAGACTGGGATGACTGCGTGAAAAACCACGCTAATGGCTAAATAGTACAAGAATATGAGCGCATACATTCAGATGTTTCTAGAAGGGAGCCGGCTGAAGGGGGAGGGGAGCTAGTGAAGCAGCATCTCCACCTTGCAGCAGAGGAGAGGGTGAATGAGCATGCTGGCGATCAGTGAATGAAATGTCCCATCGGCTCCTGAAGCCATGTGGTTCTGCGTCATTTCGCGCTGTATGAGCTCCTCTCCCTGCCTCAGATCGTAAGTCTTCATCGTTTTTGGCAAACACCGTCGGAAAGAGTAAGTGAATCAGGCACTGCAGGAAATGCTCCGACAAGACCGATTCAGAAGGGGATGAAAGTGCTCCGAATTAAACTAGACAAGCAAAATAATTTTAAAAACGTCACTAAAGCAGGCACATAAAATTGATACCCAAATAGTATACCTCCCCTGACGAGCTGTTTGAATACTTAGAAGGAAATCTGATGACCCATTTGTATTACCGGGTAGTCTCGTGGGGTTTTTTTTTTCAATGAAAAGGTGTTACCATGACGACCCAGTTTTCATCTTAAAACAGGGGAGGAGAGCGCCTGCTTGTGTAAGCAGACATTTCTAAACGTCAGTCGATGAAGTGAGTTACGGACGAGCCGACGGCTCAGTAACAGATTAAATCAAGAGAATAAAGCCTGGGATGCTTCTGCAGCAGAGAATTGGACTGTAAAAGCTTTAACTGGACCGGAGCATAAGTGGGTCAGGACATGGAGGGACAGGATGCCACCCCAGCAGGCTCAGCCTGCAGAAAGCCAGGTTAGACAAAGGGAAGGGGGACAGCAGGATGAGCCAAGTTTAGACCTATTGGCATGACTGTAAAACATGCTGGTGAGCTGACAGATTGAAAAATGTGCTACAGATGACCCAGAAAACCAAGAGAAGGTCAAAAACAGAAATAACTGGCGTTACACCATCTATCTGGTCAAACCCTCCAACAGATTAAACTATTGATTGACCACAACGTCTTCTCTCGTATCTTCATGCCGTGCGACAGATCTGAGCTGAGTTTTAGCGTCGTCATTTAGGCACGTGTCATTTCCTGAATATAATGTTCTCATCTTCATGTTGCACAAAAGCAGCAGAGACGCAGCATTTCCCGTCCTGTGGGTTGGTTTATTTTACGGTCATTGTTCGCCGACGCTTCATAAATTAGTTTCTGGGAACAGAAACAAAATCGCAGAAGTGATGCAGGCGACAGGAAGTACACAGCAAGGGCATTGGGGGTCTTGAAGGAACATCGCCCACCAAGTTTCAGACAAAAATCTTCCGTTGAAAAATGATTGTCGTCTGTTTTGGTCAAACCTTGAAAATCAAATTGTAACACAAGATGGAACACTCAGAGGATGGGTTGTGGATGACTCTCAGCTACTATCACATCAATTTTTACCTCAGTCGCTCTTAAGCGACGGGCGATAATGAGGCTCCCAGTCACCATCACAAGTGTCCATCTGTTTTTATTTGAAATGTCACACATAAAGCTCTTCTGGTCCTCTTTCAAAAGCATAATTTAAATGAATTACAAGTTGAAAAAGACCTGAGTCACACAAACACTTTCAGTCATACACCAAGGGCCTCATTAATGCCCCTTTGGTCCCAGCTTGTCATCCAGTAAACAAAATGCTCTCTAGTCCCTTCGAGTTGCCACAATCAGGCCATAGAAAGAATAGAAGAGTGTGAAACAACAGTTATCACCATAAAACTTCACTCATGTTACCTCATAAAAAAGAAAGCGCTGAATTTCAGAGGTGTTTTAGCTCTGCTGCATTTCATTCAGAATGCTTTAACGCTTGTTCAACATTAATGCTTTAGTAAATAATGAGTCATTACGAGGACGTTTTGAAGATGATCCAGGATGTTTTAACCCCACCTACATTATAAAAAAAGTTTGCTGCAACTGATTAAGAAAGTTTAGTCCGTGAGAAGGAAGCATCCTCTGTTGCTGATGATGCATTAGAGCCCAGCTAGGCGTAACAGTAACATTGTACATCCTGTTCCCAATTCTCTAGAAACCGGACTGGAACAGGGGGAAGGACCAAAGCACTTTGCCTTCACGGATTAGTTGCAAACAAAAACGTTTCCATGGAACGATTTAGGAAAACACAAGGCTCCAGTTCACCGTGGTCTCACTCTGCAACATGCATTTTAATTCAAGTTAAGGATATTTATTGTCAACTGCCTTCAGGGACAGATTTAAGTTTGTGTTCATACATCCACTGTTTTTGTGTGTGCATGCATTACTTTCTCACTTCTGGCTACTGAAGTCCTTCATGTATTAAAAGCTTGTGCCGCCCCTGGCTAACGACAACAACAGGGGTGTTGTGTTGAGCTTTTGACATTCCACAGGGACTCCCTGAGGACACACCGGAGGCTCTGTCACTGGACGGCGGCGATAATGGCAGCAACAGCACTGACTACATTTCCTGTTATTGAGATGCAGCAGCAGAGACAAATGGACTGATGTAGATCAAAGTGATAAAAAAAAAATGCTGATGCATTTCTTCAATTCAGTTTTGTTCCTTACGTATGAACCCAAACAAAATTTGTGACGCATTAAAGAATTCTATTTAGATAAAAATGTGGGTTCCTGCCCAGCATAAACTAGCCCAGTCAGCTGTGACGCCTACATTCAAGCTCTTCGCTGACAGAAAACTGGTTCAAATCTTTATTACAAAAGTTTTCTCCAGCAGATTAAAACGAGGCAGCTACCAAGGTGGGTACAAATGTGTACTGCCTAGAATCAAGTTGTGGGCACTGTAAACATAAAAATAAGCCTTGATTTTTTTAAATGGCAATGCAAAATGCACAATTTCCTGGTTGCTTGGCTGCAAACACTCAATTGGCCTTTCTTCTTACAAGTTTTAAGGCACTGACTAGTCTCCAACAGTAAGCCGGGAGAGACGCAAGGGATGGGAATCTTTAAGAACTTCCCAATTTGATTTTAGTTATGATTCAGAAGACTGTGATGCAATTAAAAAACATTTAACTGATGCATCCCTTTGTATCCACAATCACACTTCAAAAAAAAAAAAATTGAGAAAAGAATCTCTCAAACCTAAAAGAAACTAAATATTTGGCTCCACATTGCATTTTCATTCAAACAAGACTTCGGGAACTCAAACGGAGTGAGAATACCGAGTTCAGTAACACGAGATTCTCTGGCGATGAACGTCCCTGCATCTGTTAGAGCTACCTGACCCCCTTCTGCAGGGTTTCCACCTCTTTGTTTTTGGTCTCATTGTAGTGTGGGAATGGTGGCGTTAGCATCTTCAAAAAAGAATGATCATGCTCTAATGTGGCTCTAAAGGCTGAAATAGAAACTGTTGGAGAGTGATTAATGATACAAAATTGAGAGAAAAGGGGCAAATCTTTAGTTGCAGTCTCACTGAATTCTGACTGTTTGCAATCAAGGGACCAGGAAACCGTGTAGGTGTGAACTGTAACTGTATTTTAAGCCACAGACATTATTTTGTCACTCACTACCAGTTCCACTTTCATCGTACCATGTTGCAAACATTTAAAAAAATTCCAGAGACTCCCTCGTAAATACTGATCGCCAACAAGATAACAGCAGTAGCGGCCCAGATGTTACCGTTAGCTTACAGTTTTTCCTCCTCAAGGTGGAAATGTGTGCGCACATACATAAAATGTGGCTCCGGTCAACTTCCTTTGCACAACGGTACATGATTTTAGTAGCATAAAGTGTTCGATTCAAAACGTTTTATGTCTACATCCTACAAGATACCTTCAGATTGAACTCGAAAAGGAAATCTGAGCTGAACTGTTGGGGTTGACTGGTGCCGTCTTTTAATCCATCCGTTTCAGAATGTAGGCATGCAAAAAGTAGTTGATGAAATACTCAAATTATACAAGTTAAGAATGGAAACCTGACCAAAAATTAAAAAAGTATAATCAAAAGCTGATTTATTTTGTCACAAAATGATGAATATCTTCAGCCCTGATCCTTAACTACAGTAACTCATGAGAAGAATTATGTAAAATGATGATGTTCAAAAACTTAAAATGATATTAAAACCAAATCTATGGGAATAATGACTAATATCAGTCATTAAAATAAACCAAACGCATTTTTTCTCTAGGGAAGGTATGCCACATCGCTGAACTAATAAAAGTAAAACTGTAAAACACAAGCTTTCTTCTGCCAAATGATGAGTGACAAATGTGCCCAAATGCTGTTGGCTGTAAGAACACGGAGCTCAAAGAGGGAACATCGAGTGCAGAAGAACAAAAACATCTGAAGGGCATCTGAGATCAAAGCCCAGCTTATGCAAGATGAGTACACTTCTGCTTCAGCAGCGTTAGCCAGAGGTTGAAAAACTTTGATAGCACCTGTCAGCAAGCGGAGAACCTCCCCAGGGTCGAGTGGGGAGCCAGTGCATTTCACATGGACTACAGAAACGTATTCAAAGGCTTAGACAGAAGAATGTAGCCTTCGCTTTTAGACTAAAATTAGAGGAGACGTGACGGTATCCAAATAAATTCAAGTGGAGACAGAGAAGAATTTGTTAAAGCAAAATGTTTAAGTCATTCAAAGCTCAAAAAATAAATTTGTACTTAAGAGACAACTGGCAGAAGAACCTGAGAAAGAATTAAAAAGGCATGTGCAGCAATGATAATATTTACAGCTAACCCTGAAATGATTGCCTAATATAGCAGAAAAACCTGAAAGTAGACAGCTTGAAGAAGCTGCTTCTTGTCAGATTTGAGTATTATGGGATTGTTTCCCCACCAACCACTTTGTGTTTATGCTGTTGAGCTGCAATTGCGACAGAACAGCCATGGAGGAAGTAAGAGAAGGCTTTGTGGGGAGAAGAAGAACCAGTGTGCGTTGTGTCGCACCACTGTCTCCTCAAAAAAATACTGCAGAGAAAGTAACAACTAAAATATTTTCCCTGTTGCGAACATGAAAATAAGTTACAGATAATAACCATGCTGTGTCTTAATTATGTCACAGAAGACAAATGCCCAACTTATGTGTTCCTGTCCCAGTTTAGAAATACCTAGCGCGTTCCAGATGTGACCTAGCTACAAAATCTGTACATCTCCAGCTTTAAAAAAACCATGCAGCGCCGCCTCTCTGTTAGAACAGGTTCGCCTCTTTGGTAGCTTATGTGGACCTGGGTTCAGGTACCAGCTTTTTTATTTATTTATTTATGGACATCTGTTTGCACACTGCTCAGGCTAAGAAGATTTAGTCTCCCTGCATCCTCCCTCTCACCAGCAAAGCTGCTTTCCATTTAAAGAAAACAGTCAGGGTGTGGAATCTTATGCACTAAAACGAGACACGACGGCATACAGAAATGAATTTGAAATATCACTGCAAACTAACAAAACAAATACAGATACTTTAAATAAATCAGCAGAAATATTGGCTGCTTGGACTGAAACTGGTGCTTATAAAATCAGGTTAATTGTGGAACCTATTATCATCTTTGACCACAAAAGCAAATATTATTCCCTGAGGTTCAGACAGTAAGATTACGTTTTTCTCCTCTGAACCCAGTCTGACAAACTCAACCTACAGCTTTCTGTTAAAGGCTGAGCATCAGCGGGACGTGGCCAAGTCGACACCAAAAACAGACAAAGTGAGACTTTAGACTGGAGAATTTAAACGGTGAAGAAGAAAAGCTGCAGAAACATGATGTTAAAAGAGCTGGCTGAAAAAAGAAAGGCGACAAAAATGCAAATGCCTGCTTGATCGTTTCGACACGAGCACTTCAGAGCTTTGCCAAAAGCGTGCAGAGGTGCAGTCAGCTGTAAAACGTCGTGCATGGGGCTGAATATTTTATGCTGCAAATGGACTACAACCACCCCGTCTCTGCAGGATTTCCATTAGACATGGGAGCACCACATGCAGGGTGCAGTGATTCAACATCTTAACTTGCGATAAAAAAAGTTTTCACTGAAAAAGGAAAAGCACAAGACAGGATTTGTGTCGCAGCAGCACTGTAGAGTCCATTTAATTCGAAAACTCAGCTTCATGTAACTGATCAGACATCAGCAACATGAACGGCACAGCAATCGGACTTCAAAGAGAGCAATCTGAAAACATGAGCGACCTTTGTGGCGCCCACTCACCAGAGTTGCATAACTCTGCATCTCATGCATTCACAATTCATGCAGACAGAAAATTGATAGGCGAAGCCACTTACCGCCATCACCAGCTCAAAGGGGTGCTTATACACCCGCACAGGTGACTGATACTTCTGCACCATGATGGGGATTACGGTAACACCGACAACCTGGACAAAAATAAATAAATAAAATCAGAAAAAAAAAACCAGTAGGGGTGTATCTGAATCTTCTTACCACTACAATAAATATTTAGTTACCAAACAAAGCTGCATGGATCTTTAGGGCAGGAGAGTTGTGCGCGCGCTTTTTCTATATATGCGTTTGTATGTGGATAAGTGTATAATAGAGCTTAAATCGATGCCGACGATCATGATAATTTGTCTACATCCATTTTTTTAGTTGACATACGACATGATTCTAAATTTTATTAATACTTCAAATAAAAATATGGTCGCTAGAACTGCTGCGTAGATCAAGCGAGTTCCTGTTGGCTTAAGTTTTCAACAGTCATGGCAGAAAAACGGCAGCGACAGTTTCAGTTTTAAACGTTTTCAAACGGTGGAGGGATGTAAAGTTTGGAAACTAGCTGTAAGATCTTGAAATATTTTTACCCCAACAGCAGCAGCAGAGGAGCGATGCACCGAGATTGATGAAAAAACAACAACTGTACAACCGTATATTTATTTTAGTTGCTAAATTTACTTTATAAAGTTCAAGTTCACTACATTTTCCAGTGTTACATGTTTGAGGAAACTCTACCTGGGCACACGTCGGATAACCCAGTGTGGGTGTTGTATAAAGTTTTGTACCTCCATTTTTGACCATGCTTCCTTGCAAACCATATTAATTTTACTTTTGTCCGTTTTAAAACCATCAACATGTCAACGTTTTAATCACATTTAAATGTGCTGATAATGTTAATATCTAAACAAATATTTTCATCTGACAAATTTACATACCCTCTTATTACTTAAATACAAAGTCGTGCGAGTAAATTCCTGCAAAAGAAGGATTTCTCAGTTTTTAATTAATAAGTTATTTATTTTTTTTGTCACACTGCAGTTGGTTTTCCAAATCTAAATTTTGGACTTTAAATGGCAAATTTTGTTGGTATTATTTTGTGCCGTAGTTGATCATTAAACATTAAAATTGTTGACTGAAATTTGAGTCATCAAAATAAATAAAAACCTGTATTAGTGGCAGCTCTAGTGTGCGAGAATGATCAATGGATGCAGCACTTCCCGCTCATTCATAAAGAACGACACCACTGCAAAGGCTTTTCGTTGGCAACTACTGGGCAGAAAACTCGGCTACACTCAGCTGAGCACCAGTCGCTCCAGAAAATGATTAAGACAGCAGGTTTTGTTCAGTATGTAAAATTTAAACAACACAAACCACATGCTGCAGCTTTTCAAAAGAACCGAGCGCTTTTCTCTAGCCTCTTTTCCACCTCCAGATGAGGAAAAAAAAAATACACAAGAGCATAACAGACTGTTCCAGATGTTGAATCAAACACGTCACGCCAAAGGATTTTTGTTGTTTTGTTCACGTGCCACGTTTAGCTCATATTGCACTGTAATATTTGCTCAGCGTGCTCTTACATGTATGAGCGTGTGTTTGCAGCGATGCAGAGGGAGCTTGTCTGCAAGGATGGGTGGGAGCTAAAAGGGATCAAAACAGAGATTCTGAGGAGCAAAACAAAACCCAGACAAAACCAGAAACACTAAAAAAAAACTAAAACTAAAAAAACCAGACTCCGTTTTATTACATCTACTGAAATGAGCTTTGATTTTGTTGTTACATCTTCTGTTGTGATATATTCTTTTTAAATTTACTGATTTGTAGTTGTGTTTTTGGCTTTGTCCAGTTTTGCTCCTTCAGGCTGACAGACCTGAACAGGCAGTCTATAATAACCAGTCTAGGTCAGTCTAAATACTAACACGTCTCCACAGCATCCCTTCATAAACAACACTTTACTACTGCAGTACATAATTACCATCGTGATCCAGGACCAGTCAGCAACTTCAAAAACATGGCAGAAGAAAAACTGTTACCTCAGTGCGAGTTAAGATGATTCAATCAGCCCGTTTCAACAATTTCTGATCATGCTGTCAAAGATTTAGGTCATTGAAAGCTTCAGTTTCATTATTCTTACTGTTCCTTCAAGTACTTGTTGACATTTCACTCATGCTGGGGACACACTATTTGCTTGGTGTACTAATAATGGTGAGCATCACATGAACAAATGTTTATTTAGTTTCATCTTTCTATACATTTCCATCCATTACCTACAACAGCTTTGCTACTGAGAAGACTTTTAAAAAGCCCCATTAAAACATACTCCTGGCAAAGTACGGAATAAACATGTAAGAATTTTTGAACGAGTTACTCCCTTAAGATATATACCATATACCAAGATACCATTCTGAATTGAGGGTCCACAACGTAAACAAAGCTGAATCTACAAAAAACACATGGAAGCTGATCGACAAACATTAGGCTTCTTGCAGTCAGCAAAGGTAAATAACTGACGTAATTAGACCACCTCAGAAATTCTAGAAATAAAGTTATGTAGGTGGAAAAATAAAAGGGAAGCTGCAGATGAAGGAAACGGTGCAGTGACATAAAGATGGAGCTCAGCGTTCAAACGCTGCTTTATCAAAACCTCTTATACACTGCCTGACCAAAAAAAAAAAAAAAAAAGTCGCCACCTGGATTTACCTAAGCAAATAGGTCCGAGCCTCCGTCCTATTGGATAATTACTGCATGGGTGATTATCTTTTAGCTGCAACAAGTTATTTAACCCCAACTGGTGCAATGAGTTGCTTCTCAATTCTTAAACAACCGTGTTGAAAGACACGTCACGCGGTCGTGGAAAAGACGTCCGTCTGTTTGAGAAGGGTCAAATCATCGGCATCAAGCAGAGAAAACATCTAAGGAGATTGCAGAAACTACTAAAACTGGGTTTAGAATTGTCCAACGCATTATTAAAAACTGGAAAGATAGTGGAGACCCATCGTCTTCGAGGAAGAAATGTAGCCGGAAACAAATCCTGAATGATTGTGATCAGTGATCACTTAAAACGTTTGGTGAAATCAAATCGAAGAACAACAGTAGCACTCAGGGCTGTGTTTAATAGTGAAAGTAAAAGCATTTCCACGTGCGCACTGTGAAGGGAACTCAAGGAATTGGGACTGAACAGCTGTGCAGCCTTAAGAAAACCATTAATCAGTGAAGCTAACCGGAAAAAAAAGGGGTGCACTGATTGCAGTTTTCTGGCAGATCACAGATTTCTAAAAAGTCTGACCTGCCGATACCGATTTTGTTGTATAAGCAACACTGTCAGGTGTTATAAGGTCACAGTGCACCTTCAATTTTCCAATATTATTTTATTGAAAAAACACACCCTTGAACAATATCCTAGAAACAATAAAAAGCTTGTTTTAACTAGCCACAAGGTACTACTCTGAAATATAAATGATGTTCAGACAATTGTTGTTTAAAAACCAAACAAAAAAAATTGATAAAATCTGTTTCTTATGCAAGTATTGGCCGATTTCCCCAAATTAAGGAAATCAGGGCCAATAAATCGGTGCACCCCTAGAAAAAAAGGCTTCAATTTGCTAGGGAGCATAAAGATTGGACTCTAGAGCAATGGAAGAAGGTCATGTGGTCTGATGAGTCCAGATTGACCCTGTTCCAGAGTGATGGGTGCATCAGGGTAATAGGAGAGGCAGGTGAAGCATGCCTAGTCATCAATGCAAGAACTTGGTGAAAAATTAATGCAACACTGGATGGAAATAGATCGTGACATTGCAGAAGCTTATCAAAACAATGACACAGCGAATGCATGCTGTAATTAAAACTAAAGGTGGTCCAACGGAATATTAGCGAGTGACCTTAGTTTTTGGTGGCAACCTTTTTTTTGGCCAGGCAGTGTATTTCATACTAACATACCTTCTTATCTTAACCTTATACTTGACATATGCAAATACCTACCAAAACATCTGTCAAGACTTCAACCCAAATGGCTCTTGCATCGTTGACCTACTTTTCAGTCACCAGATGTTTCCATAGTTTGCACAAATTTCTCATTTCAGAACATATTTACCAATGATATGGGAAAATATTGCGTGGATTTTTATTTATCTATTTTGCCCAGTCTTCGTGACTATTGCCTTTAGGCTGACGATATCCACCAACTCAATTTGCAGAGTCGCTGAGTGAACAAATGCTTGGGACTTTCTGCCGTATCATGTGTTGCTATCACATAACAGAAGCACAAGCGTCCCCTTTGTTGACGCAGAAATGAGAAACGCTTCTTTGAAAAGTGTAAGTGCTAACCTTGCTGAGAGGACAGACGTTCGTTCTGGACACGAACGTCTTCAAGCTCTAGCTGATGGGACAAATTTGAGAATGAAAAAAGTTGATTAAGCAGAAAAACTAAACTTTTCTGCTTTGAAAGAAGCGAATACAACTTTGAAGTTAAAAAAAAAAAAAAGTCAGGATTTGGAAAAAAATAAAACTGATTCTTCTTTACATTCATATAGTGACAGACCTTTTCTTGCACTAACCAGAGATAAAAATCAAGAGAGAGAGAAGGCAGAAAAGTTCTGTTTATTCTTATGTTTCCAGGAACGCTGGTGTTTTCTGATTAATCTGCGTTTTGATTTTTGGCATGCTTTTTGAAAATGTATTCTGCGTTTTTAAAAAAGGAAGAACGGGATTGGTTATTTAATGTGTTTATTTAGAAAAAAAAGAAACACAAACAGAGCTTTGATGCGCAGTTTGCACAAACCATCCTGCAATGATTTCGTTTCCAATCGTTTAAATCCGTCTTTAAATCATACATCCTCCAAAATGACCCACAAAAGCGTTAAAAAAAAAAAAACCTCATTTGAATAAATGATGTTAAATTCACTTCGAAATATAATTTCCCCACACAGATTTAGTTTTTCACCTGCACTTCCTGACAAGGCAGTAAATTATTGTTCAGTGTGAACGATGAAAAATGTCAAAACGAAAACACGGCTGATTAAATCTTACTTAAAAACACCGACCTTCGCATTAAACTTATAAAACGTATGATCGTATTTGTTAAATATTGCAGTATTTTACAAAAGGCGTTAACATAGTACGACAAAACCCTTACATGGAAGGTTTTCATGCCTATAATTATCACAAAAAATTGGGTCACTTCACTTGTTAGCTAAAACATTTTTTTAGCCCGTAAGCTAGCGCTAAATTCACAAAAAAACGCTATTTTTTGAAGCAGCTCTTGTATCGAGTACTTACCAGTGACTCTGAGAGCAAAAACAAACGTGGACTTGTTCGGTTTGGTCAGTGGTTGCTTCTGGAAGGACAACCCGTGTGAATTCCTGCCATTCCGCTCCTCCTCGGTGCCTCACTTCGCCGGCTCCGGTGGCTGTTAGCTTTGTTATGCTAACTGTAGCAGGAACG
Organism: Nematolebias whitei; assembly: GCF_014905685.2. NCBI lineage: Eukaryota > Metazoa > Chordata > Actinopteri > Cyprinodontiformes > Rivulidae > Nematolebias > Nematolebias whitei. The sequence goes on along the minus strand of NC_056513.1, from coordinate 6,710,015 downwards.
TGTAGCCATGAAGCTAACCGTGGGGGTTAGGCTCTCCCTACAAAACGAACAGCTGTTAAAAATAAAATATAAATAAGTATCTCAAACAGCCCACAGTTGAGTTGGTCCTCCTCCTGATGAAGTGCGGAGCTCTCAGGAGGACGGCGGCTGTTTCTGCCTCCCCTCCCCGCTCCGCTCCGTTCGCTTGCTTCTGTTAGCTCCGGTTTTTTCCACTCCTCCGTGATGCGTTCAGGGACACTCCCTGCAGCCTCATTGAAGGACTAACAGCAGGGGACAGGCTGAAACTAATGATCATCCCAAAACTAAATTAGACGCAAAGGTCAAAGAACATCCCGTGATGGATTCAGCTGCTGATAAAAATAAAATTAAACAAATAAATCTGGGAACAAGTTCTTTGCAGTTTTATTCTTATGCAACCAGCTCTGCCGCAGATTAATATCGTATGTTTCCAGCGCAGTCGTGTTAAAAGCTGTAAATCCAGATGTCGCAGATGTACAGCCCGCATAGGAATCTGCAGCTGGCATTTGATTAAAAAAGGACACTTAAAATTAGTTTAATACATTTAAAACATAGACATTTTCTTGCGCGCACATTGCCAGAGGCGCCACTAGGAACTCCAGGGACCACCGGTATGACTGTTGCCCCCCTCTCATGACTCTCATGAGTCCTTAGTTTTATGGGCATTTTTTTTAATCTAGCTTTTTCAGAACTATAATCATATAAATAAAAACATTATTTATGAACAATTAGCAGTTTCATACTAAAATAAAAAAATGTTTTATTAAAAAGATTAAACACTAAAAAGCTAGTCTCTAAATAATAGCATTAGGCCATTAGGTTTAAAAATGGTAAGAAGTTGTGTTGCCTTGTAAAATGTGTGAAAGATGAACGCTGAATAACTGATACTGACTTGTTGAAGCAAAAAGTTGTTAAAGCTAAAACAAAAACAAAATGTTATACCAACTACAAGGAGCAACTTGCTAAAAGAAGCAAACTGCTAGCTAAAAATAAGCAAAACATTAATTCAAGACAGCAAAATGCTAGCTAAATGCTAAATGTAGAAACATACTAGCAAAAAGCAGCAGATGTTAGAATAGCAAACTGCTAACTAAAAATGTCAAAAATCTAACCAGAAGCTAAATGACTAGCTAGGAGCTGTAAGTAACAAAAGGCTTAGAATAGTATCAAAAGGATAGCTTAAAATTTAAAGCTGCCAAATGATAGCTAATGGTAGCTAAGAGCAAATTAGATCAAGTATGCTGAAGCACATTTCAACGAGAACATTGTTTTTTCAAGAAAGTGAAAAGCTCCAATTGTATTTCTATGAGGAAATATTCGTAAATCAAGTAAAATACTTTGAAAAGTATTAAAGTTACAAAAACCAGGAGTCGTTGTGCCCATCTCCTGAATGAACTGATTGTTGGTATATAGCTCAAAGTGTGCAGAAGATGCGTTTCAGAAAATGCATGGAAAAATTAAAACAGGAAAAATGAACATGTAGCGTGAATGCTGATTCAGTGTTCGGATGGAAAAATCTCAAAAATTCATTTATTTTATTTATTTATGTGGATCACTTCAATTTGACTCTGCTCCTTTTAGTAAAATCAACTATAATGTTAAAATAATTTAAAAAAAAAATACTATATCAGAAGAAATTCCCAAACTTTCATAGTGATATTTTCTTATTAGCCCATATTTACCAACAGGATAATGTTCTGGTTTCTGGGTTTGCTGCCACCCACGTGATTAAAAGTGACCCCCCCACCTGGCTCCCCCTTCATTTTCTCTAGAGGAGGCCTCATCGTATCATGAAGTTGGGAAATCACTGAACGAGAAGCAACGAGTCTCAGCTGTAAGATGAGCGCGCGAGTGCCGGATGAGTAACGGGACACTTGGCGACTAAATGTCCCGAGCAGCTGTGCGCGGCTTCGGCGTGCGTTCGTGCTCTGCGGAGCTCACATGCACCTCAGCTGAAAAGCAGCTGACGGCAGACCGTTCAGAAGGCAACGAGGCCGAACGGAGCTCAGAATAAACGTCTACGACCAAACCAAACAAAATCAGGTGTTTCAAGGGGCAGAGCGGACTCTAAAACTTCAGAATTAAAAAAGTGATTTGCAGGAGGAGGAAAAACTCCCAGGGGTGTGGGTAAAAAGTCCTCCGGAAGATGAAAGAGGTAAAAAAAAAATTATATACTGAATTGTCCTGAAACAAAAAGGGCAAACTGCAGGTTAGAAAGTTTCCAGATAAAAAACACTTAAGTGTATTTATACAACCTAACCAAACTGCCCATATCAAACTTAAAGGACAGTCAGATCATGACGTAAAGAAAATATACGGTGTTGGTTCAACATGAGGGTGTTTTATCGGCCGCACCTTCAGGTGAAGGTCAAAGGTCTTCCATGTGCATCACAACCCGCCTGCACTGAGACCTCCCCAACACTGAATTCTTTTCATGTTGACCTGCGCTTTAACGTCTTGGCATTGATTTTTTTTAATGATCAAATATTCCAGTTTGGTCCAGTTCATGGAGTTGCTTGGAAAGACTCAGTCTGGTGGTGCAGTTGTTGTCTCTCAGTGAGAAGGTCGCAGGTACAAATCCCGATCCGGGGCCTTTCTGGGTAGTTTGCATGTTCTCTCCGTGCTGCGTAGGTTTTCTTTCACAGACCAAAAACATGCATGTTAGGCTGACTGGTTTAAATTGTCCCTAGAGGTGAGAGAGAGAGAATGAATGGTTGCTTGTCTCTGTGTCCCTGTGATGGACTGGAGACCTGTCCAGGGTGTCCCCGCCTCTCGCACAGTGACAGCTGGACATGAGCACTAGTGACCCAAAAAGGAAGAAGTGGGTAAACATCATAGATGTTATTTTTTTTGTGTGTCGTTTGTTCCTCACTTTCCTGTGTTTGTCACTCCCAGCCTGCCGCACCCGTCTACACCTGCTCCGTGTTTCACCTGCATCCACCTCCCCCATGAGTCCGTAGGACCTTCCAGTCTTCGTTCATCCTTCAGGGGAGCATTTCGTGTTCTCGCACCACCTCCGGTTCTCCTCGAACCTCCTCGTGACTTCCTGCGTCAGATCTGATTTTTTTTTTTCCTCCTGTAAGTTTATTCTCACATGACAGCCTCGGTTTCTGGTCAAATAAAGTTCGGTTTAGCTCCTCCGGTCAGTCTGCGTGACTTCAATGTGTCTAAAACCGTGGCAGCTTCTGAGTCTGTGCTCAGTGTTTCCTCTCACAGTCCAACAACTTACATGTTACCTTTTTTTTTTTGGTAAATGGTCCACATTTTGTGCATTGTTAACCTTATCCAAGGGTTTGCAAAGTGCCCAGAGACTCTTTGGCACGCTGCAGGGGCTCAAACTCTCCTCTGCCTGAAGGACGACCTTCCTACCACTTGGATAAACCACCTTAAAGGAGCATGAGTGCAGGGACCAGTTCCTGAACTGGCTGTGAATGTGAACACAATAAATAAGTTGTGATGATTGAACAGTTGTTTGCATGTTGTGTAGAAGGCTCACACGCTGGTTGAGTTGATGCTTTGTTGCCATCTGGTGGAGGAGAACAAAAATCTCTGCAAAGAGGGTTCAGAATCAGAATTGTTTCTGACCAAATGTGAGACAAACAAGGACTTTGTCTCTGGCTGGTGGCGTCTCTCAAGTAGTCCTAAACAATTTGACATACTTATAAAGCTCAAAATACGAGCAGCGTGTTTAGGAGGAGTCCATGAAGCTTTCCTCGGTGTATTAAAGCCGTACATCGTTTTAAAGTATTAAATAGTTTGTTGGCTTCCAGGAATCCAGAAGAGACCCAAACATTTATGTGTGAAACAACCCATTTAACATTTTCTTTGTTCAGCTTTGCATTAACATAAAATACAAAACTTTTTTTTTTTTTTTTACTCAACCAGAGTTCATTAAATCAAGACAAAAACGTAACCTCCTGTGGTTCCATACAGTTCATATCATTTTTTTAAAAGAACAATCAGAACTAAATGTGTAGATTAAGCTTCAAGTTTACTTTGACAAGAGAAACGAATGTTTTGGTTCTTCCATCAGTGGACCAGCGTTTCAGCGCGTTTCCACCAGATTTCAGCTGATGTGAGCTGTGCCATCATGGGAACCAGAACTATCCTGCAGGTGTGTTTGAACCGAGAGCAGCACGAGAGCAGGAAGTGGTTTTCAGTCTATCAGAGCGATCTGGGCAGGAAGTGCAGCGCTGCTTTCACAGGAAACTGATTTCAACAGTCAACAGGCCTCACAGCCACAGGTAGCCCCTGAACTGCGGAGCCGAACGGACGCAGGCGGTCCGGTTCTGGATGGTTCTGTTTGTGAATGTGGTCAAACTTAATGAACACCACAAATACACATTTCACAGGTCAGAAAAAAGCTAATTATCTCTTTAAATCGTTGTAAAAATGAACATATATACACAAAGACTTACATTTCAGAACTTAATTTGTTTGGTTTTAACTTGAGAAAAATACTTTTTGTAAAAAATAACAATAATCAGTGAATACACTGAAAACGAATGGCAAAAGCTAAAAGAAGCAGAGCACTAGCAAAAAAGCTAAAAGGAGCAAAATTCTAACTAAAAGCTAAAACAAATGGAAAAATCACAAACATGAGCAAAATACAAACAAAAAGCTAAAAGTTGACAAGCTTTATTTAAACGCAAAAAGTAACAAAAGTGGGAAAAACACAAGCTTAAAGTAGCAAAAGGCTAGCTAAATGTAGCAGCTCGAAGCTTAAAGCAACTAAAGGTTTGCAAATAAAAACTAGAACTATTAAAATGCTAGCTAAAAGGCCAAAGGTTGGCTGAAAAATAAAAGTAGCAAAAAGCTACTTAAAAAAGCTTAAGTTGCAAACTAGTGGCAAAAAACTAGCTTAAAGCTAAAAGTATCAAATGCTAGCAATAAAAAGTAAAGGAAAAGTAACAAAATGCTGACTAAAATTTAAAAGCAACAAAACAAAATAAAAAAAAGTATCTGACAGGTAAATGGCAGAAGGCTAGCTAAAAGCTATAAATAGCAAAAGGCTAGCTTAATGCAGCAGAGCAATAGGTAAAAGTAGCAAAAAGTAGAATGGTAGCTAAAACCACATACAAGCCACTTTTTATTTCTGTTTTGTTGATTTGGAAACAAACAATTGACACAAAAGAAGAACAGGAAGAGAAGGAGGGAAGTTTTGAATTAAAGCATAAAGAGCAGAGCAAAAAAAAAAAAAAAAAAGCAGTATTTTTTTCAACAGATGAACTTCTCGGTGTCATTTATTGAGGAAGTGATGAGGAGTTCAGTCCTCCGGCGAAGCGACAACACACGGAGTGGTTCCTCGCATGCTGCCGTCGCATGATGTTTTGTTGTAAGACAGGAAACGAGAGAGAACTCCTCTGTCTGCCTCAGCTCAACTGTTTCACCGAAGAGGTCAGGAGGCGAAGTCTCATGTGAAGGAAGTTAACAAAACTGAACCCAAGTTTATCTACGCTCTGACGTTTACGATGGGCACCGAGGAGAACGATTCAGAGAAGGAGCAGGGATCTCCTGAGACTGTCAAAGAGTCTCCTGTCGAGCAAACTCAAACATCTGAGACCACCGACCCCCTCAACACGTACAAGTGGCACACGGGCTCCAAGGGAGCGCTGAACGATAGAGAAGATGGAGACGGAGCAACGACTTCCTCCACGTCCACCATCGATAAGATCCAGAAGGCTTCCAGCAACAAGTGGAGCAAGATGCAAAGCTGGCGCAAGGCCCTGAGCGAGGACCCCGGAGACAAGAACTCCACATCCAGCGGGAAAACCGCAGAGGGATCTAAGCCTGAAAAAGGGGCAGGGGGAACCAGGAAGAACCCCTTCAGAAGGGCCCTGTCTGAGCCTCCTGGGTCACTTTTTGCAGCTCTGACACCTTCCTCCAGCTCTGCGAATGCTGCTTCTTCCTCATCATCATCAGCAGCTGCAGAAGCATCGGGGGGCTCCTCCACTGACCCCTCACAGAAAGGAGGTGGGGGGGCCATCTTCAAAAAGTACCTATGGAACGTGACCCAGAAGCTGAAGAGGCCCAGGCTGCAGAGCCGCAACAGTGCGCTGAATTTACTCCCAGGTAAGAGCACAGTCAGAGTAAACAATCCATATATGTTAAAAAATTAAATAAAAACATTTTTCTTGGTTTTTGCAACTTTAAACATTTAAGTTTTTACTTTTCCATATAAACAAACCCCATTAAAATCTTATTTTTCTTCAACATCATTGTTCTCTTTGAAATCTGCTTCAGCACGTTGGCTCAGTTTTGTCTTATTATACTTTTAGTTATAGACTTTGGCTATGGTTTAGCTTTTAGTTACTATTTTGCTACGTTTAGCTTCTAGCTAGTCTTTTGATACATTTAGCTTTAAACTATCAAGCTGATACATTTAGCTATTAGCTAGGCTTTTACTACTTTTAGCTTCTAAATAACGGTTTGATAATTTTAGCTTTTAGACATTTTTTTCTACCTTTTTTTTTCCGGCTAGTGTTTTGGGACGTTTAGCTATCTTTTAGCCTGTGTTTTGATCTTTTAACTTTTTAGCTAATAATTTGCTCCTTTTAACTTTTAGCTAGTGTTTTGTTCTTTTGCAGCTTAAGTTAGAATGTTGCTTCTTTGAGCTTGTAGTGAGTGCTTTCTTCCTTTTAAATGATAACTAGCATGCTGCTATTTTAGCTCTTAGCTAATGTTTTGTTCCTTTATCCCTATAGCAAAAGTTCTGCTTCTTTTAACTTTTAGCTAGTATTTTGTTTCATTGAGTTATAGCATTCCACTTCTTTTAGCTCGTAGCTAATGATGTGTTTCTTTTAGTTACAGTACCTTACGAAAGTATTCGTCCTCCTTGAACTTTTCAACCTTTTGCCACATTTCAGGCTTCAAACATAAAGATATAAAATTTTAATTTTTTGTGAAGAATCAACAACAAGTGGGACACAGTCGTGAAGTGGAATGAAATTTATTGGATGTGTCAAACTTTTTTAACAAATAAACTGAAAAGTGGGGCGTGCAATATTATTGGGCCCCTTTACTTTCGGTGCAGCAAACTCAGTCCAGAAGTTCAGTGAGGATCTATGAATGATCCAATGTTGTCCCAAATGACTGAGGATGATAAATAGAAAGACATTTCTCAAAGATATCCATAAAAAGTGTTGTTTAAAGTTTGTCACAAGCACCTGGGAGACACCAAACATGTGGAAGAAGGTGCTCTGGTCACATGAAACCAAAATCCAACTGTTTGGCCACATTGCAAAACGATATGTTTGGTGTAAAAGCAACACAGCTCATCACCCTGAACACACCATCCCCACTGTCAAACATGGTGGTGGCAGCATCATGGTTTGGGCCTGCGTTTCGTCAGCAGGGACAGGGAAGATGGTCAGAATTGATGGGAAGATGGATGGGGCCAAATACAGGACCATTCTGGAAGAAAACCTGTTTGAGTCTGCAAGAGACCTGAGACTGGGACGGAGATTTATCTTCCAACAAGACAATGATCCAAAACATAAAGACACATCTACAATGGAATGGTTCACAAATAAACATGTCCAGGTGTTGGAATGGACAAGTCAAAGTCCAGACCTGAATCCAATCGATAATCTGTGGAAAGAGCTGAAGACTGCTGTTCACAAACGCTCTCCATCCAACCTCACTGAGCTCCAGCTGTTCTGCAGGAAGAATGGGCAGAACTTCAGTGTCTCCATGTGCAAAACTGATGGAGACAAACCCCAAGAGACTTGCAGCTGGAACTGCAGCAAGAGGCGGAGCTACAAAGTATTAACGCAAGGGGGCCCAATAATATTGCACGCCCCACTTTTCAGTTTTTATTTGTTAAAAAAGTTTGACACATCCAATAAATTTCATTCCACTTCACGATTGTGTCCCACTTGTTGTTGGTTCTTCACAAAAAAATTAAAATTTTATATCTTTATGTTTGAAGCCTGAAATGTGGCAAAAGGTTGAAAAGTTCAAGGGGGCCGAATACTTTCACAAGGCACTGTAGCTTGCAGCCCACATCGTGCTCCTATTAGCTGGTGTTCATCGTCTTTTAGCTTTGACAGCTCAGTTTTAGCTATCGTTCAGCGCAACACTGGATTTCCTCAGAAAATGTACTTTCTCTAGTTAGTCTCATAATTAAGATGATCTCAACAACCGTGGACATTTGGATGCATATATTTAAATGAAAACATGCAGCCTGCAGTCTTTTGTCCACATCACAGTCAGTGTGTGGTTAAACTTCAGCTTCCTGTTGAGCTGGCACACGAAGGTGTGGTACACGAGATGTTTTCACAGCAACGTGTCGTTTAAATACAGAGCGGAGGAGCTGATAGGCTGGAAATAAGGTTGAAGCGGAACTTTACACGTCATACTAATACATATATAAATATTAAATGTATTAACCTTTATTTAACCAGGCGAAAACTGAGATCACAAATCTCTTTTTCAATGGCGGCCTGGGCCTGAAAGCAGCTTAACGTGCATGTTTTGGACTGGAGTACCCAGAGTTCACGTTTAGGAGCAAGTAAAGTCATTTATTCAAAAATGACAACATCAGCTTCAAATTCATAAACGGTTGGAACGTCTCCACTCAAACTGATGCTGATCTTTAAAAACAAACTTTCAACAAGTCTCAAAACATGTTTGATTACGTATTAAAATTCAACGTTGTGTCACGTTCTTAACGTAATAATGCGTACACTTAGGAATATTTTAAATGCAGGACAATTCCCCTTATGCTGATTTTATTTGTCCAGATGATTGTTTAGGAAGTTTTAGTCACCGATCGTATTCTATAAAAAGTATTTCTAAATAACTCCAAATATGAATATTTTTAATCTAAAGCGTTGATTGTTATCAACTTATATTCAAACACAGGGAGGTCCCCATAAAGATTTGTCTCGTATGTTCAGAGACAGAGTTGTTTGATCAAATCTGAAATGTAAAATGTTTCTGCGCCGAGATCTGAACTGAGAGCTCTTTTATTTTAGCTGAATTTCACCCATTTAGCTAAAAGAGAACACGAGATTAGCACTTTCTGTTCAAATGAAATCTGAATGAATGACGCTAGTTTCCCGAGAAATTAAAAAATGAGTTGTTAAATATAAAACAAGATGAACACTAGCTAAAAACTAAAAGGTGCACAACACAAGATAAAAGCTAAAATGGTGAAATGCTAGCTAGACTAAAAGAAGTAGAATACAAGAAATAAACATAAAAAATATAAAATAAAATCTTAACTAGGTAAAAGTCACAAAACACCAGTTAAAAGCTACATTTATTAAAATGCTAACTGAAAACTTAAGGTAAAAGTAACAAAAAGCTAACTAGAAACTAAAAATAACAGAACAGCTAAAAGCTAAAAAAAAAAAGCAGACAGGTAGCAGTAGCTAAAAATTAAAAGTAGCATAATAAATAAATACAAACAGAGCCAGTACCCTGAAGCCGATTGTTTTGGAAAGAAGTGAAGAGATCTCAGTGCGTTTCAATGGGGGGAATGTTTCAAAATAAAACTGTATTTCTTTTGATAAAAAAAGCATAAAACCTAAAAATTACAGTGCCCCTCTGCTGAGTGAGCTTTCATGACTAAATGACTTAACAGAAAGTTGTGACGAAAAAGAAAACATAAATCAGATTTCACATTTTTACTGTTAAGAGCATCGACAAAAGCCTTGATTGTATGAAGGTCACAGCAAACAGGGAGACGTTCTTACGTTTATTTGATAAAACCGGAGCTTGTGGAGAACGCAGAGTTCTGTAAAGCTGTGAGGAGGAGAGGAGGAGGAGAGGAGGAGGAGAGGAGGGATCTCAGGCCTACAGTTTCCAAACAACAACGGCTTTCTTTCTTCTTCTTTTTTTTTTTTTTTAAACAGAAGACATGCGTTTGTCTTCTGCAGATGATCTGATTCATCTTTTTATTTTTATTAGAAAAACAGGATTTCAGCCGAAAGCTTACAAACATAAATTTACCACGTTTTTACCGATGGTTGAAAACATTACAAAAATTACGCAGGAAACATTTGCGTCGTGTTTTGTGTCATCTGAACTATTCCCCCCCCCCACAAGTAAAATATTAAGGTCATGTGCTTTTTGTGTCACGGTTAAGGATCCAGGAATGCAGCCAAACGTGACGAGCTTGAGTAAAAAAATTAACAAACAAAGAATTTTTAATTTTTTTTAAGGCAAATTGCAAACGAACAACTCAAGGAGTCATGGAGGAGAACCAGACATGGTAACATACACAATGCCAGACTAAAGATGAATGAAAGCTGAGGGTCTTTATGGGCAGGGGTTGATGAGTGGAGACACCTGGGCAAAATGACAACTGAGAACAGGTGTGAGTGGGCGGGGCAGGAGCTGAGGAGCAGGGTGAAGTGAAGGCACAGGGGATGCTGGGAAAAAACTGGAGTATAAAGAAAACAATAAGAAAAAACAAAAGAAAAACTATAAATCTTGACGTTTTGTTCCAAGTTTGAGCTGATCTACAACTTTCCTCTGCCAGAGGTCTGGACTGAAGTCAGCTTGAGCAGGTACAAGCTAAAAGCTAAAAGAAGCAGAATGCTAGCTAAAAGCTCAAAAATGCTGAAAACTATGGTAACTAAAATAACAAGCATGTTCTTCTTCTTTTGGCTGCTCCCTTCCTCAGTGTTCACCACAGTGAAATAACTCACACCAAGACGTGATTGTTTTTATGCCGGATGCCCTTCCTGACTCAACCACAGCCCTCTGTGTGGAGCAGAGCTGCTATCTAGGGTGCCCGGGGGAGCAGAGGGTGGGGGTTAAGGGCCTTGCTCAAGGGCCCAGAGTGGGGCAAATGAGGGTGGAGGCAGGTTTGGGAGCTTCACCTTTGATGTTGTTGGTCCAAGGAGTCGAACCGGCTAATCTCTGTGCCACCACTTCCCCAAATTACTAGCAAAAATACTAAAATGAATTAACATTAGCTAAAAGCTAACGGTAAGGGAAGTGGTAAAAACACACGCTTCAAGTAGTAAAACTGAAGTTATGAGCTAAAAGTATCAAAAGGCTTGTCAAACGCTGCAAGTAGCAAAATGCTACTAAAAGGCCAAGAGTTGCTAAAGTCTAGCTAAAAGTAGCAAAAGGCTAGTTGAAAGCTAAAAGTATAAAATGTTAACTAGAAGTAAGTATCAACAAAATGCTGACAAAAATTTAAAAGCAGCAATAAACAAAGTTAAATGTCAAAACTATGAAAATAGGAAAATGTTGCAAAAAGATAGTTAAAAGCAAAAGTAGAAAATAGGGATGGGGCTGATCCGATACCAATATAATTTACGTATCGGGTTTTTCTGATCCAAAAAAAAATATATATATATATTTTTTTTTATTTATATTTTATTATTTATTTTTTTACGTTTTGCTTCCATCCAAAGGTCCTGACTTAATTGTTAGACTGTAAACTGGCTATTTTAAGGCGGTGGCTGCTCCTTCTGCTCCTCTGACCTCCTGTCACCCCCCACCCCCCCAGTGAGGAGTTGAGGGACAAAGGAGTTCTTCAGTCTCTTGGTCCAGGAACAGTCTGTCTCTGCAGGCTCCTCTGGTCGCTGATGACGGAGCGTGACATCGTCCACAACGTCCTGCAGTTTGTCCTCAGTCTTCTCTGCCACCGTCACCACAGAGTCAGACCTGATTATGAATCATTTTATTTTTCTCATGTGGTTGTAGAACTGACAAAAAAAAACTGAAACGTAAACACAGAAACTCTGTCACGAGGGTCGTGAGGTTAAGACGGCTACAAAGGAACCACAGGAAACACTCCTCGTGTCCTAGAAACCAGATTTTATCTGTAAAATGGGAGCGACTGGGCCAGAAATACAAAGTGATAAACAATAAAATCTGCGCATGTCTCGACACCACGATGCACATTTTAAAACATCACAATCAGCTCTTCAAAGTGAGACAAGCTATCATTTGTATCGCCCAGCAGACGACAAGCAACTATAATGATTTTACTTGTTTGTGTGTCAGATGTGGGGGAGGCTGAACCGACGCCAGCTGCACCCACTGGACTTCCAAGACTAGACTGGGCCCCGCCTCAGGAGGTCCCCATATGGGACATCTGCAACTGCGTCCTTGAAAATGGACAAATTCTCATTTCCCAGGAGGACGAGGTAACTTAATGTCAGTCAGTGTAAATCCATCACTGGGCTTGTTTTTGGAGGCTGACGTGTTGGTGATTTGTGTTTCTCAGCCGACAACGTGGATCAGAAACCGAGTCAGCAGCTGCTTGTCCAACCTCAGCGTGCAGAACCTCGCAGATATCGACGCAGGTCAATGAACACGCACGTGAAGTTAAACTCTGAATGCAACCCCAACTCTGAAACGGCTGGGACGTTGTGTAAAATGTAAATAATAATAAATAAATAAAAAAAGAATGTAATGATTTGTAAATCTCACAAACTCATATTTTATTCACAGTGGAACATAGTTTGTATTTCAAGAGTTTCAACTAAGACATTTTTACCTGTTTTTTATTAAAAATAAGGAAATTTTAAATTTGATGTCAGCAAACATCTAAAAAATGGGCATGGGCAACAAAAAGCTGTAAAAACAGTTAAACAGCTGGAGCTAACCCCAGATCCTCCTAAACCTCCAACAACTGGTCTCCTCAAGTCCTACAGAACCTCCAACATTTGGTCTCCTCAGGTCCTCCAGAACCTCCAACATCTGGCCTCCTCAGATCCTCCAAAACCTCCAACATCTGGCCTCCTCAGATCCTCCAACAACTGGTCTCCTAATATCCTCCAAACCCTCCAACATCTGGTCTCCTTAGGTCCTCCAGAACCTCCAACTGGTATCCTCTGATCCTCCAAATCCTCCAACAACTGGTCTTATAGGTCCTCCAGAATCTCAAACAACTGGTCTCTTCATATCCTCCTAAACTTCCAACAACTGGTCTCAGAGCCTCCAGAACCTCCAACAACTGGTCTCTTCAGTTCCTCCAGAACCTCCAACAACTGGTCTCTTAAGATCCTCCAGAACCTCCAACATCTGGTCTCTTCAGTTCCTCCAGAACCTCCAACAACTGGTCTCTTCAGGTCCTCCAGAACCTCCAAC
>NC_056513.1:6687256-6696928 GCF_014905685.2 Nematolebias whitei | reverse complement strand
AGAACCTCCAACAACTGGTCTCCTCAGGTCCTTCAGAACCTCCAACATCTGGTCTCTTCAGTTCCTCCAGAACCTCCAACAACTGGCCTCCTCAGGTCCTGGATGTTTACAGACTGTTATTAAAAGACGAGATGTTTCACAGAAGGAAACCTTGACTTGGAAGAACTTTTTCAAGTTGTGGCGATGCCATAAATTTCCGAGTTGTTTAAATTTTCCACAACATCTGGTGTTTTTATTTTGTTCCACTGTAAAAAAAAAAAAAAAAAAATTTTAAATGCTGTATGGGTTTGTTAAAAAAATGGGTTTATGAGATTTGCAGCACATTTCACATTCTGTTGTTGCAGACGTTTTTACAAAACCATCACAACTTTTTCACGACAGGAGTTTGTAAGTTTATGTCTGAAGTTCAGTGAAGCGCAGGAACTCCAGCTCGTCCTCCTCTGACATCAGCACCGTGACGCTGCTCTCAGCGAGAGGAAATGGCCAAACGTTTAATCATGACTGTCAAATTGCTTCCTCTACGAGTCGTCGGGGCGATAACATCGTGGCTGCAGTCCAATCGAAGCTTGCAGAAAGAGAGAAAGGCAGGGAGGGTGATGTCAGCTCTAACATTATCTTCAAGAGAAGCTCAGAAGCTGCTCTTTGAGTTACAGCGGTCCTGATTCGGTGGTTTAGTTCTGTCAGGAGCTTCAGGTGTAAAAAAAACTAATGTTAACGAGTTCCTGAAGTACGGCTGAAAACCAACTCTGGACTAAATGAAGGGATTTAGACGCTGGATTGTTTGTGGAGGACCTTTAGGTAAGCAACAAGAAAAAAATACCTCAATATTTTAAACTCACGATACTTCCAGCTTTTGTCTTTTACTTTAATTACATAAGAAGAAAATTACTCTAGAAATGCAAAAAAGAAAAGGCGATTTTTTCTCTTCAGCTTTCAAAAGCGTTTAAATAAAAAGGATCCCGTTTACTGAAGCTAGATTTCTGCAGCAACACCTTTCCACCTAAAAACCACATCCTGTGTGAGTTTCTTAACAACATCACCGCTTTAGCAGCCGTTTTCTTTAGTAAAGATGAACAAATAAGTTTTCTCTGCACCTTTAAACTCCTGAGAGATAATCTGATCAATCACAACCCTTCTCTTGTTTATTGGGGAGTGCCTGAAGGCAGACGCTTATTATCATCCACCTGAAAAGGGTCTTGCTCCTTTATCGACTTCAACCACAAAGTGTACCGCCACAAATTTGATAACATTACTGGCTCAGCATAATTAGCATTTCAAGTTACCATGGCGATGAAATTTACAAACAACGACAACATTTTTTTCATTGAAACAATCTATAAATCAGCCATTTTCAGAGATATTAAGCTAAAATTTGGTGTGGTGGAAGCTGAGAGTATTCAAATTTTAAAAATCAAGATGGCCACCAAAGCTAAATTTAAATGGCTTTAACGCAACTATTTTTACACATAAAGAAGTGAAATTTAGTGTAGTGACAGCTGAGAATGTTCCCAAACACATGCCCAATCCAGATTAAAAAAAAATAAATTCAAGATGGCCACCAAAGCTTAAAAAGAAAAGAAAAAAAAAAGCTATAAAAGATTAAATCTGGTATGGTGGCAGCTAGGCCTGTCATGATAACAAATGTTGCTGGGCGATTAATTGTCTCAGAACTTATTGATAAACGATAATATTGTTTGAAATTTGGCAATAATTATTATTGTCAAATTTAAGAAGAAATGTTGGCTAATTTTTGAGTGTAGTACCTTTTTTGACCACCGGATGGCAGTATAAGACTGTTTGAACCAAAGGATGGATAGTGAGGGAGAGAGCAGCGTGTCTCTTTAAAAAAAATGGGAGGGAGGCCTCTTGACGTGACATGGGCTGTCTCTCTTTGGTTCTCAAAATGGCAGACGCTCGGTGTGGTTTGAGCTCTTTAGCGTAGCATTTTTCGCACAAAGCTTTTAATAAAAAAAAATCAGTAAACAAGTTCTCAGCTTATTTTTGCAGAGAAAAACAACTTTTTAGACGAAGGCATGAGTTTCAACCGTGAATGTTGGAGCTTCGACAAGACGGAGGTTTTTTCCACCCCCAGGTCGGCCTGTTAGCTTAGCTCGTAGCTTGGTTAATCAGTTTAGCTGCTTTTAACGATCCAAAAACACGATTTTGGATCGTTAAAATTGATTTTAAAGATAAAAGAGAAAGGGAGGGGTCCGTGAAGAGCACCGGAGTTGAACTTTGGTCATCCAGTGTCGTCAGTAGAAAGTAAAGCCGATAAAAGAAAACGAGGTCGATAATTTTCATTTATCATGTGATTAATTGATTTATTGTTTATCGTGACAGGCCTAGTGGTAGCCGAGAGCGAACCTCAACGCATAGTACTGTCAAATTAAAAAAAAAATTTAATGGCCGCAACGTGGCAGTCCCCGTCAAAGTTTCTCCAGGAACTTATAGTTAAACTTAGAATATTCCATTTTTCACAAGCAAAAATGCGGAAAAAAACAAAATATTTCAGTTATTTGAAACAAATAATAATAAACTAAAAGACACGCTGTTCATAAATTCTAAACAGAAGGATTTACTGTATAATTATATATATATTTTTATTGCATTTGAATAAAGTGAAATGTTTCTCCTCACTCCTCAGAATGTAGCCCGGACCACGGCCAGCCAGGCGGGCCTCGCCCTAAGAACCAGGACGGCGGTGTGAGGGTGAGCACAGGGAACAGATAACACTCATTTCCTCCCGATGAAACACATAATTACACTCGTGGTCCGTGCCTGCCATCTTTCCCCTCAGGCGCTGATCAAGCGACGCCTGGACAAGGCCAAAAGGAACAGCACCACCCAGCTGAACCCGGGCCTGAACAAACTCAGCAGGTGACGCACGATCATGTGTCGCAGAAGACAATACGTACTGAAAACAGTCAAAACTGAAGCTGTTGGGTAAAATGTAAATAAAAACAGAATCCAATAATTTACTAATCTCATAAAATATTTGATTCACAACTGAATATAGTAAAAATTGTACCAAAAAACAAAAAGATAATGCAGAATCTGATGGCAGCAATGCGTCTATTTAAAGTTGTTCCAGGTCCATGTTTCCTATAACATCCCCTCTTAGCAACAGTCTGTGAACATCTGGGACCTGAGGAGACCAGGTGTTTGGGTTTGTTGTCTCATTCTGGTCTGATGGAGGAATCTCCATTCAATCCCCTCTTGGGTGTGTCAAAAAAAAAAAATCCCTAGAGAGGCGTTCAGGGTCCATCCCAGATGTTCGAACCATCTCAGCTGGCTCCTCTGGATGTGGAGGAGCAGCAGCTCTACTCCGAGTCTCTCCTGAACTGAACTTCTCACACCATCTCTAATAGAGTCCAGCTACCCTGCAGAGAAAACGCGTTTTGATCGCCTCTAACCAGTGTGCGACCATAGATGAGGGTACGAACGTAGACCGACAGGTAAACAGAGAGCTTCTCGTTGCAGCTCAGCTCCCTCTTCACCACAATGGACCAGCACGGAGTCCACAATACTGCAGAAGCTGCATGAACCCTTTAACATCACGCTCCATTCTTTCCTTACTTGTGAACAAAACCCTGGGATACTGGAACTCCACTTGGGGCAGAACTTCACTCAGTCCCAACCCAGCGAGGACCGTGGCCTCAGGTTTGGAGGTGCTGATCCTCCAGATGGGTGCAGTATGATTGTCTTGCTGAAATATGCATGACCTTCCTTAAAATGGACGTCGTCTTTTTATACCCCGTCCTCTTATTGACATGTTGCCACTGAACCTATTTGGTCGTAAATTGCTCCTTGAGCTGTTTCTTATTCAAGCCACTTACTTTAACGGCTGTTTTTTGTCCCTTTCCCAACATTTATGTGAAACGTTACTGCCATCAAGTTCAAAATGATCTTATTTTTTCCTAAAAATAATTTAAACAAATAACAGATTTTTTTTTTTTTAAGTGTTTACTTGATGCAATTGTGAATAAAGCATGGGTTTATGAGATTAACAAAACATTGTTGATTCTGTTTTTATAGTTTAAATTTTACACAACATCTCAACTTTTTTTTTTATAAAGGATGTTGTAACAGCTTCTGACTGGTAATCACTGTCACCACTAGGCCTGTCGCGATAAACAACAAATCAATTAATTGCATGATAAATTAAAATTATCGACCTCATTTTCATTTATCGGCTTTACCGTTTCTTCATGTCTCTCTGGACATTGGATGACAAAAGGTTCTACTCCGGTGCTCTTCACTGACTCCTCCCTTTCTCTTTAAAATCTGTTTTAACCATCCGAAATCGCATTTTTGGATCATTAAAAGCAGCTAAGCTGAGAAGCTAAGCTATGAGCTAAGCTAACAGGCCGACCTCAGGAAAAATACTCCGTCTTGTCAAAGCTCCAAAATTCTCGGTTGAAACCAGTGCCTTTGTCTAAAAAGTTGTTTTTCCTCTGCAAAAAAAAAGCTGAGAACTTGTTTACTGTTTTTTTTAATTAAAAGCTTTGTGTGAAAAATGCTATGCTAACGAGCTCAAACTACACCGAGCATCCGCCATTTTGAGAACCGAAAAACAGGGACGAGAGACAGCCCGTGTCACGTCAAGGGGCCTCCTTCCCATTTTTCTTAAGAGACACGCTGCTCGTCCCCTCACTATCCATCCTTTGGTTCAAACAGTCTTATACTGCCATCCAGTGACCAAAAAAAGGTACTACACACAAAAATAAACCAACATTTCTTCTTAAAGTGACAATAATTACTAATTATTGTCAAATTTCAAACAATATTATCGTTTATCGCAATAACTTCTGAGACAATTAATCGCCCAGCAAAATTTGTTATCGTGACAGGCCTAGTCACCATGTTAGCGTGTAGCATGCTAATTCCGTTTATTACTGCTGAAAATCAATACTGATCGTTTCTTTTATACTGAAATGGTAATTGCAGTGTTGCCTTTAGAAAAATAATTTGACATTTAACAGTTTTGCTGTCTGAATTTTTTATTTCTTTCTGTTGTGGTTAAAGTTCCAGGCACTTCGGTTCTCGGGAGTCTGTGTCGATCCCGGTCGGTGCCGTTGGGAGTTTGGATCTGAGCGCCGACACCAGCACCGTCATCAGACCCGTCCACAGCTCCATTTTAGGGGAGAAGTATTGCTTTGAGGTAAACCTCCTGAAGGGGCGTTAGAAATAAATCTACTCTTCTAGAAATATAAAAAAAACGACAAACAAAGGAAGCATTAACAGAAATAATGATATGGATGGAATTTGCACTCAATTCAAGCATGTACACTCTGGGGTTCTTTTAGCTAGTTGAAGGCCTTGAGATTACAAGTAAAAACTTGGAAGACCTCACTTTAAGCTTCAAGATTTCTTCAACTCTTCCTCTGCTTTGATGAGTGACAAACCACAGGTTCTTCCATCATAAAAAAAAACAAATAATGAGTCAATCTGGATTTATACTCCATCAGAACTGCCCAAACCATTTCTCGCTGACGTGGGTGCACAATGAAAATTGCTTCCTTTTGTTCTTGCACCTCTTCCAAAAACTGGTTCTGTGCATGACTCCCTGCTGAACAATTTTCTTGCAGGGTGTGCACCAAGCATTGTGCACAACAGAACGTTGTGGGCGTGTTTATGCTGAAAAACGGCTGCAGTACAATGCTCTCATTTCATGTCTACTGCTCTGCTGAGGATCAGCCGGCCGGGGCTGTTAAGTGTTGTTGTCCCAGCAAAACTTACAAAGATAGTTAAAGAATCTGTGGAAGGAGACAGCAAAAGTTTTGTGCATGGAGGAGACACAGGTGGTTCTTCACTCTGGCTGGAAGGGAGTACTCCTCAGCCGGACAGCGTAGTGACACGTTCCCGCTTCGTCTGTCGGAAACGGTAGCGGCCTCTTCTTGATAAATTTGCACAAGAGCTTCTCAGTTAACAAAAGAAATATCTGCTCTTCCTCCTCCAACATGAACAGAAACTAAACACCCACTGTAACAAGCGGGCTATCACTGTGCTGCTGTTTCTGTTTGTATGTGGCGTGTGCTGCGGTGAGAGGGAGTTCTCACTACAAATCCTTTTTGATTATAAAATGTCCATGTGCAAAAGAACATCTCACAGCCACGTCAGCAAGAACAGATGTCTTACGTCTGACACAGTCCTGTTGGTTTTAATGTTTTACAGGTGATCAGTTCGGAGAACACTCACTGCTTTGGCTGCTCATCGGCTGCCGAACGAGACCGCTGGATTGAAGATCTGAGGCGAACTGCCCAGCCCAATAAAGTAAACTTGAAACTGTTTGTTTATGTTTAAAATGAAAACGAAGGTTTCTCAGCACGGCAGCATTGATTAAAACACCCGATGAATGAATGTTCACAGGATAATGTTGAGCGGACAGAGAACTCCCTGAGCCTGTGGGTCAATGAGGCGAAGGACCTGCCGCCCAAACGGCGTTATTACTGCGAGGTTCACCTGGACGGGACCCTGTTCGCCCGCACCAGCAGTCGCGCTGTCGGAAAGCCGGCCAACCGCTCCAGCCTGGCTGGGGACAACTCCGCCGGCTCTTCAGGAGGCCCAGGGGCCGGTGGAGGTGTGGGTGGAGGGTGTCAACTGTTCTGGGGTGAATTCTTCGAGCTCGACAACCTGCCGTCAGTGTCCCAAATCAGCCTGCACCTTTTCCGAGAGGAAGACTCCAAAAAGAAGCGCCACTCCCGCGAGGAGTCAAACCTGCACCCGCTGGGCAGCGTGGAGATTCCCCTGGATGATGTTCGAGGGAGGACCTACCAGGAGAAGTGGTACCCGATCCCTCCATACAAGGCTGCAGGCACAGCGGGGAACAAGGAGCTGCTGGGGCCACAGGCCTCGCTCCGCATCAAGGCCCGCTTCCAGAACCTGAAAGTGCTGCCGATGGAGAAGTACAAGGAGTTTGCAGAATACGTGACGGTAGACTACATTGAAATGTGCAGAAACTTGGAGCCGCTTCTGAGCGTGAAAGAGAAGGAAGAGCTGGCAGGAGCTCTGGTCCACGTCCTCCAGAGTATCGGCAAAGCCAAGGTTGGAAATGCATAAATATAACTTAAACACAAGCTGCTTTGAAAACGGAAATTTTACGAGTAAATGCTGAGTCAGCATTTTTTTTTTTTTCAATATGCTTTTACAAACTAACTTCTTCTGCATACTTTCTGCTATTTAAGCCATTCATACATCTAAAAACATTCTTCTTTTGTTTTTTGTAACTCTTGTACTTTTCTATAGGGTCTAAGAACGTTAAGTCAGGTCCTCTGGACCGAGTAATAAATAAATAAATTTGTTGAAACGTTTTGCCTTTTATCCAAAAGACTTCTTCAGTCTGAGGAGCTGCAACAAACTCAGTCTTATGAGCAGCACCTTCTCATAGTGGATCAACCAGTTTGCTGGTGACATCCAAAACTAGAGGTTCACATGCAAAAGGAAGACCATCGACCTAACGACACATCATTAGTGTCCTGGTGGCCTCTTGCTATTCACAGAGGGCTGAGTGATACTAGCAATAACAGCATTGCAAGAGGGGGACAGTTGGACACGGAGAACGTACTTTTCTCAAAGATGGCCTCCTTTACTCCTCTCTCAAACCATCGTTCCTCTCTGTCCAGGATGTGAACATCTTGATCCCTGGAAGAGTGACTGCTGGCCTGGAGATGAGTGTAGACCACAGAGTCCTGGTCTGAGGGTGTTGCTCGTCTGTGCTGGTCCATCCTTTTGGCCAGTGGCTGTTTAGTTTCCCGATGTATGATTGACTTTTTTTTTTATTCATCCAGAGGACCTGACATTTCTAAAGGATCAACTTTATTCACAAAGATTTTCCAAAGGGATTACATCAAGAATGTCTCGGTTCCTTAAAAAAAATAGTTTTTGTCATGGTCTGATCGTGACGTTGAACCCAGAGTGCAGACAGAACTCAGGAACTCCAGGATTATTTAAAAAAAAAAAAAAAGATATTTATTAAGCACAACAAAAAGGGCTGTCGTGGCAGCAAAACTTAACATACGGGGAGATGATCATGGGAGGAGCAGAACAGAACATGACACCAAGAAGGATAATCCATGAGGGAAGGACAAGACACCGAATAAATAGAGACACTAACAAGGGCAGAAAGACAAACACCTGTGGTGATTAGGATTAGACGCAGGTGTAACAGGAGCTGAACACGAGGATGAAACATGAGGAAACAGAAGACAGAACCCAGAATCCCCTGTTTTCTTTGTAATCTGCTGTAATCTGCACAGTTCCTCCATTTCTGTCTTCTTATCCAATCGTTTGCTACCATTATGCTACTTGAAACTTGTTAGCCTTTGGCTACCTTTGGCTTTTAATTAGCCTTTTTTGCCCCTTTTAGCTAACTCTCTGATGCTTTTGACCTTTAGCAAGTTTGTTACTTTTATCTTTTACCTGCCCTTTTGATACTTTTAGACATTTGGAACGTTCATCCAACCACTTTATTTCTAGCTATTCTTAAGCTAGTGTTTTACTATTTTTAGCTAATATTTTGCTGCTTCTAGCTATTTTTCTACTTTTAGCTCATTTTTGGCTGCATTTGTCTTTCAGCTCCTCTTTTGCTACTTTTACCCAGGTTACATTACTTTTTGATAGCATTTGGATTTTTAGCTATTTTGCTCTTAGTTTTTAGCTATTGTTGTGTTTTTTTTTTTTTTTTTGCTTTACAAACTAAGTTTCCAACTTCAGCACATCTCATCCAGCACTCAGCGTTCACGCCGCCTTTTACGAGAGTGTGCACTGTTTTTTTGGCTCATCGTGTATTTGCGGCTTTAAACTGCATTTCTTCAGGAGTTCCTGGTTGATCTGGGCAGTGCGGAGGTGGAACGACTTGGAGAGAAGGAAGCGCTGATCTTCAGAGAGAACACACTGGCCACTAAAGCCATAGACGAGTACATGAAGCTGGTTGGCCAGAGGTACCTGATCGACACGCTCGGTAAGGGAGCTTCACGATGAAGGAGGCCTCTTGTAACATCAATAATCGCCCGCCATTACACAAATTTTAATTAATGAAACTTACAGAAAGTAATTATTGTCTGTACTTCTACAACTCCTCAACTTTTGGAGTAAACTAGATTTAGCGTGGTTGCTAACAAACTTATAAAACACAAAACT
Organism: Nematolebias whitei; assembly: GCF_014905685.2. Classification (NCBI taxonomy): domain Eukaryota; kingdom Metazoa; phylum Chordata; class Actinopteri; order Cyprinodontiformes; family Rivulidae; genus Nematolebias; species Nematolebias whitei. The sequence goes on along the minus strand of NC_056513.1, from coordinate 6,687,790 downwards.
GACAATAACTCAATCTATTTTACACATTCTGACCTAAAACGTGGTGAGTCAGCTGAGAGTCATCGCTAACTTGTACTCTGAGCACGAACTTTGTCATAATCTGTGTTTATTTTTCTGTTGTGAGGTTTATTGTCACGTTTATATCGTACGATGTTCAGTTTCTGTGTTCACTTCGGTCCTTTGCCTCCCTGTGTTCCCCGCCATCTTCAATACTGTTGCATTGTCGATCATCACTTCCTGGTTCTGCTCCACCCTCTTACACCTGTTCCCTGTAGTCATTTCGCCCAAGTGTCTGCACTCTGTTCATCTGGACCTTTCTGTTTAGTCACTCTGTTGTTACTCTACCTTCAGTCTGGTATTGTGTGCTTCATGCTACAGTACATTCAGTTCTCCTGTGTCACTTTAGTTTATTTGTAGGTTTTCCTGCTACGTCAGACATTTTTTTGTTTTGTTAACTAAATCTAGTGGGGTTTTTTTAAACTCAAGCTTCTAGTGTCCATCTGTATTTCTGTGTCCTACAACTTCAAACTGTGG
>NC_056513.1:6680566-6687246 GCF_014905685.2 Nematolebias whitei | reverse complement strand
TTCTAGTGTCCATCTGTATTTCTGTGTCCTACAACTTCAAACTGTGGCAAACTGACTGTGTTTTCTAGTGTCCATCTGTATTTCTGTGTCCTACAACTTCAAACTGTGGCAAGCTGACTGTGTGAGATCTGTTCTCAAAACTTTGCCATTAACTAATTAAATCTAGAGAACCGTCTGAACCACTGGAAGAATTTTTAACTAATGTTGCAGCGGGAGCCGATGCGAGCCCTGAGCTACTGCAGCTAGCTGTTGCTAGCTGTGGGCCTCAGGGCTCATCTCGGACCCCAGGTCCGCCTCCAGCTCACGCTGCCCCCTCGGCTCGGACCTCTCTCAGAAGTGGCAACTCACACCATCAATACATCAAGGAAACGTTAATTAAGTTTTACTAATTGTATTAAATCAAGGCAGGAGAAGGTTACAGTTTACAGCGCTGGCCTGTCTGATTCATGACGTGGGATCCTGGACCAGAAGGGCCGGATGTCACATGGCATTACAAATATTTAGAGCCTAGACTCCTCCTTTGCAGAGGGGGAGCACAGCCTATGGATAAGGGGCTGGACGGCTAAGTGTGATCTCAATGGATCTTATGTGGTTTAACGTGTCAGGAAAAATGATACGGTGCATAAAAAGCCTTTCTACGTGATGCAGCGGGCCGATAAAGAAAAAATAAAAACTCTATTCCTTGACAGATACTGAATCCCTGGGAGACTCTTTTTAGAGTTGCTGGCCTCGTTTAAACCAGTCAGAACCGGGTCATAATTTCATTATAATCTGTCGCTGAGCAGATTAAAAACCCAGGGTCAGTCTAGATAAAAAAAATACTAAAACTAAACTTTCAGAAAGTAATCAGACACACTTTTGGAGCCATCCCAATTCAAGTTAGCCACCACCACCAACAGATCAATGAAATTTCAAAGAGCTACAACTAAGTCCAATTTCCAGGTATTGAGCTAAACTTTGGAGTGGTAGTAGCTGAGGCTAACTCACAACATGTACTCTAAATGCTATATGTTGCACAACATTGCTTGAAACTTTTGGCACTTATCCACTGTTGGCATCAACCATAAAACTGTCTGAAACTTGATCTGCAATATTTACTCCTTCAACTCATGCTAATTAATTTAATTTAATTCTGTGCTTTTAATAAAATTCTGCACTTCCTGTTTGATGCAGGGGACTTCATCACACGACTTTACTCCTCAATGGAGAACTGTGAAGTCGATCCTCGTAAATGCCCCGCCGCTGAGCTGACGAGCAACCAGCAGCATCTGAGTGAAACCTGCGAGGAGGTCGTGCAGAAGATCGTTGAGCTCCACGGGTAAAGAACCAAGACTTATCATCAAGAAGGAAACCAAAGCCAAACAAAAACCTGAATATTGACTCTGCTGTCCAGACCTTTTCCAGAAGAACTCAACAAGATCTTCTCCAGCTGGGTGGAGCTGTGTGAAGACCAGGGCAGAGCAGAAATTGGCCATCGGCTCATCTCTGCTTCCCTCTTTCTTCGCTTCTTGTGCCCTGCCGTGCTCAGTCCTTCCCTGTTCGGCTTGATGCAACCTTATCCCGAGCCGAACACGCTCCGGGCCCTTACCCTAACCGCCAAAGTCATCCAGAATCTGGCTAACTTCACCCTGTATGTAGATTTGTATTAGTATCAGCTCTTTTTGTTGCATTTTTTACCTCTGCAAAACATAAAAAGGTCAGTTTTTATTAAATAAATTATGAGTGAATTAAATGTTTTGTTCTGATTTAGGTTTGGAGAGAAGGAAGAATACATGCTGTTTATGAACGAGTTCCTGCAGCAGCACTGGGATGGAATGAGGTCTTTTCTGCAAACCGTGTCCAATCAGGACACAGAGATCCCAATGACGTCATTTGACGGATACGTGGACTTACCGCTGCGTTTAGCTGTGCTGCACGGTCTGCTGGTGGACATTATTTACAAGAAAGACCAGGTGGGGCGGAGATGACTTCAGTTCCCTTTTGAGTTAAAAATGCAGGTCAAAACTAACTTTCTCTCTTCTGCAGGAAACGATAAACAAGCTGCACCCGCTGCCCTCCATCCTCAACCAGATTACAGAAGCGCTCGGCCCTGAAGTCCCTCAGATCATCATAAACAGGTGTGCCTAATGGACACCTGGATTATGATGTTTTGTAATTGTTGTTAAACTTGTAGCCTTTTCTTTGCAGCCAAACAGAACAAACCAAGCCGATCTACGTTCCTCCCAAAGACCTGGGAAAGTACAGTCCTCTTCAGTCCTCCATGCAGAAGCTACCTGTGGACTCCAGAGGCCTTCGAGACAGGTGTGTCTACTAAAGACTGATCGTTTAATCTTATTAAGCTTTAAACACTAAAGCAGCAACATTAGCAACATTTTTTTCGTAATTTTACATTTTAACTACTGATTTAGCTACTAGTAGCTAAAGTTACTGATTCATTCATTTGAGCATTTACCTAAGTTTTACTATCTTTACCTCTTAGCTACAATTTGCTAACGATTACTTATAGATGTGGTTTTGCTTCATTTAGCTTTTAGATTTTGTGTTGCTAATGTTAGCTTTCAGTGATTGTTTTGCTAATTTTAACATTTAGCTATGGTTTTGCTACATTTAGGATTTAGCTACTGCTTTTTTAATGTTAGCACTTAGCTACATTTAGCTATCTTTAACTTTAACTTGCAGCTGTGGCTTTGCGGCATTTAGCTTTTAGATCCCGTTTTGCTCATTTTAGCTTGTAGCAGCAGTTGCTAATTTTGGCTTTTACTGATGACGGTTGAATTTAGGTTTTAAATAAGTTTTTCCTGATTTGAGCTTTTAGCTAGTTTTGATGTGTGCCTTGTTTTAATCTAACATTTAGCTATTCTATTTAGTTTATTCTAAACTATTTTAAAATCTGTTTGTTCTTGTCTTGATTCATCTGAACCTTCTCCCTGATGGTAACAGTTCAAACAGATCATGTCCAGGGTGAGACGTGTCCTTTAAGATGTTGTGGACTTTTCCTATGCAGTGGGAACTGTGTAGATCTTCCAGTGAGGGAAGAGGGCAGCCCACAATCTTCTGGCCTGTGTTGATAACTCTTTGGAGCGCTTTCCTCTGAGCCACCGTGCAGCTAAGATGCCACACAGTGATGAAGTATGTTAAGAAGCTCTCTGTGGAGCTTCTGTAGAAAGACACCAGCAGTCTCTGGGTGATGTTGTTCCACCTGAGCACTCTCAGGAAGTTCAGTCTCTGCTGGGCCTTTTTCAGCAACGCAGAGGTGTTCACGCTCAAGGTCAGATTCCCCTCAATATTGACTCCCAGGAAATGGTAGTCAGCTACTCGCTCCACACTGTTTCCGCTTATAATCAGACTTTTTTTTTTCCTGAAGTTGATGATCAGCTCCTTAGTCGTTGAGGTGTTGAGGAGCAGTTTGCTCCCTCTGCACCAAGCAGTCAGTTGTTCCACCTCGTCCCTGTAGGTGGACTCCCCCCCCCCCACTGATGAGCCCCATCACTGTGGTGTTGTCCGCAAATATGACAAAAGTATTGCTGTGGTGTGGGGTGCAGTCATTTGTGTAGAGGGCACAGATCAGGGTGCTCAGCACACAGCCCTGTGGAACTCCCGTGCTGAGGCTGAGGGCCATGGATGTGTGACGGCCCATTCGAACCCTCTGACTGCGGTCGAACAGGAAACGATTTACCCATGTGGTAAATTTTATTCGGCTGTTAATTTTTCAGTTAATGTCACCGTTTTTGATTCTCTACTCTCTTTAGCTTGGAAAGAACATACAAAACATACATCTGAACATGTGGCTGGTGGAGATTAATTTAATACTAAAAATATTAATTTCCCATTGACAATTAGATTTTTGTGAAACGAGTGAAAACAACTCAGCCCTCTCTGGAGACGTCTCCTCAGTTCAGGATGAGTTTGGTCTTTTACTGTGAACAAAGTCTGATGATCCGGTCCTGTTCCAGTGACGGCAGGGCTCGTCGGAGCATGAGAAAGGGGAAGCCTCTCGCCAGAACCCAGAGCGCTCCACACAGACCGCCTGCTCACGCCAAACAAGTCCTGAAGAGGCAGAAGAGTTCTGAAGCTATGCCGACCACCGACCTCGAGCAGGAGGCGCAGGAGTTGCAGGAGGGAGAGGTCAACCAGCCGATCATCACCCGCCCGAATAACGTGAGTATAAACAAGAGCCATCAGGCCAAGGCAGAAAATAATGGGACCTTTTTATTTTTATTTCCTTGGTTTGGTGGAGGATCTTAAAGTCGTCCATCTTGTTTCTTCAGAGCATCAGCGTCAAGCGTCCACCTGCACCGGTCCCATGGATCATTGTGAACCCCAACAGGGAGTCGTGCGAGATGAAGACAGAGAATGAGCAGTTCAACTTGTTGGACAAAGTATGTTCAATCAGCTGGTAACAGAAAAAAAAAAAGACTGTTCTGCCCAGTAAGTCCAGTATCCGGTTCTGATAAACCCTGTACTTCCCGCCCAGCACGCTCAGGAGCTGTCCGAGCTCCGGCTAGGGATCGAGCAGGTGACGGAGCGGGAGCTGGACATGGCCAAGCGCCTGGAGGACTTCATCATCCAGAGTCAGGATCAAAATTCAATGCTGCAAGCTGAAGTCAACGAGCTTCGAAACGCGCTGGCTGTGCGAGAGGAGCAGCTCGCCAGCGCCACCTTCAGGTAACGACCTGAAGCTTTTTCTGTCTATTTTTTGAGTTTGAATCCGAACTTCTTTCAGCTTCTGTTCAGGGAGGCTTGTTGTGCTGATGTTTCATGAGCGCCTCCTCTCTGTTTGCTGCAGGCTGGGTGTGATTGAGGAAGAAAGGGAGGAAGACGAGAGGAAGCTCAGTGTTGCCCTCGCAGCAGCAGAGAGAGTCAATGTGCTGGTAAGAAACAGCCACTTTAAATCAGTTGTGAATTAAGTTTTGGTCACATATTGACACCAAGGGATGCAACGATTGATTGTAGGATTATGAAAACGTGAACATGTTTGTGTTGCTCAACAAAACCTTTGCGGTTGCAAAATCTGGCCATTATCAGGCCAAGTCAGGTAAATAAAACTAAATCAGCAGGGAACGACATCTGCAATGAGCCCGGAGAAGCAACTGTTGCTGCTCATCAATCTGGGAAGGGTCAAAGGTCATCTCCAAGCTCTCTCTAGAGTCCATCATTTTACAAATAAAAAGATTATTCACAAGTAAAAAAAAGTTTAGAGTAGCTGCCACTCTTCTCAGGAGTGGACTTTGCAACAAATTTACCCCAAAGGTCAGACTGTGCAATGCTCAGAGGAATGAGCTCCATTTCAGACTCTACAGGCCAGCAAGGTCAAGGGTCACGGCTGGAAAATTAGAAAAAAAAAACACTGAAAAAGCATGGCTTGTTTGGAAGAGAACAAATCATCAACTTTGTCAAGACAGCATCACTTAGGTTTGTAAAGTTTCATCTGAAGGAACCGCAAGACTTCTGGAGTAAAACCTGACAAAGAGGAGACGTTTACCCAGAACGCACTGCAGCAAACAGCTCCTCCCTGCTGTCAGCATGGTGGTGGAGGGCTTTTGGTTTTGGCTCCGGTCAGTCACTGAGTGGACCAAGAACTCCTCTGTGGACCAAAGGATTCTGGAGTCAAACCGCTGAAGCTTGGACCAAACTATGATCCAGAACACAGCAGCAAATCTACAACAGGACGGGACAGAACAGAACCGAAGTGCTGCAACGATCCAATCAAAGCCCAGAGATTTGAGGCTCGAGTTTAGTTGTGTGAATGCTGTCAGATTGATTTTAAATAAAATACTTAACCATTAATGTATCACATTTGTTTTAACAGACCGTGACATTTGGTTTTTGTAACTTTACATCTTATTCAACTTCATCTACAAGTACAGAATTTATTCCCGACAAAAATAAATTTCAATTTATACTAAACTTTTTTTTTTTAATTATTGCTTCAGCAAATTTTGTTTATTTTTAGTCTTTTTATGCTACTGTTTTAGCTAGCTGTGCCACTTCTAACTTTTAGGTACTACAGTATACTGCTACTTTTCAGCTTTTAGTTACTATTTTGCTACTTGTAGTTTTAAGCAAACATTTGGCTACTTTTTAGCTTTTAGTTACTATTTTGCAACTTGTAGTTTTAAGCAAACATTTGGCTACTTTTAGCTTTTAGTTACTATTTTGCTACTTGTAGTTTTAAGCAAACATTTGGCTACTTGTAGTTTTTAGTTACTATTTTGCTACTTGTAGTTTTAAGCAAATGTTTGGCTACTTTCAGCTTTTAGTCATAGTTTTGCTGCTTTTAACTACCATTTTGTTGCTATATGTTTTATTTAGCTATTTTTTTAACCTTTGATCTATTGTTCTGCACATTTTTGCTTTTAGCTTTGGTTTGTTGACTTTAGCTGTGGTTTTGATAATTTTAGCACTTAACCCGTTATTTGCTCATTTTAATTTTCATTACGGTTTTGCAAACTTGACTATTGCCGTTTTGTGCATTTTAGCTTTTAGCTAGATTGTTTTGCTACGTGTAGTTTTAAGCAAATGTTTAGCTACTTTTAGATTTTAGTTACTATTTTGCTACTTGTTTGAAGCAAATGTTTGGCTACTTTTAGCTTTTACTTACTATTTTGCTACTTGTTTGAAGCAAATGTTTGGCTACTTTTAGCTTTTAGTTACTATTTTGCTACGTTTGAAGCAAACGT
>NC_056513.1:6678251-6680556 GCF_014905685.2 Nematolebias whitei | reverse complement strand
GAAGCAAACGTTTGACTACTTTTAGCTTTTAGTTACTATTTTGCTACTTGTAGTTTTAAGCAAACGTTTGGCTACTTTTAGCTTTTAGTCATAGTTTTGTTGCTTTTGCTACTTTGAGCCAGAATTTTGTTGCTAAGTTTAATTTTGCTAATTTAATTTAATTTTTTTACATTTGATCTATTCTGCACGTTTGCTTTTAGCTTTGGTTTGTTCATTTTTGTTTAGCTGTGGTTTTGCTCATTTAAGCTCTTAACCATTTATTCCATTTCAACTATTCATTATGATTTTGCTAACTTTACTATTATCTTTGTGCATTTTAGCTTCTAGCTATGTTTTTCAAATGTTAACTTTCAGCTGTAGTTGTGATGGTTTGGTCTTTCAGATACAGTTTTGCTAATTTTAGTTTATTTTCTGCTCGGTTTACTTTCAACAGTTCAGTTTTGGCTTCTTTAACAAATTTCAGCAGTCATTAAGCGCACAGAATTTTAGCAGAAAATTAATTTTGTTGTGACTGATTTAAAAAGTTGTCCTGGAGTGGTTTTTAGTTTAGAGTTCATCGTGTTACACGCCCGTCAGTGCCCCCACAGCAGCTGATGTTTCCAGCAGAATAATGGTGGTGGTGTTCGTGTGTGCAGGAGGAGCAGTTTGCAGGCCTGCTGCAGGACCTTCAGCAGCTCACCGAGGCCTACAGCAGCAGCCAGAACAAAACCCGGCCCGCCGAGCAGCCTCACACCAACAGCAACTGAGCTCCGACACAGACGACGAGTTCAGCTTCAGCATAAATGCCCAACGTTTGTGAAACCTACAGGATTTATTGCATTTCAACTTCTTTATTTTCTACCGACTTATAAACTGTTTAGATAAATAAACAACGTCACGTCAGATTCTGCTCTTGTCCCATTCCACCATCTTTGTTTACAGTCACACGACTCCAGCCTCCATGTGGTTTTCACACTTTGTTTACACAGAATCTTAAAAAACTACTGGAGTAAATTACTTTGAACAGCACCGTTTATACGTTTTGACTTCACAGAGCGCCTTTTACGACCAATCTGGGTCCAGGTGGGACTTTATTTTGTGTCCATTTCTCGACCAGTCTGCCATTTCAGGACCCTAGATTTGATTAAATTAAAGAATCACAAACGATTCTGCTTTTGAACCACAAAAAACAGTAATGACCATGACCTCTGACCCTTAGGTCGTCTCTCAGAACAACCCCGAACTGGGTTTCGACCCGACAAACGTCTTATGTTTCTACACATTCATTGTCATAGAACTCTTAGTCACTGAGTTTGATGCTTACACATTTCATTTAAGCTTTTAATGAAGAAAAACTTCTTTATAAAAAGTTAAATTTGCTTGTTTGTTTCTCTCAAGTCTTCAGTTTCTTTGTTTCCTTTCCTTTAAGGTTAATTTTCTTATTTTAAGTTTGTTTAGCTCAGCTGTGTTCTGAGCTTCAAGCGTTTGAAGTTGACTTTTGAAGAGGCTCTAACAAAACTTCTCAGTGGGCCACAGTTTTCGAAAGTCAGCCGCTCAGGGGCCCGACATCCAGCAATTAAAGTCATTATGTAAATAAACCAAGTGTTACAATGATCCGTTATCTTTTAATTGTATTTATTTTGTTGCATCGAATCATAAATGCCTGTGATGGACTTGCGACCCGTCCAGGGTGTACCCCGCCCCTCGCACAGTGATTGCCAGACATGGGCACCGGCGACCCCCGTGACACAAAATGGAAGAAGTGGATAGAAGATAATGGATGGATGTATAAATTGTCATTGGTGGGCCGGATTGAAGTCACCGGCCCGCGGGCCGCCAGTTGAATAGCCCTGCTCTATCGCTTTAGACAACCGTACCTTATCTTCAATCCTTGATCAGCTATCAAATAGACTGTCGTTTGAAGCCTGTGAGGGGGGTGTGGTAGTTTGGTGGTCAGTGCCGCGGTCTTGTAATGTCGAGGTTGCGGATTAGAGCAGATTGTGTCAAAAAGAGCAGCCATTTTAAAACGAATTGATAAATGTTTCATGCGAGTTCGCTTGCTGTGGTGACCCCTGAAGAAGGAGCAGCCAAAAGAAACGTACTATTTGGAAATCAAAGTCCGTAGACCGCATCAGGCCAGGATTCTGCGGTCTACACTCATCTCCAGGCCAGCGGTCACTCTTTCAGGGATGAAGATGTTCACAGCCTGGACAGAGAGGAACGATGGTTTGAGAGAGGAGTAAAGGAGGCCATCTTTGTGAAAAGAAACCGTCCATCATTAAACAGGGGTGGAGGCCTCCGGGTTCAACTGTCCCCCTCTTACAAT
>NC_056513.1:6653117-6668251 GCF_014905685.2 Nematolebias whitei | reverse complement strand
TCCTCAGGTCCTCCAAAACCTCTAACAACTAGTCTCCTTAGGTTCTACAGAACCTCAAACAACTGGTTTCTTCAGGTCTTCAAAAAACCTCCAGCAACTGTTCTCCTCAGGTCCTACAAAACCTCCAAGAACTGGTCTCCTCAGGTCCTACAGAACCTCCAACAACTGGTCTCCTCAGGGTCCTCCAAAACCTCTGACAACTGGTCTCCTCAGGTCCTCCAAAACCTCCAACAACTGGTCTCCTCAGGTCCTACAGAACCTCCAACAACTGGTCTCCTCAGGTCCTACAGAACCTCCAACAACTGGTCTCATCAGATCCTCCTAAATCTCTTAACAGCTGGTTTCCTGAGATCCTCCAAAACCTCCAACAACTGGTCTCCTCGGGTCCTTCAAGACCTCCAACAACTGGTCTCCTCAGGTCCTCTTCAGAGGACATACTGTTCCCATAAAATCCAGTATAGCTTTCCCCCTCTAAAATGGACCTTATTTTTATATTTCCATGAGATCTGTAAATCATGGACTCTGTTTTCATCAACATCTCGACCGTCTTGACGTTGGTGTTCAGTGAAAATGTTCAGTTGAATTCTTCTGTCATTTCTTTGTAGACGGCTCCGTGCTCACCTTCGATCACCGAACGGCCCATAAACGCATCGTGCTCAGTGAGAACTCCACTAAAGCGTCCGTCTCAGACGAGCACACGAACTACGCCGACTGCCCCGAGCGCTTCTTCGTCTGCTCCCAGGTCTTGGCCTCCAAGGGCTTCTCCGCAGGCCGCCACTACTGGGAGGTCCGACTGAGCAGCAACAACTTCATCGGCATCGGCCTGGCCTACGGCAGCATCGACCGCAAAGGCCCCAACAGCCGGCTGGGCCGCAACGACAAGTCGTGGTGCGTGGAGTGGTTCAACGTGAAGCTGTCTGCCTGGCACAACAGCAAGGAGGTGGTGCTGGTTAACCCCAACCCGAAGCGGGTCGGTGTGCTGTTGGACTGCGACGAGGGCAGGGCTACGTTTTACAACGTGTCCGACAGAGCCTATCCCTTCCACTCGTTTACGTTTCCTTTCGCCGAGGCCGTCTATCCGGCCTTCTGGATCTTCTCCAGTGGCTCTTTTATCAGTTTGTGCAAGCTTCAGTAGTGAGTTGAAAACCGTGCATGCACCAAAACACACACACGCTACTTTTAATACTAATCGCTGACACGAGCAACAGAAAAACAATGAAAACCAGTTAAATCAGGAAGAACGAGTTTCTCTAAAGGTGGGATCTCACCGAGCTGCAACTCTTAGAAAATACGCTGTTGCACGTGCACTGACTTCTGAACGGTCGCGACCAGAAGGCCGCACGGCCACGTTTTTTAAAACGACGGCCCGTTTTAACGTGAGCGGTTTACAAAGCTGCGTTCTTGGCCGCGCACATTATTTCGTTGCGTCGTACCGGCCTCGCATTTCTGATTTAATCTGGGGAAAAAAATCCGTTACGAAGGTTTTACCAACTAGTCAACGTTCACAGCTCGGGGAAATTTTACTTTTAGAGCAGCGGTAGCGCACACACACACACACACACACACACACATCTAAAGTGTGGATTACCTGCAAAGGTTTGCAGATGAACTACACAACCATGCAGTTCTTTGGATGTCTCAGGAGTCAGATTATACATTTTAATCTGCTCCTCTTTAGGGTTGGTTGAGTCTTTGTCCGGGACTTTTTCACCCGTCTTGTATCGTTTCTTCCCGGGTATGTGTTGAACGTTTCTATGAAGGTTTTTTTTTTTTAATACTCTGGGAAAATGGAAGCGATGCTTTTATCCAGTTTGAGTTAAACGACGGATTAAAGCATCGCAGAACGAACGGACGTCGTCGTTAACGTTTGGTGCGGCGTACGCTCGTTTACTGGTGGTGGGTTTGTGGTCATGTGACCATGAAAATGAAGCTGAATAGAAAAACTCGAACTTCTTTGCTCTTGGAGTAGAGAAAAGCAGCGGGTGGTCCGTTAGACGACCTGCAGAAATCAAACTATGCGAAGTAAACCAGATGTTTTCGCTCGTCCTGCTCAGCTCTAGTTGGTCTGGATTTGTCGGGGGGTTTGAAATTTTCAGAACCGCTCCTGCTGAGAGCGTTTATCGGTGACTGGGTCGCGCATGAGCGCCGGTCCCTCGGTGATGCGTTTAAAGACATGCATTTGTTTTTAACGGCACACCTCGTGAGCAGGAGGGAAGAAAAAAAAAGGAAAAACAGCCGAATTTTCTTTGATTCCAGCAGGATGGAAGATCGATTTAGTTCGAAACGGAAAGGGCGCAGCGATATTTTCCAACTGGAACAAATCTGCTGTTCAGATACGAGTTCGTCAGGACGACGATGGAAAGTGCTTCGTCTCAGCTCGGGTGAGACGGCAGAACCGTTTGTTGGTGGATTCAAAGCGTTCGTTGTTTTTTTTACTGGGTTTAGTTTTAATAAGAAACCCAGGGAGTGTTTGAGACCGTTTAAAGAAGCTGACCACCGAGCAGCAGCGAACTAGCGCAGGGGTCTGCAACCTACGGCTCTGGAGCCACATCCGGTCCCTGTGCAGCAGCAAAAACGAACAACATTTAAAACGTATAACCACGACAGGAATATAATTATAAATAAGGCTCTTTGGATGGGATGGGTCGCAGTCTTCAGTGTTTGTCACGTCTTGGGTAAAGACTTTGGAGTTCACGAGCTAAAAGGGAAATCTTCGTTTCGCTTCCGTTAGAGCAACCGTTTGACCGAAATGAAAAGGAGCTCGGAGGATGTATGGAGATAAATCTCTGAGAATATTAAAACTTTTGAGTGTTTATTTTGCCTGAGGACTGATGAACGTGTTTCTTAGTGAAGCGGTTTGATTGGAACCGGCGTCACATAGACTCTGTTCTAATCAGGAAGCGAGGCCGACTGTTCGGGTCAGAGTTCGGGTTTTCATCGGGAGTTTGAGCGATTCGACGTTCGTTCCAGGTCTGGAGTTGAACTTGGACCGTCGCGCTCGTTTTCCTCGCAGAAATAAAACGCGCGGCCGACGCTGCGATGGCTCGCCGTTCGGTGAAGGGCGACGCGGCGACATGTTGGTTTTTACGGGGATAAATAAACGATGCTTGATGTAGAACAGGTGATCCTTGCAGCACTTCTCGTTGTGGATTAATAATTATTAAAAGTGTTTTTATTTTTCCTGCATCTGTTTGTCCTCATCTCGTTTCGCTTGAAACAGTTTGAAACTCGCGGAGACGTTTTCCGTGAGGTCTTTGACTTCAAAAACAAAAGTTTTAAGAAAACGATCTTCATAAATTAAAGTTTATTGTGTTTAATCTGTTTTGTGCTCATTATTTGGTGTTAAACGTTTTCAGACTTTTATTCATCTAAACATTGAACCAAACTTGGCGACTGTTGTCGGTGAAAACTGTTATTTTGTTGTGAATTCATAAATAATAAAAGCAACTCTTAAACACAAACGTGTCTTCACTGCCTTGTGTAAAGAATAAAACCTTTTTAGGAACTAACACCGCAGCCTTTACTTAACCTAAACCATGTTGCATTCACTGTATTAAATATTTTACTAACAGACAGTTTGACACCAACAGTTTAGGCCAAAATTGTAACATAAGGTGTTGAGCTCAGAGTAAGTGTTGGAGACTATTCGTATCTACTACCACCCCAGACTTTAGCTCGATCTGTAAATATGTAAAAGGTTAACCAGTTGTAGATGTGCGTCCCTTGAGACGGTTCTGAATGTTTCATTGAAAACCATCCAATGGTTCATGAGATATTTTGCTAACAGGCGGTTTAAAAACAGTTTATTCCGAGGTGTTTAGCTAATATGCTGCGCTCAGAGTGTGAGTTGTGAATGACTCTCAACTACCACCACACTAAATTCCAAATCAACATCTAGAAAAAAACGACTGAGTTGTCACCATCTTGTGTGATAATGTCGCTTAGCTGTGGCGGCCATCTTTAATTGGATCTACTCCAAACGTTTCACATATGTAGATGTGAGTTGATAATGTTCTGTGGTTCACGAGATATTTTGCTAACAGAACATAGAAAACCTTAACTTTAAAACTCATGACCTCTCCACTTTTGGGTTCATCCCAAAGATCCAGTCCCCCGACACAAACAGAGTAATATTGTGTATGCTGTTCAGTGTCAGGAGGGTGATCAGTCTTACATCGAGGAAACTAAACAGCCACTGGCCAAAAGGATGGACCAGCACAGAAGAGCACCATCATCAGGCCAGGACTCTGCGGTCTACACTCATCTCCAGGCCAGCGGTCACTCTTTCAGGGATGAAGATGTGCACATCCTGGGTAAAGTGTAATGCAGTTATTGCTAGAAGCACTCTGTGAATAGCAAGCGACCATCAGGGCACTAACGATCGGACGTTAGGTCGACGGTCCTTTATCATGTGAACATCTGGTTCTGGCTGTGAACAACAAACTTGATCCACTGAGAAGATTTAGAAGACTGAGTTTGTTCCTCAGACTGAAGTCTTTTGGATAAAAGTTGAAACTTTTCAACAAGAAGAATCCGTCCAGAGGACCTGACTCAACCAGATTATCTACCTGGATTATTGAGCATGCAACAGGATTTAATTTATAGCCTTTGTTCTGGGAGCGGCTGTGAAGAGTCATGTGACGTCAGCAGCTGGGCGGGTTCCGGGATCTTAAGTTGCGTTTCTCCTCCGTGAGCCTCAAAGCTCCATGATGGCCTCAGCGGAGGAACTTGAGTTTTCTCTGGTGGGTCTGGAGGAGGATCTGACCTGCAGCATCTGTCTGAGCACCTTCATCTGTCCGGTCACCATCCCCTGTGGACACAACTTCTGCCGGGACTGCCTGCTGGCCACCTGGAAGGACTCCTACAGCTGCCCGCAGTGTCGGACCCTGTTCGCCACCAAACCCGAGCTGAAGAAGAACACGGTCCTCAGCACCGTGGTGGAGACCTTCAGGATCCGGACCAACAAGAGCCAATCCGTGGTTCTGGTGGAGGAGAGCCAACCCGAGGTGGAGGAGGAGAAGACGAAGGGTGTGATCCGCTGTGACACCTGTATGGAGGCCGAGGCGGCTCAGACCTGCCTCACCTGCATGGCCTCCTTCTGCGAGGAGCACCTGCGGCCCCACCTGGAGAACCCCACCTTCCGCCTCCACCAGCTGAGCCAGCCCGGGGCGGATTTCTCGGAGCGCGTGTGCGCCGAGCACCACAAGCTGATGGAGCACTTCTGCTGCGCCCACAGCCGGCTCATCTGCAGCCTGTGTCTGCAGCAGGTGCACAGGGGCTGCAGCTTCTCCGCCCCGGAGGAGCAGAGGAGCCGGAAGCAGGTGCGTCTCTGCGTCTGTTAGCAAAATATGTCGCGATCCGGTAATTGGATCTGAATGAAACTCCCAGAGAGTAAGTAACGATTGAACATCTACAGCTGATTAACCCTTCAAGTTAGCTCCTTTAAAGATGGCCGCCACAGTTTGTCAACCTAAGCAAACCGAACTCTGTCAGTTTTACAAATGTTGGTGTAGTAGCTGAGCATTGTCCACAACACCCCCTGAGCACAACTTATTAATCTTTAAGAGCTAATGTGGCCGCCACTGCCAAACAAAAATGAGCTACATTTTGGTTGGTAGTAGCTGAGTCATACCACATCACTAACAGAAGGCTACAACTCAAACTTCCTAAAACTCTGTAACAAACATTCATGGACTCCTTTAAACTTTATTTTTACAACATAAAATCTTTATTGTCCAAGTCTTTGAGGTTTAGTTCAATTTAATGTTGAGGTTGAACTGAACGTGGCTTTTATGCGATATTAATAAAAACAAAATTAGCTAAACCAGAAACCTTCATTCATCAGCTGTAATCCATCAATAACATCCCATCTGTTTAAACTGGTGTCAAACTTTGGTTCAGATTAAAAAGGTACCAACAATACATCTGTCACGTTAGTTTAGAGTGTCATCACTCATTTGCTGGTCCTGCAGCAGTGAAATGAAACTAAAGGAAAAATGAGCTTGGAACGCTTTATGCAATCTCCACCAGACTTTGGACCTCAGTGGAGCCGCAAAGAAATCCTGCACTGAAATAATCTCATCTATTGAGATTATTTCAGTGCAGGATGAAAGAGGTATGACAGCGGTATGCCGAGACATGGACTGGGCTTGCTTGTCTTTTTTTTATAGCATCTAAAATGTGTGTTTGCTAAAAAAAAAAAGATGGCTTCCATCAACTTCTTCACAGTCAGGTCAGAAATTCAAAGAGTTCATTTTGTGCTGATTTTATGTCCCTAATGGTTCTCCGTAGACTGAATTCAGAGAGAAGTTGGGTTTACTGGACGGGAAGATCGAGAGGACGGATTCTGTCGTGCTTCAGATGGTCGAGCTGCAGAGCCAACTGAAGGTGGTTTTCACACGTTCATGCAGTTCACCAGAACCAGAACCAGGCCGGGCGGTGGTGCTCATTTGTCTCCGACTCTGTCCAGGACGCAGCGGAGAAAAAGAAGATGTGCTTGGGTGAAATATATCAGCAGATGAGAGAACTGCTGGAGCAGGACGAGCGCGTCGCCCAGCAGGAGGTGAACTGTGAGCTGGAGGCCGCCCAGACCAAACTCCAAGACTTCATGATGAGGTTCACGAAGAACGGAGAGAGGATGAAGACAGCCAGAGAGAAGGTCAACGCTCTGATGAGTCAGGACCAAACTCCGGCTTTCTTACAGGTGGGATCAAATAAAATCACAATATTTTTACTTTAAAACACAAAAAATAGCACAAAAGTAGCTAAAAATGCTAATTAGCTAAATTGTAGCTAAATGCTAAAAGTAGCCAATGGTAGTTAAAAGCATTAATGGTGGTTAAAAGCTAAAAATGGCTAAAACATAGCTAATAGGTAAAAGTGCAAAACTTAAAAGCTTAAATCAATGAACTTGTAGCCGAAAGCTAAAATCTGAAAAATTGTAGCCAAAAGCTGCAATCAGCACTACTGTATCTGAAAGCTAAAATTTGCTGAAAAGTAGCTAAAACACTTAATTAGCTCAATTGTAGCTAAACATTGCAAGTAGCTAAACGGTAGAAAAATCTAAAAATGGCAGAACTATATCTATAAACAAAAAAATTAGTACTAAAGTAACTAAGTCTTCTTTTTTAATAGTAGCTAAATGCAGCAAGTAGCCAAATGGTAATTAAAATGTTTATTGGTACCTAAAAGTTAAAATGCAGAACAGTGGCTAAAAGCAGCTAAACCAAAGCAAAAAGATAAAAATAAAAAAAATGTAGCCAAAAGCTACAATTAGAAGTTAAAATTAGCAGAAAAGTGTTTTAAAAGTATATTTATCTAAAAAGTAGCTAAAATCTCTAATTATTTAAATTGTAGCCAAATGCTAAATGTCATCAAACGGCTGTAAAGGCTAAAAATAGCTAAACATTACTAAAAACAAAAATTGGCTGAAATTTAAAACTAGCAAAAACTGTAGCTAAAATAAGCATAAGAAAACAAAAACTGAGCTAGTAGCTGAAGCATATTTTGATAGAACTGAAGAGGTTTTGGTTTATTTTTGAGAGGAATTTTATTTAAAATTAAATTAAAATATTTTGAAAAGTATAAAATTAACCAAAGCCAAAAGTCAGATCAAACATTTCCTGATCAAACTGAATGTTTTGATGTAGGAATAGTCAAAGTATGCTGAAGAAATGTAGCTAAAATGAAACCGTCCTGCTGCTCCTGCAGGCCTCCTTTGAGCTGCCGAAGGTGGTGAAGTTCGACCCGCACGTCCCTCGGATCAACCTGGACTCCAAACAGGTGGCGGCGGTGCAGAGCTTCGCTGCCGCCATGCAGGAGAGTCTGATCCAGATCCTCTCACGGCCGTTTGAGGACAGAGCGACGCTGCTGCATAAACCTGGTGAGCGAGCGCGCCCGTCTCAGGTTTCTGCGCACGATGTACAAAACAGCTAATACTTATATTTTATTACAGAGGTGGACACGAAGACGGCTGCATCTGGTGAGTCTGATGAAACGTAGCTGTTAAAGCTTAAAGAAACAGAGCACTAGCTAAATGCTAAACGTAGCATAAAAAAACAAACAAAAAAACTGAGCCAGTAGTTGAAGCAGATGTTTTGAAGGAGTTGAAGAGATTTTGATGTAATTCAATGGAGGAAATATTTCAAACTAAAGTGAAATATTTAGCTACAAAAAAAAATCATTGCATCCATCCTCTAAATGAGCCGAACGTTTTGATGTATGAACGGTAAAATAGCACAAAATATGCAAAAAACACAACTTTTATTTATTTATTTCAGTAAGTCACAGCTTCATAACATTATGAAGGGCAAATTTTAAAGATCTTGTTTCTTTCAGGTGCAAAAGAAGAACCTGCAGCTCCTGAAAATGTGACGCATCGGCCTCAGTCGTGTACGTACGACTTATCAGCAGCATCAAAACACAAATATTCAAATGTTCTAATCTGGTAACTTCAGACTGAAAGTGAACTAAACTAAAATGACGTCTGTATTTTTATTAAAAAGGTACAATTTATGCTGCAGCAAAAGTAAAATTAAATAAAAAAAGATAAAAAATCATTAGGAATGGATTATTCAATTTTGAGGTTTTGATTAGAAAATAAATCCTGAACAGTATCTTGGACTATCCCGTCTTTCTGAGAATATTTTATAGTTTATTTTTATTTGTTAGCGCATACAAGACATTTGATCAAGTTTGCCAGAACGTTGTCTGCTTGGAAGAAAATATGAAGAGCTTCATTAAGAGTGAAAAATATTTTTCATGCGTTCGTGTCGCCTGACTCACATTTCATCTTCCCTGTTTCAGCAACACCGAAGCAGAGCCGTCAGTCGAGGTCCAAAAGTCGTGGTCGTCCACCCGTGCAGCCCTTCATCCAACCGATGAATTTTCCGTTTTACATTCATTCTCGGCCAGTGTTGAACCCCCAACAGTTCAGACCGGGCCAGTCTCAGGGATTTTACGTGCCTTCTCCGCTTTTCACGGGACACAAAACAAGTGAGTTCCATAAATCCTAAAAAACATTCAGAACAATTCACACATTCATTCATCATGCGCACATTCAGTGAGCCCGTGATGACGCATGAATTAACAAATGAATCAAAACTGACAGGACCTGGAAGTATTCGAGTATAAGCTGTAAGCCCCGCCCCCTCCACGTAGCAATTGTCACCCCAGGTCCTGCTGGTTGAAGAATTCAGACAATGCAAATCGGCCTAAGGTGGAGTTTTGTTCCGGAGTATTGGTAGGAAGATGGATCGAGGCACCGCCTTCAGTAATGAATGAGGGTGTTGTTCTGGTCGGTTGTGGTGAAGAAAGGCTTGAGTTAAAAATCAAAGCTCTGGATTTATCGGTCTATCCTTGTTTCAACCCTCCCCTGTGGTTATGAGGTTTGGATCACGATAAAAGCATCCAAAATGAGAAGATCTGGGCTCATCCTTAGCGAGGGTGAAGAGCTCAGAGTAGAGCCGCTGCTCCTCTGCATCGAAAGTGCTCGGCTGAGGTGGTTCGTTTGTTTTGAGATGCCTTCAACCCTTTGGAGGCTGTCCAGGCATGGCCCACTGGTAGGAGGCCCCAGGGCAGACCCAGAACTTGCGGGAGTGAATACTTCTTGGTTTGAACGATCTTTATGAAGTTGCAGTGAGTGCTCTTCACAGACCGTTTGGGCACCAGGCACTTTTCTCACACTACAAGCGAGCCACTGAGGAAACATTTTGTGTTTTTTCCTTCCGAACCAGGCAACGGGCCTCCCAGTGCGCAAGGAGGACACAAACCAGACGCAAAAGGACCAGATTCTGCCCCAAAAGGAAATTCAGCTGGGCACAACCCACATCCCAAGAAAAACAAGTAGCAGAATGTGTGCTTGCATCATCAATTTAAAAAACAAAAAAACAATCGATCACATTATGTCATTGATCTGCTGCTTAAATTATTTTTAGGTGTTCTTCGAAGTACCAATAACATTTATTTAAAAATAATATTTCTAATATGGTGTGACTAGTTAAAATGATTCATGTGTAAAGTTGATCTGACTTTAGGATTTATTTTTAATATATTTTAAAAATATATAAATCCCATAGAAATGCATTATTTTGTCAATCCCGTCAGAATCGGCATACTCGCTTTATTTTTATCTTTAAGCTCCTACTGGCTTTTAGCTACTGTCTTGTCTCAGATAAATAATGTTATGAACTTACTTTTTATTTATGCAAATGTTTCTGTTCAGTGCTCTGAGATGACTTCTGTCGTGACCTGGAGTTATAGAAATAAACTGAATTAAATGAACTGCCAAATTTAGCTTCTAGCTAGTTTTTGTAACCATAGCTTTTAGCCACCTTTAGCTTTTAGCTGTGGTATTGCTACGTTTAGCATTAAATGTATTTAAGTTGCCAATTTTAGCATCTAGCTAATATGGCTTTTCCCAACAGTTTTGCTAGTTAACTTTTAGCAACAAGTTTTTGTTACACACCATTTAGCTTTTAGCTACTACCTTGCTAATTTTAGCTTCTAGCTACAGTTTTACTAATCTTAGCTTTACCTTTAAGCTATAGTATTGCTACTTTTAGCATCAAGTTTTTTTTTGTTTTTTTTGCCAATTTTAGCTTTTAGCTCATTTTGGCTAAATCTTTAACTATACTAATTGTAGCATTGATTTATGGTCATCAGTTTTAGCTTTTAGCTCATTCTTAGTGACAATTTAGACAATTTCAATTGCTCGTACCAGTTAATAAAGAGGATAATATGCAAGTTATTAAAGTACATTTGGATTTTTTTAACATTAAAACTAAATATGTGGGTATAGATCATGATCCAGGCTGTTCTGTACAGAACCAGACTGATTTAGCAGCTTTCTGGGTTTAAATCTGGTCAACGATGAACTCTTTCTGTGCTAATGTCTGGATTATATCAGCCGATCACCCAGTCAATGTTTAGAAACCATTCTCACTGCTGAGGTCCATTTGTCATAACTCGTTCTGCACTTTTTGTCCATTTGTGCAATCTTTACTTTTTGAAATATTTAGCTCTGTCGGCCATGTTCTTCGCATTTAAATGAACGGAGCTCTCTTCACTTCTTTGAGCTGTTTACAACTTGTTGCTGCTCATTTTAGCTGTTGTTCTGGTTCAGACTTTTTTTTTTTAGCTTCTTTATGCTAAATTCAGCTATTTTTCCCCCCCTTTTTCGACTACTTTAGCAGAAAAATATCTAAAAATGTAGCTGAAGCAGGAAAAAGTCTGAAATTAACAGAAAGGAGCATAAAAAATTTTTTTTTAAAGGTTGGGAAGTACAATAAAAGGCTAAAATTAGCAGAAAAACACTTATTTTAGCTTCTTTTTAAATTTTATTTCCACCTTTTTGTGCTTGGTACTAATAAATTCAAACGTTATGCTCCTTTCAGCCTCTTTCTGCTAATTTCAGCTGTTATTTCCTCCCTTCAGATTTTGTACTTTATTTAGCCTCTGCCTAGTTCAGGTTATTTTGGCCATTCGGTTGTTTCCACACATTTCTGTTGCTTTTCTCTTTTTATTTTCCTGCTTCCAGCAAATATCACCTGTTCAAATTGAACTTGCTTTGACAGTTCAGTGATGAAACCTTTTCAGTTGGTTTCAGCTTCTTCAGCAGCTTTCAGCAAAAATCATGCACTCGGCCTTTTGGCAGGAAATGTAATTTCTCTGGTTCAAAAAAAAAAAAAAAATTAAATCCAGATCTGAAATGTTTTTGAAAGTGTTTATGGGAATGTCTTCATATTCAAAGCATCACTTCTTTACATTCATCTCATACAGAATTTTCATATTTTGTAAACCGTCTTGTTTTAACGATTGTTGTAATTAAAAGCTCATTTCCCCACTAAATTAAGTGTTTTGTATTTTTTCTTAACAAAAAAACAAAAAGTCTCCCGGTGGAATGAGCTTTGAACCCATTATCACATGTTCTGTAGCTTCTTATCAGGATTTAACCTTTTATTCTTCCAGTAGTGAACAAAAAAACAACTGCCTTCAGGTACGGTGAATAAAACCATTCGTCACGACAGATAAAACATGAGCAGTTTTAAAGCTACGCAGCAGAACTGTGGACTTAATAAATACTGCTTGTGACCGCTACGACCCCAGATATACTGGAGGGCATTGAACTCAACCTTCGCCCTTTTATCACAATAAAACAAACCTGCTGGGTTTAAACAGAAAACCATCACAAACTCTGCTTATAAACATTTTAATATGTAGTTACTTTAAAAATAATTCAGTGCAACACACAGATGCAACTCGTAAACACAAGTTAAAGTGATAGCTTTAATGTTTAGGGGTGGAGTTGTTATCAGTCAATATCTTACCTGCATCAGACAATCAGCGATCGCAGTTTGAAAGATCGAGTCAATCTCATAGCTAATTAGAGCAGAAACCACCTTATAAGCTTTTAAACAGTTTAAACACTATTTTTTTAAGTTTAATTATTATTTTTTTTGCTTCACCACTTTACTTTGTTTGCATTTTCTCTTCTCGGGTCTTAAACCCAAAACAAAAATTACAAACAGTGAAAATAGTTGAAAGCAAAGATTATTTTTTGGGGGGTGAGATAGGAGGATGAGCCAAATAAGTATTGGTTAGAGGATAAACAACTGGGTGGCTAGTTAGCTTAGCAACACAAACGCAGTTCAGGTGCGAAACCAGTAACGACCATCTCGTTTAAAGTGATGGGAATCTTCAGACGACTCAATATGACGGGGTCATGAAACGATTATTGTTCTGGCTCCATCATCAGGTTTGTGAAGAAACACCAGGAAGCTTATCCAAAACACCAAAACGAAATATACAAAATAAAACGATGTTGACCTATTTTACTTTTTCTTCTTCTTTCGGCTGCTCCCTTCTTCAGGGGTCGCCACAGTAAACCACTGCACGAAGACTTGGCGATTGTTTTTACACCGGATGCTCCTCCTGATACAACCGCAGACCACTGAGCTACCACAGCCCTCTGTGTGGAGCAGAGAGCTGTGGTAGCGCCCGAGGGAGGAGATGGAGGGGATTAAGGGCCTTGCTCAAGGGCCCACGGTGGGGCAACGAGGGTGGAGGCAGATGTGGGTGTTTCACCTTTCCCATCCACATTTTAACGTCATCGGCCCAGGGAGTTCATCGTTTCTCCTAGTTTACTTGTCTTGGCAGGGCGCTCCTATTTCCGCAATTTTTGTCAACTCGGGGGTGGAGGCACATCTGTGTTGCACGCTGTATGTACCGACAGCCTTCGAGCGGGGGGATGGGGGTGGAGACAGCTCGGCCCTAGTGGGGACGGAGCGCTACCTCCATACTCATATCTCTTTAGCTAGCACATTTGTACTGTGCGTCGCTAGCATAGCGCTACGTAAGTGCTGGCGATTGTGTGTGTGTGTGTGGGGGGGTGTCGGTAGGCGGGGCGCTACGTTCTGTTGACAGGGCGGGGTGCACTGCTTGAATAATGGTAGGGGAAACACTGGAGTTGAACCAGCAACCTTTTGATCACAAGCCCACCTTCATTAACATTTGCACCCCCCCCTCCCATTGGCCTATTTTACATAATCATTTGTGTTTTGCCTAAAGAGTGCACAATAATGTACCAAAAAAATAAAAACACTAATCACGGGCTGCTGACCAACTGTTAGCATCGATGCTAACTCATAGTTGAAAACGTTGTAAAAAAGCTAACGCTATCAGCATCGTGCTCATCTCTGGAAATGTTATCTACAGATTAAATAATTCTATGGATCAATGATAACTTTGTTAGCACGTATTATTCAGGGTTCAGCCAAGAAAAGATGAGAAAACGTGGCTTTTTGCAACATATCAGGAATCTACGGCAACTCTACTGGGACAAACGGCACAGAGGGGCGACGACTAATCCACTCGTCTCGGCAAAGGTTTCTGACATTCGAAAGTTGAGAATCGTTCGCGTTCACCACGAGATGAATCTCAAACCCGATGTTACTGTTTATTACAAACTAAATACATCTGGAAATGGAAAGATCTGGGAATTATTTTTAAAGGGTCAATGACAGCGAAAGCTTTATTGACCTAAATATTAATGTGACATAACAGCTATTTAATGATCGGTTTTTTATTTATTTATCATAACGCATTGTATTTGTTAGGACACAAACATGTTTATATTACCCTATGATGAAATGTAAATATCTTACAGTGAACTATTTATGTGGCACTTTAAAATGTTTGTAATCATTACAGTTATTCCTTTTTGAAGGGTTTTGTTGTACTTTTTCCTACAATTTCTTTTATGTCTTGAATTTTTGTTGCTGTTAAAAATTCAATAAATGTATATAAATAAACTTTCCTTGACTTTGAGTTGTTTTAGTTTGGTGGAAATTCCCTCCTGAATGCTTCCTGCTCTAATCAGCTGTTCTGAGAGACGGCAGCTGCAGGTAAGTCACTGATTGCTCAACCACTTCACTCAACCCCACTTCCAAAAATCTACCCCTTTAAACGGTAAAGCAGGTGCCCTTGGACCAGAAGAACATTTAAAAGCTTAGGCATCACATGGCTACGAACAGGTTCTGCTCGACTTTACAGTTCAAACGGACGTTCTGCAGACTTTTCTGATATGGCTCAAAGAGAACAAGAATTCAGTCAGAACACCCGACAGAGACAAGAAAACATGCCACAGGATCCTACAAACCCTGAGCCACACTCCAGTCTCTAAAAAGAAACGATTCATTAAAAACAGCCAACATAAAATCAGAACATCACAGAGTGGAGCTCAGCAGAACTCGCTCAGGGCGCCGCATCCTGGGCCGTGTAAAAACAGTGCAACTCAAACCTGTAAACGAGCTAAACATTTGCTGAAATCAAAAGGATGGCAGTCCTCCGCTTGATGAGCCTCCTGATGACATCATGACTAAAGGGGCGGAGTCACTGGTAAACATCTGAAGAAATCAAAAGGTTAGCAGTTCTCATTTACTTGGTGATGACATCATGACTAAAGGGGCGGAGTCACTGGTAAACATCTGAAGAAATCAAAAGGATGGCAGTCCTCTGCTTGATGAGCCTCCTGATGACATCATGACTAAAGGGGCGGAGTCACTGTTAAACATCTGAAGAAATCAAAAGGTTAGCAGTCCTCATTTACTTGGTGATGACATCATGACTAAAGGGGC
>NC_056513.1:6648917-6653107 GCF_014905685.2 Nematolebias whitei | reverse complement strand
GTTAGCAGTCCTCATTTACTTGGTGATGACATCATGACTAAAGGGGCGGAGCTCAGAGACAGGAAGGCCACGTCTACCTAACATCATCCATGTTGTGCTTCGTCTGGAACATAAACCAGGCAGGAGAGCATCGACCATCATGTGACAGCTGCTTGTTTTACAGCTTTATGGCCGGCTGTTGATTCAGACGTGGCTTCAGTTTTAAAACGGCTAAAATAAATACAGCACACTTAACTATATATGGCCTCCGTACGGCACGAGGGATCAGTGCAAATAAAACGTTCTCCATGTCAGGAGCAGCCTGAGCTCAGGGTTAAAATAAATAAGCGCTACAAGATAAAATTAATCTCACAGATCCGAGCCCCCCCCCAGGAAAAAAATTAAAATAAAACCTGATTGTGTGAGCGAAGAGAGCGGGTCTGAAGCAAACGAAGGATTGTTTCAAGCTAAGAGTTGAGGCGTGTCCGGCTCGAGCGAGGAGCCGGCCCCGGGGGTCTGGGAGAGTCTTGAGGGGTGGGGCTCTCCGCCTCCGAGACGCTGGACTCGTCGTCGTCCTCGTCGGTCTGCTCGGCGCTGTGGTACAGCATGAAGGCCTGGGTCTTGTGGGTGATGGTGATGGTGCACGGCCCCTGGGCCCACGGCTCCCCGTCCACCTGCATGGGCATCGTGGAGCTCTTCAGAACCAGCTGGAGACAGAAAAGGAACACCTGAGTGGGCCAGACCGGGGACTTAAAACCTGACACCAGGAGTTTCACTTCCTGCTAACCCCTTCAAATAAAAGTTAACACTAAAAATACTTTTAAATTCTTTTCTATAACACGAGTAAGGTTTTTGTTCATTTGGCACGCTGAGTTGTCGTTTCTTTTTATTGTGTGAATGTTTATGAAGCATTCACACTGTTGTGATCCATTTGTCTTCCGTACGGTTTTCTGCATCTTTCTCGTTCCACAATTTTTGTGCCATTTCAACAAATCATAAATCAAAAGGTTCGGCTCTTTCAGGACGATCACGATGTAACTTTTGGTATTGGTGCAACTTTAGCTTTTTGAAACATTTGGCCTTGAATTGAGCTCATTTTCCATCCGTCAACGCTTTAGATCTGTTTACAAACTTTTAATGATCCTTTAGTCTTGATATATATGATTAGTAAGTTTTAAGTCTTAAATTACTGAAGTATCTATTCATCTATCCATCCATCCATCTTCCTATCCATCTACCTATCCATCCATCCATCTTCCTATCCATTCATCCATCCATCCATCTTCCTATCCATCCATCCATCCATCCATCTTCCTATCCATCCATCCATCTACCTTTCCATCCATCTATCCATGTTCCTATCCATTCATCCATCCATCCATCCATCTATTCATCCCTCCATCTACCCATCCTATCCATCTTCTTATCCATCCTATCCATCTTCCTATCCATCCTATCCATCATCCATCCATCCATCCATCCATCTTCCTATCCATCCAATCCATCCATCCATCAATCTATCCATCTATCCATCTTCCTATCCATCCACCTATCCATCCTATCCATCTTCTTATCCACCTTATCCATCCACCTACTTTTTTTTTTATTTTTATTATTTTTTTCATTTAGCCTTTATTTATACAGGTTAGTCTCATTGAGCCACGAGAACTCATTTTCAAGAGAGACCTGTTTAGGGAGCACATGGTGGGGGTTAAGGGCCTTGCTCATAGGACCAGAGTGGGGCGAATGAGGGTGGGGGCAAGTGTGGGTGTTTCACCTGCCCCACCCACAATTTTGATGTTGTCGGGGCCGGGGCGTGAACCGGCGATCTTTGGATCACAAGCCCACCTCTCTAACCTCTGCGCCACCACTCCCCTGCTCCACTCCTCCACCTACTTATCCATCCACCTACTTATGCATCCATCCATCTATCCATCTTCCTATCCATCTTCCTATCCATCCATCCAGCTTCCTATCCATCCATCCAGCTTTCTATCCATCCACCTATCCATCCATCCACCTATCCATCCACCTACTTATCCATCCATCCATCTTCCTATCCATCCATCCATCTATCCATATTCCTATCCATCTATCCATTCATCTTCCCATCCATCCATCTTTCTATCTATCCATCAATCCATCCATCTTATGTTATTTAAAGGGTTTTCTTCTCTAGAATCCAGTTCTGCTCATTGCACCAAACATCTTACGATAGGAGTAAAACTTAAACATCTGTTTCAGGGACAAACAGATGTTTCAGGGACAAACAGATGTTTCGGGGACAAACAGATGTTTCAGGGACAAACAGATGTTTCAGGGACAAACATCCTCGTTTGATGTTTTTAGTTTCACAGGACAAGTTGAAGAGTTTCGTCTAACTTTTTTGTGGCGCGTCGCAGCAATCGTCTTTAACGCTCTTACGGATGATGCAGCCGTGGGTTCAGACTGACGGGTTAGTGAGGGCAGGAAGGGGAAACGAGCGCGTGCATGTGTGTGTGCCATGTGTCTCACCCTGACAGTGTGCGCCTGTCCCAGCCTCACAGGGTTGGCCAGTTTGACCTGGATCTGAGCACAGTGGAAGGAGCCGAACACCCCCATCACCTCCAGCAGCCCGTCGTCCAGCCTGCAGGGAGAGACGGGGGCCGGGGGGTGAAAAACAAAAACAACAACAAAAACAAAAAGTCCATATTTTCATAGCCCAAGCTTCTCTGCAGTAACTGGAGCAGAGAGCTGCCTGAGCAGGTCTCACCGAGTGGGGGGGCAGGGTTCGTCCCCCAGCCCGTCCCAGAGTCTGCAGCCTCCCCCCCAGTAGCGGATGTTACAAACGATGATGCCCTCCAGACTGGGCAGCACCACCCGCTCCCCATCCAGCTCCAGCTGTTGGTAAAACACACACATTTAATTCAAGTCTTAAAGAGTTCTAATAAAACCAAAATAAACGAGTAAAAACATCTGGACACAATATTTATTCTGATTTATTCTGGGGGGAGTGGTGGCGCAGAGGTTAAGAGAAGGTGGGCCTGTGATCGGAAGATCACCGGTTCAAGCCCCGGTACAGACATAATCAAAAATGTGGGTGGGGTAGGTGAAGCACCCACACCTGCACCCCACCCTCATTCACCCCACTCTGGGCCCATGAGCAAGGTCTTTAACCCCCATCTGCTCCCTAAACAGGTCTCTCTTGAAAATGAGTTCTCGTGGCTCAATGAGACTACCTGGATGAATAAAGGGGAAATTAAAAAAATAAAATAAAATAAACAAATACAAAAATCAGCCACACATGGAACTTCCTGCAGAAGCTGTGTCAGCGCAGCTCCAGCCCAAACGTGTGACATCATTCAGACAGCTCTGTGACATCATCACATCCAGTTCAACCGTCATCCATCGATTTGCACTTATTCCAGTCCAGATGCAGACACAACCCAGACACCAGACACTCTCCAGCTCCGGGAAGACCACGTAGTTCTGCCTCAGGGTCTCCTCCCAGTGCGACCCAGTTCCTCCAGCGGGAGATGTCCTAATCACATGTATGATTTGATGTGGTGGAGCGGTGACTCCATGCAAAGGGCTGGCTAAAAGTAGCTAAACACTCGCTAAAATCAGCAGAAAACTAACAAAAGAGGTGAAATTACTACAAATAGTAAAAACACAGTTAAAATAACAAGAAAGTAGCAAAACTGAAGGAAAATAGCAAAACACTAGCTAAAGTAGTAAAGCAATAACCAAACGTGGCAAGAAAAACAGCAAAACACTAACTTCAGTTACATGCTAAACTGTAGCAAAAGGAAGTTAAAAGCTAATTGTAGAAAATGGCTATCAAAAAGCTAAAATGAGCAGAACATGAGGCCCCCAAAAAAAGAGAGATAGAGGGATAGCGATGAAGAAAGATAGAGATGAAGATAGAGCGAGAGAGATAGAGATTAGAGATATAGAAACAGAGATAGCGATAAAGATAGAGATAAAGAGAGAGCGATAGAAATAGAGATATAGAGATAGAGATGAAGATGGAGAGATATAGAGATAGAGAGGAAGAGATAGAGACAAATAAAAGAGAGATTGAGATAAAGATAGATATATAAAGATAGAGATAAGACAGGTAGAGAGATATAGATATACTGTAGATAGAAATAGAGAGATGAAGATAGAAAAAGATAAAGCTAGAGAGATAGATACAGATTGATATAGAGATAGATACAGATTGATATAGA
>NC_056513.1:6646074-6648907 GCF_014905685.2 Nematolebias whitei | reverse complement strand
ATATAGAGATAGATACAGATTGATATAGAGATAGATACAGATTGATAGAGATAAAGAGATAGAGACAGATTGATAGAGATACAGAGATAGATTGATATAGAGATAAAGAGATAGATTGATATAGAGATAGAGATAGATTGATATAGAGATAGAGATAGATTGATATAGAGATAAAGATAGATTGATATAGAGATAAAGAGATAGAGACAGAAAGATGAAGAGATAGAGACAGAAAGATAAAGAGAGGTAAAGACAGATATAGGGATGGAGGGGTAGAGAGATAGAGAGGTAGAGGGATATAGGGGTAGAGGGGTAGAGGGATGCATGCATGCATGCATGGATGGATGGATGGATGGATGGATGGATGGATGGATGGATGGATTGAAATCTAAAGTATCAGAAGACTAAAACAGCACCAGCAGCTGAAGCAGATTTCAAAGAGAACAAAGTTTTTAAAGGAACTGAAGAGCTTGAAAATGTATTTCTGAGTAATTTGTTTTATAATTAAAGTTTAAATGGAAAAATTTAAGTCTAAAAGTTTCTAAAAGTAACAGAGACCGCGCCCGTCTCCTGACTGAGCCGAGGTGAACAACGGTTTGAACGCTGAGTCAGCGCTAACGCAGTGAAGCTGCTTCACACCCTGAATTCAAAGCGATCGACTTGTTGCACCATTTACTCGTTTTTCTCACCAATTTAAACGTTTGATCTGTTTAAAGGCACGTTTGGTTTTATTGAGAGAGAGTTCCCGTCAGGTTTACTGTACCTCAATCCTCTTATCCAGATCTTTACACTCCTGCACTAAACAGTCTCTGGTGCCATACAGGAAGTACACCACCTGAGGGGAAGACGAAACGGCGCTCAGCCAACAGAAGCACCAGCCAAGGTTCAGGATTTGTTTATTCAAACCTTGTTTACGATGCGGCTGGAGAAGAAGGACGGCGTTTTCTCGCGGTGTGCGTGGAAGTTGAGCGCCATCAGAGCGTCCGGGCCCACAGAGAAGTAGTTGTTCATGGTCAGAACCTTCAGAGGTTCTGGGTTAGTTTGTAGTTTTCACCAAGTTGGAGCTAAAAACGGAGATCTGACTCACCTTTGGTTTACGGAAGTAGGAGCCTTTTGAAGCGACCTGCACCTTCCACCTTTGCAGAAAGACAAAGAGTCCCCAGAATTATTACAACCGTCAACGCATCAGAAGGCCCAGCATCAATAGGTCGGTTCTGACGCCCCACCTGTCCATTCGGACCACCTCAGCGTCCAGGACGTTCCGGAGAACCTGCTCCACGGGAATCTCCCCGGCGTACCCGGCTCCCCAGCCCAGCGTGTTGGAGAGGTCGTTTCCTGTTCCCAGAGGCAGAATGGTCACTCTGGGGATGAACTGGTCCTGACCCTGAGGAAGAAAAGACAGACTTTATCATAAAACTTTATTAATCGCCCACTGACAAAAGCTGAAGGTGGAGCGATGACGTTTTGTCACTTCCTGAATCTCTGCACAGACTTGAATAAAACTCTCAGCCCAACTCAAGATGGCTGCCAGAATTAATCAACAGTATCCATCACAAAACCGGTTGTAACTCTACACATACTGAGACAAAAGTTTGGTGTGGTAGTAGCTGAGAGTCATTCACAACACACACCCCGAGCATAAGAACGTGGTCCAAAACCGTGACAGGAAAGGTGGCGGGTGCAGCCAGAAAAGTTCTTCAGCATCACATCTAAAGGCTCTCTGAACGTCTTCCTGGTTTTTTTATTTATTTATGGTTCATTTTTGTCCTCAGAGGAAGTTTTTACTTGTTTCAGAACTTACACCTGAGACTACAAGTCTCCCAAACTCAAGGAAAGAGCGAACTATAGCCAGGGGTGCCACTAATGAGGGGGCAATGGCCATCCCTAAAAAAAAATTTTAATTAAAAAAAGATGCCCCCCACTGGCTCTCATTGGTCCAACAGTTTTATCCTCTCAGTCCCAAGCTTTTGCTTAGTGTGCATGTTTTTTTTTTAAATTTACCCTAGCAACAAAGGATTAGTAGAACCTTATAAACATATTTTTTTAATTTAAAAACAAAACTTAAAATCTAGTTCCCCTGAATATGGACGAGTTTAAAGCCAACAGTATTCTGGGTCTCAGGAGGTTATATGCAGAATATATATTTTTTCAAATGTAACTTTAGTAGAGGACAGGCTTCAATAAGTTGCAAAGTGACGGTCTTTATTAAGAAGGAATATCAACTTTAATAATAATAATAACAATAATAATAATAATAATGACCTTCTGAATATCAGTAGGTGATTCCCCAACGTCCATGTTGCTGCACTTGTCAAATATTGTATGTATGAACAACAAGAACCTCCTGGAATTCTATTCTGGCTTTTGGTTTTGGAAAACAAAATATAAATAAAATGCTAAATATCTAATGAACCACTCGATGGATTTTACATGAAACTCTCAGAAGTTAAGTAAATCTACAAGCGATTAACTTTTGGGAACAACCAGATTCAAGATGGCTGCCACAGCTAATCAACTTTAGCAAACAGAGATGATTATGCTCAAGTCATGGCGACGGGCGATATGCATTTCCTCCAAAAAAAAAATGCTACTTTTGTTTCAAGCCAAGTTATACAGAATAAATAGAAAGTTACAAATTCAACTAAAGAAATTATGTCTTGGTGACAAAAGAGCCTAAAGCTCAGAAATAAAATAAATTATTTAAATTTTCTGTTCTGCATCAACGCCATCCTTTGAGTTCAGGAGCCTTTTTACGTCTAAATGACCCACAGGTCAGTTACGTGTCTCAACAACAACAACAACAACAACAACAACAACAACAACAACAACAACA
>NC_056513.1:6636276-6646064 GCF_014905685.2 Nematolebias whitei | reverse complement strand
CAACAACAACAACAACAACAACAACAACAACAACAACAACAACAACATTTTAAAACAGTCAGGAATCAAACTTAGAGCAAAAAGTCTGGCAGCGTGGAAGAAAAGCTGACTCAAGACTTTTGCACAGAACTGTGGCCGAGCCCCAAAGCTTCATCACCTTCAGCTTCATCGCGTCGATGGCATCCAGAACCCAGCCCACGGTGCCGTCTCCTCCACACACCAGCACCCGGACGCTGCCGGGGGGCAGCAGCACGCACAGCTGGAGAGCTTTGGACGGAGGCAGCTGCGACAGGTCAAACACCTGGAGAGGACAGACCGCTCCGGATCAGAACACGGGGCGGCAACCGGACAGCGAGGAGACGTTCGGACTCTGACCTGCACCGGGTTAAGGAGGGTACGAAATTCTCCCAGCAGCGCCTCCCCCATGTTGTTGCCGCTGCGCGTGTTGGCCAACACCAACACCGGAGTCCAGCTGCTGCCGCAGGACGCCCCCAGCTGCAGAACAACGACAACACACAACATTTTCTCGTGAGCCGTAAGACGCCGAGTGGCGCCAGAGGAGGCGGCGCAGGAGAGGCCGTCACCTTGGTGAACTCGTCAGGGTGCTGGCGCCGCAGCTTGTTCACGTGGTGCAGGTAGTGAGGAGGGATGATGAGGCTGTGGAACTCGCCCAGGTCGCACACGTCTGCATCCGCCAGACTGTCCATGCAGTCATCGTGCACCGTGGTCTGACACCACACACACCTGAGGGGTTGGGGGGTGGGGGACATAAAACTGTCAGACAAATAAAAACACAGGAAAAACAAGCCGAGCGCTGAATGACTGCTGAAGTTGATGGATGAAGCTGAAACTGGGCTGTTAAAGCTAATAGAAGCAGAACTTCAGCTGAAAGGAGCTAAATGCTAGTTAAAAGCTAAAAGTACAGAGGAGTTCACAGTAAACTTGAGGTGCCAGGTTCTGTGTCTTACGGTTCCTTCAAATGAAACTTTCCAAACCTAAATCGTGCTGCCATGTTGCTTTGGTTTCGTCTTTCATCCGAAAGACTTCCTCAGTCTGAGGTGCTGTATTCAGCTCAGTCTTATAAATAGCACCTTCTCAGAGTGGATCAACCAGTTTGTTGCTGATCAAGGACCATCAGCCTAACAATGGATCATTAGCACACTGATGGCTGTTTACTGTTCACAGAGGGCTGAGTGATACTAGCAATCACAGCATTGTAAGAGGGGGACAGTTGAACCCGGAGGCCTCCACCCCTGTTTAATGATGGACGATTTCTTTTCACAAAGATGGCCTCCTTTACTCCTCTCTCAAACCATCGTTCCTCTCTGTCCAGGATGTGAACATCTTCATCCCTGAAAGAGTGACTGCTGGCCTGGAGATGAGTGTAGACTGCAGAGTCCTGGCCTGATGATGTTGCTCTTCTGTGCTGGGCCATCCTTTTGGCCAGTGGCTGTTTAGTTTCCCCGATGTAAGACTGATCACCCTCCTGACACTGAACAACATACACAATATTACTCTGTTTGTGCCGGGGACTGGATCTTTGGGATGAACCAGTCTTTGCTGTGATGTATTTTGGGGTTTAAAACCACTGGGACGTTGTGTTTAGAAAATAAACGTCTCAGTTTCTCCGACACTCCAACAACATACGGAATGACCACTGGTCTGGGTCTGGGTTCCTCCTTTTCACCTGATGGCTGACTGGAGTCCTGCTTGGGTTTCTTCTTAGATCCAGTCCCCCGGCACAAACCTTTAAGAAGCATAACCTTGACTCAGGAATCCTAGCCAATTATAGACCTATATCTAATTTAACTTTCATCTCAAAAATTTTAGAGAAAATATCTGCTGTTCAGTTGCGTGAACATCAATAAAGAAGTAATCTGAAAAGTTTCAGTCAGGTTTTAGAGCTCACCACAGCACTGAATTGGTGAAAGTCACTAATTCTCATGGCCTCTGACAATGGACAGGTGTCACTGGTCCTGTTCGACCTCAGTGCTGCATTTGATAAAGTTGATCATATTTTACTACAGGGCCTTGAATATGATATTGGGATTACAGGAACGACTCTAAATTGGTTTAAAATAAATCATATCTATCTGGTATATTCCAGTTTGTAAATGTTAATAATGAATCTTCTTTATACGCCAAAGTTAGTCATGGTTCCGCAGGGTTCAGTGCTTGGACGAGTACGCTTTACCTTATTTATGCTTCCATTGGGTAAAGTTATTAAAGCAGCATGGGATACATTTCATCGTTATGCTGATGATACACAGTTATATTTTAGGGGTGCACCGATTACAGTTTTGTGGCCGATCACCCATTTCTAAAAAGTCTGATCTGCCGATTGCGATTTTGTTTTATAAGCGACACGGTCAGGTGTTCTAAGGTCCAATGCACCTTCAAATTTCCAATATTACTTTGTTGAAAAATATACCTTGAACAATATCCTAGAAACAATACAAACTTGTTTTAACTGGCCATGAGGTAGTGCTCTGAAATATAAATGAAGTTCAGACAATTGTTGTTAAAAATAAATCGGTAAAATGGTTTTCTCATGCAAGTATCCGATTTCCCAAAATTAAGGAAATTGGGGTCGATTTATCGGCGTACCCCTATTATATTTGTCCATAAAGCCCGATGAATCCAATCAGCTATTTAGACTACAAACACGTCTTAAAGACATAAAAACCTGGATGACCCTAAATTTTCTGCTTTTAAAACTGACAAGACTGAGGTTTTAGTTTTTGGACCTGAGCACCTTGAGAATAAATTTTTCAGTCTTTCTTCTTCCTTGGATGACATTAATCTGTCCTCCAGCTCTAATGTTAAAAAGCTTGGTCTTATTTTTGATCAGGACGTGTCTTTTAACGCCCACATTAACAACGTTACTAGAACCACCTTCTTCCACCTGCGTGATATCACTACAATTAGAAACATCTGATCTAAAAATGATGCAGGAAAACTGGTTCATGCATTTGTCACGTCTAGACTGGACTATTGCAATGGTTTGTTATCCGAGTGTCCAAATAATTCTTTAAAAAGTCCAATTAATCCAAAATTATTCTGCCAGAGTCTTAACTGGAGTTAATGGGAGAGATCATATCTCTCCAGTTTTAGCTTCTCTCCATTGGCTCCCAGTCAAGTCCAGAATTTAATTCAAAATCTTACTTCGAACCTACAAAGCCCTCAACAACCTAGCTCCATCTTATATTACAGATCTTATTCCATATTTTCCAAACGGAACACTTCACTCTCAGACTGCAGGTTTACTTGAGGTTCCTAGAGTTTCCAAGAGCAGAATGGGAGGAAGCTTTTTCATTTGGCTCCTCTCTTGTGGAACCAACTTCCAGTTTCTGTCCGTGAGGCTGACACATTGTCCAGTTTGAAGACTGGGATTAAGATTTTCTTTTATGATTAATCCTAGTTAGAGTTGGCTTGTTATGCTGCTATAGGCTTAGACTACTAGAGGATAAAATGACCTCATTTCTTAAAATGAATTGTTAGAAATGAATAGTTTTCATTTGATATTATTTCTTCTATCTTAACAACACGTGATTCTCTGCCATTGTGTATCTGTTCCTCTCAAATCCAGCCGGTGGAAGCAGCCGGCCGCTTGTCCTGAGCCTGGTTCTCCTAAAGGTTTCTTCCTCACCAAAGAGCTTTTTCTTTCCACTGTCGCCTTCATGTTTGCTGAAGATGAGAGTTCTGCGATGACGTTAAACTCAAAGCAGTCTGCTCCTCAGATAAATAGTGTTATTAACTTTTTATATACAGTATATGTGACCTGAGATGACCCCTGTTGTGACTTGGTGCTATGCAAGTAAACTGAACTGATGTCCTTCCATCTTGGCGTTGTTTTAACACTAATTCATGTTTCAGAGCAGTAACCAGGCTGCTTGATGAATCTGATCAGCTGCACCTGCTTCTTACGCGCTCCTACTTCCTGTAGAAGATGGACCACTCTCTCCACACACAGACTCAGTTTTCTTCTTCTTCTTGTTTTATTGGCGGTTGGCAAACAACTGAAGGAAGCATCACCGCCACCAACTGGTAAGGAGTGTGGACCACATGACAAAAAAACAAACCCTCTCTTTCCTTTTATATCCTATTATACAACCTATAGCTTGATAGCCTCCGTTTCCTCTTTCTGCAATAAATCAACAATGTCTAGTTTAATTTTCTTTTTACTAAGATGTCTAATCAGTTTGTTTCTTTGAACATGATATCTCCTGCAATGCAAATAATGTGTTTTACGGTTTCCTCTTCTCCACTCACGTGTCCCGGTGTATTAAACATAATGTTCAGCCCAGTGTGCCCAATTCGGAGTCGTGAAATAATTGTTTCTTCTCTCCCGTTTCTTTCTGTTCTTCTCCTTTCTCCAATTTCCCTTTGGATTTTATAAAACCACCGCCCTTTCCTTTCTTCCTCCCATAATTTTTGCCACTTTTCTTTCATTTTTTTGTTTTATTACACCCTTTATTTCTGTTATACCAAACCTAACATTAATATCAACCACGTCCTGACTAGTGCTCTCCTTAGTCATCCTGTCTGCCTTTTCATTCCCCATAACCCCGTGATGTGCTGGAACCAGTATAAAGTTTACTGTAATCCCCATCATGTTGATCCTATAGTGTTTTATCTGGTCTACTATCTCAGACTCAGCTTTGGTTTAGCTTGGACAGAATAAATCACAACAAACTGCGTGCACAGAGGCTGAAGTTATTTATGCGGAGAAACGAACAGGGCGCCTCCTTCCGCGTGTTCTGCGCCATCACGGTACCTGAGGTCGCAGAGCTTGGGCTGGGTCCCGCACTGCTGCTTGCACACGGAGCAGTAACTGGCCAGAGGAACGTTCCCTCGGACCCAGCGGTGCTCGGGCCGCGCCGGGGCCATGATCTCCTTGCACGGCAGGCTCCGGTCGGCCCTCCGCAGGCACTGCTCGTCCGCGCACACGCCGCAGCAGTCGCAGAAAGCCCCGTGCAGGATGTGCTGCGAGCAGACGCAGCAGTAGGTGGGCTTGTTGAACAGGTCCGTGTAGTGCCAGCCGTGCTTGCTCTTCCGAAAGAACTCCTTCATGGAGGTTTTCCGCTTGTGGCGCTGCGCGCTGCACCACAGCGTGATGACGACCGGGACCACGACGGCCACGGAGGTCCAGAACAGCAGGGTCCACTCGTCCCGGGAGCCGCAGTCCTCCTCATCACACATCGCCGCCGTTAGCGAGAGGCGACTCTCACGGAGCGGAAATGAGTGACACCGAGCGGAACGTAAACAACAGACACTGCGGAGGACGCTCGGCACGTTTCCCCGCGAAACCCATGTTGACAGACAGCGACGAGACGGCGCTACTCAATTAATTTACGACGTAAAAGTGGCTGAAAACACGAAGACAACGACGTCACGTTCAAACCGGAAGCTTTCGCGGTAACAGAATGAAGAGTATTTGCACAACAAGATGGTACACACCCGCTTCCGGGAAGAAAATTAAACTGGTCGTTAGCTAACGCTGGTTAAAATATTCGTTAATCCTCAAATAGTAAATATTTAACTAACACCAGCTCATCATTTAGCAATTAACAATGAGTTGAAATCAGTAATTTAGGTTTCTCTAGTCAAAACAAACGCTTAAAGCTAGCCATAATTAGCATTCAGGTATCTTAAATCTTTAAATCGGGTCATTTATGTTATACACAAAGTGTATTTGAATTTGTTGTAGTATCTTTCCAGCTATATTGGACTGTAAACAAACAAGGATGTGCTAAATTATTTATAAGACAGCGTCCTTCTTTTTATGAATACGTTTAAACGAACCCGGAAATGAGCAAAGGTCCACATCTCGTCTCTTTAAAGCATCTCTGGTCTTGATCGCCTGATGATTAACAGTGCGCATGCGCTTTAAATCATCTGCGTCTGGTAAAATATGGAGGCGGAAACAGTGACGCATTCCCTCAGATGTTGCGCGCAGTTTGTTTAATTTTTCAAACCAACTAAATAAAATAAAGGTATTTAACAAACACTAGCCACTTATAAAGTGTTAGTTCTTTGCAAGAAACAAACATAATTAATCAACAGTTTATTTAACTGTTATCAACTTTTCACTTTTATTTAAGGATAATGTGTACTGATTTTAGTAAAGTGGAAGGCTCATGGACAGAGAATAAGGAAAGTAAATTTTACTGCTCAAGGTTGACACGTTTTGCTTTTTTTAGCTTCTTTTAATTACTCGAAATTTATCTTAAAATAAAACTTTTAAGTGTATTTACTTAACACCACATTAACAACACTTTCCCCTGATCTGCACAAATAAATTCTGACAGTCAACTGAACAGCTAGAAAATTATTTTTTATATAAGTCTGGGAAAATTTACCAAAAGAGCTCTAAATAAAAGAAGCTCCTGTCCAGATGTCGCTGCTCACAGCGCCATCTAGTGGTCGGAATTCTTTATACACTTTGATTCTGCAGACAGTGATGGATGCATGCATTCTTATTTCGATATAATTAATATTTTGGCTGTTGACTACTCTTTCACTCATCTTCAGTTCTCACCATAACAACAGACTTTTAACTGCAGATAGAAGAAGAAAGTAAACAAACAAAAACAACTGTACAGCTGATGAAAGTCACGTCATCAAAACAGGGAAGCAATTCTGCAAAGGCATCAAACTTCTATTCCCGGAGTCTCAGTTTTTATATCTTTAGGAAACACCTTCAACCTTCTAAACCGTCAGTTTTATTTTAACAGTTTGTAGATCTAAAAGCAACAATAACGTAAACACGCTGTTGCTTTTAATATTTAATGTGCTCATGTAGACACATGGGTTCATGCACCTTTTTGTGCAGTTTATGTGTAAATTCACTTAAAGGCTGAAAATTAGTAAATGTTTAAATATAACTATTTGAATGACATTTGAAAATCCTGTTGAACAAAACAAATTTCAGATTCGAGAGTTTTAAAAGTGTGACTGAAGCAACATATTTAAAAATCAGAAGTGGATCGGGACTTTTGCACAGAACATTTTGTAACAGTTTGTGGGTTTAGAGGAGGAGGAGGAGGAAGAGGAGGAGAATGCTCCTCTTCAGCTCTTCTGGACTCTGCAGCTCAGAGCGGTGACGACCCGGCAGGTGGAGGTGATGAAGATGAAGAGGCTGGTGGTGTTTCTGCTCCTCCTGGCGCTGCTGACCTGCTGCTCAGGTAGGATCATCACGGTGAAGACAGGAAGACTTTAGAATTAAAAAAATTAAATTTTCTGCCTTTTTTTTATGTTCAGCACAGGCTCATCTTTATTAAAGACAAAGTTATTAAAGTTATTAAA
Source organism: Nematolebias whitei (assembly GCF_014905685.2). Lineage (NCBI taxonomy): Eukaryota > Metazoa > Chordata > Actinopteri > Cyprinodontiformes > Rivulidae > Nematolebias > Nematolebias whitei. The sequence continues at coordinate 6,638,756 of NC_056513.1, read as the reverse complement.
GAAAAATGCTTGTCACAACAGGGAATTTTTTTTTTATTAAAAAAAATGGTAAAATATGGGTAATAATTTGTTTTAAAACATAAAGTTTTTATTTTAGCCCATTTGGTTGTGTGGTATCAGCTGGGCTTGTTTTGCCACGTCGCTGTGAGGCCTCAGCAGCCGAACCATCAGCTGCAGTTCGGCTCTTGTTGACAGAACTGGGTTGAGTTCCGAGGAGTCACGCGCCGCTCGGACTCCTCGGGGAGCGAGGAGGATGAATGGGAACTTTGTTACCCGCCCGACCTCCTCACACAGGCCCCAGGGCTGGAGGGGGGCAGGGGGGACTAGACCCCCCCAGAGGGCAGTGAAAGCAGCTCTTATGGGTTCTAATAAGTTTGGGCGTACACACAGAACTGAACAGAACCTCACCAGCAGCAGGTGGAGGTTTGGTCCAGGTTCTTCATGAGAAGACAAACTAAATGTGGCTAAAATCAACTCTGAGCTAAATAATTTAAGAAGCTGATTAGGTTCAATGTTCTCCCTTTTATGACTCCAACTCTAAAACAACGTGTGTAAAAATGTAAAATAAAATAAAAATACATTTTATTCCCAACATATCGGTAAATATATCAAATACTGAAGCTAAGAAATTGTATAATTTTGAAATGTAATATGGATTTTTTTTTTTTACAGCAACACACTTTATAGAAAAGATGGAAGGGGCAACAAAAGGCTGAAAATATACAGTAAATGTTTTTAATTTAAAAAAAAGAGCTGAAGGAGTATATTACCACTAATTAGATTAATTGGCAACGGGTCAGTCAGATAACTGGGTATAAAAAGAGACTTTTGTAGAAGCTGGGTCGCTCAGAGGTAAAGATGGGAAGAGGTTCAGAGAGCAACGCTCTTTTCAATGAGATAAAGTGGAGAACCGAACCGAGACGGATCCAAATTTAAAATCCTGTTTGGGAACCACGTCCTCTGCACTAAAGAGGATCCAGACGGTTATCAATGCATCAACAGTCTGCTTCTCTCATGGTATGGGGGTGCATTAGTGCCTCTGAAATGAGCAGCTGGAGTGGAGACGTTCACAGACTGTCTCAGAGGGAAACACGGACGTGGTGTTGCTGCCTTTTGATTATTATTATTTTACATCTTACGTTTCAGATTCGGGCTTGTGTTCCAGCGGCTCACAAACTGTTTCCATTTTTTTTCCTCAGATGCAAACCCCGTCATCAAGGAGAAGTCTGCCAAGCAGCTTCTCCGCAGCAAGAGGCAGGATCGTCCGCTGAAGGCCGGACACCCCGACGAGCCGATGAGGGTAAGATATGACCCGGAGTCGTTGCTTTGAAACGGTCTTCAGCGCCGTCAAGGCGTCTGATCGAGCTTCTTCTTAACAACCTGCCATGTTCAAAGAGTGTCCGTGTTTTATACGCAAGTTCTGCCGGCAGAGCTTGGTTTGGATTGGAGGTTTGAAAATCCGGGGTACGTCGGGGGTGTCCGAATTAAAATAAGGACCTGGTTCACACAAAGGGACAGTTTAAATCAAAACATTAACTCGAGCCGGGAACGTCTTTTCTTGGCTGCACGTCCCTCAACAGGAGTCTGATTCATTAGATGTTCTCTGACGCTCCTCCTACAACAAAATCAAAAATGACTGAAAACTAAAAATTGTTCTGAGCTTCAAAGTCGGACAACTGTCCCGAGAAGTCGGCACTAAATAAAGTGTGCTCGGTTTCTAAACTGAACGAGAGGCGCGCACATTCAAAACATCATCTCCAGGGCCAGATGAGACGTTTTCCAGGGCCACATTTGGCCCTCACTCCTTCAGTTGGCACATGTGGCTTACATTAATTTTAACAATTTAATAAAACTTTTTTTTGGCTTTTAAAGGTTTCAAAGTTTTTAACTATTAGTTAAATAATTAATAGTGATTTAGTATTTCATTGTTTCTGATTGTGCTTTTTGTTTTTATTCCTTGACATTTAACACGTGATATGATTTATTGTTTCCAATGATGATTTTATGATTTTATTCCAGATGCTGTAATTACATCTTATTTTGATGATGTGATCTTTTTGTTAAACACTTTGGCAACAGTTCCTGTTTTAAATGTGCTAAACAAATAAGTATGACTTGACTTTACAGTTACAGTCCAGTATAGGTCAAATAAAAATACATAATTTTACATAAATACACATAAAAAATGGACAAACTGTAGATTAAAAATCACCAATTAAAATATAGTATGTTGAAACTGGAGTAAATTTAATCTAAATCTCTGTGGACATCCTGTCCACAAGGGACAGAACACCCTGTCCACAAGGGACAGAACATCATGTCCACAAGGTCCACAAGGGACAGAATATCATGTCCACAAGGTCCACAAGGGACAGAACACCCTGTCCACAAGGTCCACAAGGGAAAGAACATCATGTCCACATGGTCCACTAAGGACAGAACATCCTGTCCACAAGGGACAGAACATCATGTCCACAAGG
>NC_056513.1:6635942-6636266 GCF_014905685.2 Nematolebias whitei | reverse complement strand
GTCCACATGGTCCACAAGGGACAGAACATCCTGTCCACATGGTCCACTACGGACAGAACATCCTGTCCACATGGTCCACTAAGGACAGAACATCCTGTCCACATGGTCCACTAAGGACAGAACATCCTGTCCACAAGGGACAGAACATCCCGTCAACAAGGGACAGAACATCCCGTCAACAAGGGACAGAACATCCTGTCAACAAGGGACAGAACATCCTGTCCACATGGTCCACTAAGGACAGGACATCCTGTCCACATGGTCCACTAAGGACAGGACATCCTGTCCACATGGTCCACTAAGGACAGAACATCCTGTCCACAT
>NC_056513.1:6624325-6635932 GCF_014905685.2 Nematolebias whitei | reverse complement strand
ACAGAACATCCTGTCCACATGGTCCACTAAGGACAGAACATCCTGTCAACAAGGGACAGAACATCCTGTTAACAAGGGACAGAACATCCTGTCCACGAGGGACAAAACATCCTGTCCACAAGGGACAGAACATCTTGTCAACAAGGGACAGAACATCCTGTCCACAAGGGACAGAACTTCCGGGACACCTCAGACCGCAGAGCTTCTCTGCTCATCTGTCTGTCTGGTGTGTCCACTTCTGTCCACAGGGTGGCGCTGTCCCGCTCCTCTGCACTAAGACCTGTCCACGTGACTGTTCTTCCTGCAGTTTGTTGACTGTAAACAATTTTTTATTGTTTTATTTACTCTTTATTTATCCAGGTAGTCTCACTGAGCCACGAGAACTCATTTTCAAGAGAGGCCTGTTTAGGAGCAGATGGGGGTTAAGGGCCTTGCTCATGGGCTCAGGGTGGGGCGAATGAGGGTGGGGGCAGGTGTAGGTGCTTCACCAACCCCACCCACATTTTTGATGTTGTCGGTACCGGGGCTTGAACTGACGATCTTCCGATCACAGGCCCACCTTCTCTAACCTCTGCGCCACCGCTCCCAAAATCTTGTTCTTGTGCGTTTCTTCTTCATGATAAATTACTTTAAATCGGTGAATAAAGGAACATGGTATTTATTGAGCTGCTTCCTCGTGCAGTCAGAATAAACTTTATGATCTTATTACACGCACACGCACACACACCCGGGCCTCACCCCCCCCCCAGCAGCTCTGATCTGGTTTCTTGGGTCTTGCAGGAGCACCTGATCTACATGCAGGCTCTGGACCAGAGGGCCCAGGAGACCAACATGGAGTTCTGGCTGAACCCCCACTGTCCCCCCCGCTGCGACAGGAACTACGGACACCCGGTCTGAGGAGGACCGGAGGTCTCAGGTCCGGTTCTGACCCCAACCCTCAGGTTTCTGCTCCTCCGTGCTCTCAGAAAATACAGAAAGTTAAGAGGAGAAATTAAATAACAATAAATACATTTTAAAAACTGCACAAAACAAGCAGAATGTCAACAGATGACGTTTGTTTATTTGTTTATTTGTTTGTGTTCTGAACGAATTCGTTTGATTTATTTTCGTTGCAGAAAACGAGCGGGACGGACTGAAGCAGAAACAACAAACCTTCAAAAACAAACAAACAAATAAATATATTCAAGCAACGAGTTTGTAGTTTATTTCTTTTAGCCATGTGGACCCGGGAATAAATCCTAAATAAAACATGTCGCATTTTGTAAAATGATTTATTATTTTAATAAAAACTCGTTTCTTCCACGGACGGCCTTTTGTCGTTTTTTAATTAAAATACAACCAGGAAACGTTTAAATAAATTTAAAAAACTGCAAGTGTGAATCAATAAAAAAAAATTGTAATAAAAATATATATTAATTCTGTACTTTTAGACTTGGCCTTTAATTTGATTAAAACAAACCTTTTATTTTTACATTTTGAAATAAATAAAACTGCTTGGTCTTTAAGTTTGAAGTCATGCGCGCCTTTAATTAAATAAATTACCCACAAGGCCGTGCGGTGTGCAGCTTTAAATCTTCACCTAAGACTTTTTAATCTAAACAGATAAATTAATTTAATCTGAAGACACTTGAAATGACCTGTCTTATAAAAACTTTAGTTTTTTAAGTTAGTACTGAGACCTAAACTGCTCCACAGCACTTTATTATAAAATGTTTTAAAGCTAAATAAAATCATTAAGTTTCTTTAAACTGAGACGAAAGAATAAAACCAGAGAAATTCAGAATGATTTATTGTGAAACGCTTCGTGTCGTTACAGCAAAGCTTCGGGAGAAAAATGCAAAATAACAGGATAAAATATGAACTTTTCAAAGTCACGTGTTGATTTTATTTTTTTTTATCTTCGAGATAAAACAGAACCAATCTGTCAGGACAATAAAATTATATGATTTAATACTTTTTTTTCTCCAACTCAAAGTGCTTCTCTTGCATTTTATATATTATTAGCCTTCTGAACAGAGCGGGTCCGCCTGGTCGAATCGGTAAAAATCCACAGAATTTTATATTCTTATTTGTTAAAATATGTTTAGTTCTAAAGGACAGTGAGATACGGGAACCTTTAGTTTGGTCAATACATTAAATAGATGTGAAACTTTATCATATTTACACATATGCACATCACAGAGCTCTTTTCCTTTATATTACATTAAAAAAAACAACAATTTGTTTCGTAATCGCAGGAAACGTGAACACATCATCTCTTGTCTTTGAAGAAGCCCTTGGAGGTGCTGCTCTCCTTGATGGTGACCGTCAGGAAGTTGGCCGTCACGTCCGTCACCAGGACCTGGTCCAGGTTGCTCAGACTCGGCCTCCAGGTCGCGTCGTCCGAGTCGTCGAGGAGCCGGGTCGGCGACGGCCTGTCCAGGAAGTACGGCTTCTCCGTGTGAGGGGGCGCGGCGGGTCGGCTCGGGCTCGTTTTGGTGCGGTGCTTGAAGTGCGCCGGCGCCACGCAGCCCGAGCCGCCCTTGGTCCCGTGCGTGTCCGATGCATACGGCTGCAGGCTGCGGTCGGAGTAAGGCCGTTTGTAGGACGGCTCCCGGCTCTGCGTGTGGTGATGATGATGATGGTAAAGATGGTGTTTGTGGTTCTCCGGGTGTCTGTGGGTCGCCTCCTCACCTCCCTGGAGTTTGTGAGAGCCGTGGCTCAGCTGCTCCTCCGTTCTCCTCTTGTGGGGCTCGGAGACGGAGGGGCTGCAGCTGCCGTCCGCCGGTCGGGGCTTCGGCCCCCTCTTCCTGGGCCCGTCTGAGTGAGCCTGCAGGTGGTCGTGCACGCTCAGCTCAGACGGACGCAGGCAGATGCTCTCTCCGCGGTTGACCGCGCTCGGGGGGAAGATGGTGGGAACGACGGCTCTCAGGCCTTCCCGGGCCCTGGGGGTGAGCACCGGCTCGGGGCTCGGGTACGTGATCCCTCGGACCGCCTCGTTCCTGAACTCATAGGACCTGGTTCTGACTTTAGCTTGGGCCTGAGAAGAAAAACGGGACAGAAATATTAAAAAAAAATAAAAAAAAGTGTCTTTCTTCTGCTTTACTATTATTTTACAGTCATTCCATCACAAACAAACAATATTAACAGAGTGGTTGTAAACAAATAATAAACACACGCCCCGAGGCCAGCAATTACCTGATAACACTCAAGTCTTAAACAGCTCAGAACAAATAGATGATTTTTGCTGAACAGAACCTCTGATGGATCAAAGCTACATTCACATTGTTTTATTTCTGAATTTAAAATGTTTACTATAAAAAATTAAATAAACAACAAGGACAACAGCTGCAGCATTTAAGTCGTCACGAAATGAGCAGCATCTTCATTATTTTTTTTAATTGGCATAAAACGTTCAAGAAACATCCTTTAATGACTGATCAAAACTTTTATCAGCTTTTTCAGCGGTGAGAATAAATAATAAACCTTTTTCCACCCCAAAGTATGAGTTTGATACTTTTTTTAACGATGGGAAATCATGTTGTTTTTTGGTATAAATAGTTAAAAATACACTCTAACTGTCTGTGAGGTGGTTTAAAATATTCAAATGTTGGAGCAAAAGCTCAAAATGAAGCCACGGCTACAAACAGGAAGTAAACTACACGGCAAATGGAACTCTGGGTAACTTTCCTGCACGACATCAACGCAGGTTCCCTGGAAACCAATAAATACAAACTGGTTTTAGGGGATGGCCCTGCTGGGTTGGGAGAAAAATGTGCAGCTGAGTCATCACTGATAGCAACAATCCAGCAGCAGCTTCAGCATTCAAAACAAACACAACCTTATTTGCAAGTAAACAAGTCGACTGCACGCTCTAGTTGTCGGGGCTTTTTCCAGCCAGCTTCAAACTACAAAAGATCAAATGATCCCTGAGAGTAGAGACTTAGTTTAGCATGAACTGTTCACGTTAAAAGAAATTAAAAATAACAGTGAACTTTTACACCATACCTCTACAATTCAAGGGTGATTTCAGAGTATCATTAAAATTAGAGGGTTCTATGAGCCTTTTCAAAAGTTGAACGTTTTAAAAACCGCTCCCAGTCCAGCACGAAGGACTGATTTAATCATGGATTTTTTTTTTTTCCCCAACTCTCAAGGAGCTCCAATAAGTTCTCCTGACTCCTAAAACTGGGCAGCATCACGTTTAAACGAATATTTTACGATGTACTCACCTCTGCACACGTTATTATTTAACAAGATACTAAAATACATAGATAGGTTTACAGGTTGTAACAATTAAAACCGTTCCAATTTGTTTACTAACGTTTTGAATGTGACACGAGGCAGTTTTTATTGAAAACAATGCAACTTTATTAAAAAAAAACTACGTTAAGTGTACATAACAGATGTGTTTATTTTTAAGAGCACTCAATTATTTAGTTGCTTTTTAGGTTTCTCCAAAGCATTTCATAAAGTCTGGAGAGACGCACTTGGGTGCATATTAATAAAAATGTGCACGAGTGGAGCAAATAAAGGTTTATTTACCTTCAGCAGAAAGGTTTTGGGTTTCGGTCCCCTCTTTTTGGGCCCGTAGAGCTCTCGTTCTCGCTCCCTGTGGGAAACAGACATTAAAGAAGCGTCTCACGGGAGCAAAGTGCGCGGAGGACAGCGCGCACTTCGTGGACATGTCCTCTCCGTGCGTCCTGCTCAGACGTCTTACCTCTGCTCGAAAGCGACAAACAAGCGGGAGTCCAAAATGTTCTCCTCCGGCTCCCAAGTGCTGTATCTGCGGACAAACACTCACGTCAGCCCGACGGCAGCGGCGTTAGCCTGCGAGCTAAAACTCTTCGAAAATAACAACAAGACATTCAAAACGTCGCGTGCCGGTTTTAGTCCTGCTAGCTTCGGGAAGCTAACACCCGAGCTAAACACCGGAGAGATGCGGGTTCAAAACCCGTCAGAGACACAATGTTGACGCACTTACTTTGGCGACCATCCCTTCCATTTCACAAGGTACTCGATCCGACCCTGCGTGCCATCAGAAACAAACACAAACGACCTGCTTTAGCATGCGGGGTAACAGTGTTACAGTACACCGGTGTTGCATTGTATTCCGCTCCCTGGAGAAAGGGAGCACGCGCCATCTCCCGCCTACCTTCCTTATCCTCCGTTTGATGATTGACTCGGCGGCGAACACTCTCTCCCCGACGGCGGACAGCTCCATGTTTACTCCAGTGCTACCTACCGTTAGCTAACTGGGTGCTGCTACAGCAGCTATCACCCCCTGTCCTCCCCCCTCCTTCCAGTCCCAGCCACTCTAAATTCCCAACAGACCATAATACTCCCGAACAAGAATGGACGTCAGCGCAGTTTTTTTGCGTCGTTGCTAAGGAACTGCAGTCGGTGGAACCAGAAGGAGAGCTCCCATTGGTCGAGCCGTTGCTACGTGCTCGGGTTTCTAAGTGAAGAGGGCGGAGCCTCCGCCCTGGCGGATTCTTTCAGGGCTAAAATGGTGGCCTTTCTCTCTTCTTTTTTTTTTTTTTTTTTTATAGCCACGCTGCTGAATCATTTCGCGGAATTTATGTGATGTGGAGAGAATCTCACGTGGTATCAAAGTAAAGTGACAACGCGGACGGTTATAGCAGCGTCATCCCTCAAACACGCGATCAACCTGTCGATTTATAAAAACAACAGAAAGACATAATAGCGTAGAACTGTTATAATAAACTTATTATTAACAACACCGATTAAATGAGTCAGTATGAATTGGAAAATTATGTTACAGCTTAAAATAAAGGCACTTTTTTTTTTCCAGGTAGGCCTAAACACTTGCTGTTCTTCTCGCAACACTAAATGCTCTTTATGTGAAAGTTGCATAATTATCTGAATTATTCACAGGCGCGCCCTTGTAAAGATATTTAAAACATTCATCTTCAACAGATGAGAGGAACAAATGAGATAACTTAAAAAAAATATTACAAGGTGAAACAGGTCCGTCTTTAGCATTTATGAAATGTTCATGACGTTTTAGTACTAAATAAATAAAACAGTGATGAGATGTGACATAACGTTTTTATGCTACATTATATTCTAGGTTACATGTTTCACTAGTTAGAGTACAAACTAATAATAACTTTTAAAACATACAAAAAATGTTTTTTCGGGTTAAACCAGAACAATAAATTCGTGATAAAAGTGCAGGCATTTTTTGAAGACTTCCTTCAAAATAAACTGCGCAAATAATAATAATAATAAAGGCTTAAAATATAAATAAAACCAGAAAAATAACCAAATAAAGATTATGTTGGTAGGCTGAGTTTTAATTAAACCTTCAATTTTTTTTACAGCCAGATTTAAGACAGTTTGTTTATTTTTTAAAAAAAATTATAATTATTATTTATATTTAATTTAAGGATTACAGTAGCGTTTCTGAAAATAAAGAAAAACAATCAATAAATAAATAAAAGTCCTGATTTAAAGAAAAAAAATGTGATGGACAAAAACAATGACCAAATGAAATAAACAGCTGGGACTCTGAGATTGTTTCAGGACATAAATCAGTTTTAACTCAGAACAAAATAAATTCATATCATGACAAGACAGCACGCAGCTTTAAATTAATTTATGACTAAAACTGATTCAAACAGATTTGGAAACTTGAATGAATGTTGAAATATTTGGAGACTTTGGCCGCTCTCTGTCTCATGTGAGTAATAAAAATAAAATAATAATAAAAAAGCTCAAATAAATCAGAGTTTCTATGAGGTGGTCAGGATATAGTTGCAGATGAAATCTAAACAAACGTTTATAATTTTAAAACTAAAGCAGAAAATCTGACGGAATGGAAATTATCTGCGTCCTTTAAACATTTAAGTCACATTTATTGATTTTAAATTAACTCTTTTGGAGGCAAATCTCATTTAATTAAATGGAGGTGATTTAACACAACCCAAGCTGCTGATTCGACTCAATCTAATCCTATAATTTCTGTTGTTTTTTTAATTTCCTCCCAATCAGCTGATCATCAGTTAAAAGTCCTGCGCTTTAATGTTTCTCTTTCCTTGATAAAGACTCCAATTAAACACCAGCGCGCGCCATCAGATCACTGAAAAACACCAATAATCGATCAGTTCTGGTGACTGATCAGAACCGAACACGCAAATTTCTGGTGGATCTGTCACCTCGTGGAAAAAAAAAAACCCGCACCAGAGTAGCTTGCAGTCGCGCGCTCTCCCCTCTGACGCCTCCATTTTTATTTGCATGCTCGGATCTTTTCTCTTTTTATCTTATTCCCATTTTTGTGCAGATGTTCTGTGAATCTGGGCGCAGCTCACACCGCGGCTGCCATTGGTCTGCGCGCGCCTGCACTGCAGCACCGCTGCCGCGTCCCATCCATTGGCTGCCTTGTATCCGGGCAAGACGCGCGCGGGATTTCCTGCGCGCGCAAACCAAGAAACCCCCAGTAACGACGCACGGACACGCACAGAGCTAGATTTATAGAGCGAGAAACAAAGAGCGCTCCGTGGTTAAATGATGCCACGGTGTTGGATATTTTCAGGGCGGGGGCGCGGAGGGACTCAATTAACCTTGAGCCATAAATATATATATATATAAATCTTCAAAGAACATTAAAGATGCTCGTTATCTCTTAGCTGGAGTTGGAGTTGGAGCTCAAAAAACGACGGAGTTAGTATATTTTGTATTCGCTGTGGTTCATTACGCATGCGCAGTGATTTCCAAGACGCGTCTTCTTCCACCTGCAGACACTCAGCTCAGGTTCCTAGTGTTCCGAGTCTCTTGTTAATGGCACTGAGTGTGCTCCGCGTCAGGCCCTTCTCCAACAGATGAGGTTTTAAATGACAACATCCTTCCCCACTAAATGCTCATTTTCTCTGTACCACACTGAAAGTGGCTGTTAATCTGTGTCTGCTCCGCTGTACAAAATAATCAAACAAACCAGGGGCCCATCTGAGGCGTGAGTCGGATTTTTTTTTTGTTGCAAAATATTTAAAACACTTTTCTTTCAGAAGAACTGACGCGTTTACCAAGCAACAAACCGGAAGGAGTCTTTATTAACTGGATAATTCGGACAGCTGGTTTAATTTGACAAATTCGGAAATCATTCACAGCTGCGTTTTGCTGTGAGCCTTTTTATTAACAAAGTGCTCAGAGGAGACAGAGGACAGCCATTTTCTCTCTCGTTGCTCCACCGACGCGCGCACGCAGAAAATGGTCTCCCTCATCCTGACTGTCGCATCTCTCCGCTTCTCCCCACAATTTAAGCTTCGTTATAATCTGCAGCTCCAAGCGCGTGTGCAATCACGCGCGCACTGGGGGGTGTTTGGGAGGAAGTTGCGCGCCTCCCGAGCGACCTTTGTTGTGCACAGATGCGGCGCAGGGCTCCGTTTGTGCACGAGTCAAACTGGGAATAAGATGCATCATTTAGGCAGAACCGGATCAGACCACAGATCCAGAATAATCCACCACCTCCTGAAACTGATTTGTTGTATAAACTTCACGTGCAGCAAATAAACGAGCTCCAATCTGCTCTGGAACCAAATTGAAAAGAGTTGTTTTACTGCAGATGGAGGCGTGTGCATGATGTGAGCCAGGTTGGGTTTTGGCACCAGGTGGGTTCTGTTCATGTGTCCAGCAGAGAAAGCGACATAATTTAAAAGTATGTTAAAAAATTTAAATTCAACATTGTTTGTCAAAGGTTTAACTGTGAATTGATTGCAACTGTAAAAAAAAAAAAAAAAAAAATCAAGTTGTGTTGTTTTAAGTAATGTTTGTATTTTGCATAAATAAATGACCTGAATGCATGAAATTATGTCTAAAATTAAACACTGCGTGCAACAGTAAACTCCAATAAGCTCCCCAGCTGCAACATCTGGCCCATCTTTGCCAAAATCATCTCTAGATGATGAGGCCAACAACCTGCTTGGAGTCTGTACCTCATCCCCTTCAGCTTTAATCAAAATAAAGTTCTAGATTAACTTTAAGCAATGCCTGATCTAATATATTATTAATATAGCATATAAAATAAGTCATATAAATGCAGACACATTTGTTTTCACAATATTGTTCAAATGAAATAAAATGACAGAACACTGAAAAACCTCAAAACAAAAAAAAAACCAAGTAGTAATCAGTTATTGTTTTTAAATTTTGGTTCAAAAGTATATTTTTTAAATAAACTAATAAAACTGACATTAAAAAATGTGGTGAAATATCTGACCATGGACACATTCATGTTATCTGCATCTCAGGTGTAATACAGTGTTGAGCGTATATCTTATATATTGTTTCATTTTATACTTTATAATTTTTGCTATTTTTGGGTGTAACTGAGACGTTGAGTACACAATTTCATTCCACCTCATGTGAATGACAATAAACTTGACTTGAACTTGTCCGTCTGTAATCAGTCTGCATATTTAAAGGGTGACAGGTAGTCACAGGGCTGTTTGGTATCACAGTGTGTAACACACTGAACGTGGACCACAGGACGCTGAGGACAGAGTGTCTCAGGAGACGAGAAAGACAACTGACTTCCTGTTAAAGTTAAGGACTAAAAGACCATCTCCATCAGCTTGATGTTCCTCTGACTGCAGCTGCACAGAGTATTCAGAGGTTTAAGGTCCACAGGACTGGAGACAACCTCCCTGGACGTGTCCACAAGAAGACAGCTGTTCACAAACTGAAGAGACGATAAAATGAATGGCAACCAAAGAGCCCAGAAACATTTCCAGAAAGATTAGACGTGAAGTTCAAGGTCAAAACGAAGGAGATGACAGTGGACTTCAGGAAACAGCGTGGAGGACAGCACTCCAACATCTACATAAACAATGCTGAGGTGGAGCAGCTTCAAGTTCCTCTGCGTTCACTGAGGATTTGTCCTGGACGTTACTTTGTACATACAGACACTGTGGTCAAGAAAGCCTGACAAAGACTCTACTTCCTAAGAATAAAGAAGTTTGGTATGAGCACCAGCATCTTCACTAACTTCTGTAGGTGCACCATTGAGAGCCTGCTGGCAGGCTGCATCACAGGGTGGTATGGGAACTGCACCAGTCAGAGCTGGAAAGCTCTACAGAGGGTGGTGCAAACAGCAGAGGACATCACTGGTAGCTGTCTCCACACCATCCATCTACCACAGCCGATGTCTGCGTAAAGCACGCGGCATCATTAAGGACCACACCCACCCAGCACAAGGACACTTCCATCTACTACCCTCACGCAGACGATACATGAGTCTGCCATCACACACAAAAAGGCTTAAGGACAGCTATCACCCACAAGCTGTCAGATGACTGAACTCTGGATAAATAACACTGAACAACTGGCAATAACTTTGCACCAAGCCACATCTGCGACAACTAATATGACTAATAGCTTGTGACAAATTTGTTTCTTGCTGCTGCACTATGTGGCTATATCATGCATGATACAGTATGTAACTACCTTACCATCACAATTCTCTCTTAAAACTCACTACCTGTGCAATAACCTGTGTATTTATGTTAGTTATGTGCAATACAGTATATATCATGTGTATTTTAGCTTATATTACCACCTTGAAATACTTAGTCATACAAATTCATCCTGCACCATTTTATTCTTTGTTGTTGTTTACAGTTTCGCTTTAGGACCGCGTAAATATTATAATTACTTTTTCACTTTTTGTACCTTTATTTTGTACCTTTATTGCATGCTTTAGTATTTTCTTGTTTCTTTGTTCTTTGTTTTTAGCGAGTCAAACTGGTTCATCTCATCCTGAACATGTCATTGGACTGTTGACCTTGTGTTAACCTGCATTAAGACAATTAAACACAACTTGAACTTGAACAACCTACATTGGTGTCAGATCACACCATCGGTCACTGGTAGAGACAAAGTGGACTTAATGAAAGATGGCTGAGCAGGACAACAAATCATGAAAAACTCTGACTGAACAACAAAGCATTTAAAAAAGCCACAATTTTGGAGAAAAGAACCCAGTACAGTGAGGTCCGGTGGACAGATGGACCAGAGCACCTGTGGAAAGATAGACTAGAACACCTGTGGACAGATGGACCAGAACACCTGTGGACAGATGGATCAGAACACCTGTGGAAAGATAGACTAGAACACCTGTGGACAGATGGATCAGAACACCTGTGGACAGATGGATCAGAACACCTGTGGACAGATGGATCAGAACACCTGTGGACAGATGGACCAGAACACCTGTGGATAGATGGACCAGAACACCTGTGGACAGGTGGCCCAGAACACATTTGGACAGGTGGACTAGAACACCTGTGGAAAGACAGACCTGAACACTTGTGGGCAGATGGATCAGAACACCTATGGACAAATTGACCAGAACACATGCGGACAGATGGACCAGAACACCTGTGGACAGATGGACCAGAACACCTCTGGACAGGTGGACCAGAACACCTCTGGACAGGTGGACCAGAACATCTGTGGACAGATGGATCAGAACACCTGTGGACAGATGGACCAGAACACCTCTGGACAGGTGGACCTAAACACCTGTGGACAGATGGATGAGAACACCTGTGGACAGATGGACTAGAACACCTGTGGACAGATGGACCAGAACACCTGTAGACAGATGGA
>NC_056513.1:6597397-6624315 GCF_014905685.2 Nematolebias whitei | reverse complement strand
TAGAACACCTGTGGACAGATGGACCAGAACACCTGTAGACAGATGGACTAGAACACCTGTGGACAGATGGACCAGAACACCTGTAGACAGATGGACTAGAACACCTGTGGACAGATGGATCAGAACACCTGTGGACAGATGGACCAGAACACCTGTGGACAGGTGGACCAGAACACCTGTGGACAGGTGACCCAGAACACCTGTGGGCAGATGGACCAGAACACCTGTGAACAGATGGACCAGAACACCTGTAGATAGGTGGACCAGAATACATTTGGACAGGTGGACCAGAACACCTGTAGACAGATGGACCAGAACACCTGTAGACAGATGGACCAGAACACCTGTAGACAGATGGACCAGAACACCTGTGGACAGATGAACCAGAACACCTGTAGACAGGCAGACCAGAACACATTTGGACAGGTGGACCAGAACACCTGTGGACAGATGGACCAGAACACCTGTGGACAGGTGGACCAGAACACCTGTGGACAGGTGTCCCAGAACACCTGTGGGCAGATGGACCAGAACACCTGTGGACAGATAAACCAGAACACCTGTAGACAGGCGGACCAGAACACATTTGGACAGGTGGACCAGAACACCTGTGGAAAGACAGACCTGAACACCTGTGGACAGGTGGACCTAAACACCTGTGGACAGGTGGATCAGAACATCTGTGGACAGGTGCAGAAGTCTCAGAGGGACACAGGAATCATTTGATTGCAGTAAACGGTTTCTTTTGTTTTTGCTCAGTTCTATCGGGGTTAAGTGCATTCACTCCACTGGGTCTGGCCCAGAATGGGTCTGGCACCAGTAAACAGAAAGAACATCTTCTACCCTGAAGCTGTTAAGACTCATAAACCCCTAACAGGATAATCACTGTGAAAACTGTAATGCCACTTTAATGGGTGATATGTGAATTATCTGTGCTGCTGATCTCATGCTGCTGATCTCATGCTGCTGTATTCATTCATCCCCTTCTGCTCACACAGACTCATGTTTGGGCTGCTGTTGTTACGCCATATTGTTTTACATTATTAGTGTTTAGCGTATATCTTACATCCTTATTTACCGTTTCTTACTATACGTTATATTTTTGCTATTATTGGGTGTAACTGGGACTTTGACTACATAATTGTGTTCCCAACGTGATGCAAGTGAGAATAAACTTGACTTGAACTTGAATTAGCAGATAAACGACCACAAACAGAACCACATCTGGACTTATCATCATGTGAAGTGTTCCAGATCTGCACCCTTTATTCTATTTGAAGCATCGAAGGAAACAAACCAAACTTGTTCTCTTGCAAACAGTTTTATTATTGCAAAATGTTTTTTTTTATTTCCACTTTTTGATCTGCACAGAATCCTGTTGTCACTGAGCAGATCGATGCTCCTCGGATCAGAAACCTGTTTAAGAAATGTGCTTTTTGTACTTGAAAAGCTGCTAATTTGCAAAATGTGCCGCTCGGTTCTCACGGCCGGTGCCTCGGTGGAAACAGATGTGACTGGAACGTGTTCTCGTGTGGATGTTTACCGGATTAAACGTACTGAGCAGACGCATTCATCTAAACGATCTTCCACTGCTCTGCTCATCTGTTCCCACAACACCAGTTCTATTTATGAACAGGAAAGGTGCTTCGTGTTTTAATCTGCCTGTCTGAGCACGCCCGGAGGCACCGAGCAGCTCGTGTTCTCGTATCGGTTAAAACACACACACACATATTCCGACACAGTGTAAGTTACCACGACTCAATATAACTTTCTTCTTTACAGCCACTGACACTTTCTGCTGAGTGTAAATCAGATTTCATCCACAGAAAAGTGATTCTATCTGCAAAGGCAAGTGCATCCTTCAAAGGCAACCACACGTCCCAAAACGATGGGCCGTTGTCCAAAACAAAACGCAACGACTGGCAAATCTCATGACGGATATTCTGTTCACAACAGATTATAAACGGAAGCTACGAAATCGGAACATTTTTATGAAAACGTGAGGCAATTTTGAATTTTATGGCAGCAACACATCTGTAACACATCTGTTTCCCTGCGTGAAGCGTGTCCTTTTTGTTTACCAGCAGCCTGTAGACGTCCCGAGGAGACCAGATGTCGTTTTTGGAGGGACTGTGGTCCCGTTCTGGTCTCACGGACATTTTACATTATTAGTCTTTAGCAGATCTTTTAGCGCGCATGCGTCAAATTCAAGGCCCGGGGGCCAAATGTGGCCCTCGCCGACATCTTATCTGGCCCCCCAAGATGTTATTTTAAATGTAAAATACTTTTATCGCTTTAATTTTTTTTCAGTAATCTTTGATTACGATGTCAAAAGTGCAACAGAGAACTTCAAATGAGACCAATCAAACTCTTGTGGAGGAAACTGCAACCAAGAAAGAAGTTGGGTATCTGATTTGAGTTCATTCTGAAACCGGCCCTTAGTTTGAAAAAGGTTTTAATTTTGGCCCCCTTTTGTAAGTGGGTTTGACACCCCCGTTTTAGCGTATATCTTACTGGTTCTTTTTATACTTTATACTTTTTCTATTTTTGGGTGTAACTGTGACCTTGAGTTCACAATTTCGTTCCACCTCATGTACCACATGTGATGTGAATGACAACAAAGAAGCTTGGATGGAGAAATCTACTGTTCAACAGTCCAGGATGGGAACAAATGTTCTAAAACCTCTACTTCCCCGCATTGATGGTATCTTTCCAGATGTGTTATCTGCTCATGAGGTACTAATGCACCCCCATACTACCAGCGAGGCAGGCTTTTGAACTAACAGGCCAAATTGTCCCTTTCCTTTTTAGTACATAGTATTTGGTGTTTATGATTTACAAAAATAATTTCAAAATGGGATTTTTCTGACGGGCAGCACGGTGGCACCGTTGGTAGTGCAGCAAGCAGGTTGCCGGTTCAAATCCCGGCTGGGGGGGCTTTCTGGGTGGAGTTTGCATGTTCTCTCTGTGCATGCGTGGGTTTTCTCCAGTGGTTTCCTTCCACAGACCAAAATGGTGACTAAATTGTCCCTAAGTGTGACAGAGTGAATGGTTGTTTGTCGCTATCTGTCCCTGTGATGGACTGGAGACCTGTCCAGGGTGTCCCCCCGTCTCTCGCGCAGTGACTGCTGGTCATGGGCACCAGCAGCCCCCACGACCCAACAAGGAAGAAGTGGGTAAAAATAAAGGTTGGATGGATTTTTCTGACCAAAGAACAGTTTTGGACTTCACCTCAGTCCATTTGAAACGAGCTTTGGTCCAGAGACGACGGCAGGGGTTCTGGATGGCGTTCACGCTTGTTTTTTTGTTTGCCTGATAGAGCTTTACGCAGCTTTCTGGACGGCACAGTGAAATTAATTTACTGATAATGATCTGTGGAAGTGTTTTTTCATAGACATGCTGCTGCCTTCAATACGAAAATGACCACTTTACAAAAAAGCATGTTTTTTTAGTTAACGTTTACGATGTTACGTTGTGAATATGCGTTTATGAGATTAGCAAATCATAGCGTTCTGTTTTTATTTACATTTTACTCTACTTTATGTGGTTAAGGTTGTATTTAACCCAACACTAATGTTTGAACTAAGTTAGAAAAAGTTAAATTAAATACAGCATTGGTTAAAATCTTCACAAATATTTAAACACGTTGGGTTCATAATGTAGAAATATGCAAATTTTGTTATAAAGGAGTACTTTAAAATAAAAAAAACAAGATCTTAGCTTTAAAAATGAAAACACCAAAGCTTCAGTTGTACATTCAAGCATCCCAAAGTACAAAGACGGACGTCCTCCAGCTGTCGTTACGCTGCGACGTATTCCTTAAAGGTAACGGTGAGGCAGTTTGCAGTGATGTCCGTGATGACGATGTTCCCCAGGAAAGGCTGAAAAGACGGAAAAGAGTCGTCTTTTCTCGCTTTGTGCTTCAAAACAGAATCCTTCGGGGGTTCGTGTGTTTCCGTCCGAGGTTCTGTGTGTGTGTGCGTCTGTGTTTGTGTCTCGGTGTGTGGAAGAGTCGGCGCCTCTGCTTGTGTCGCGGAGCAATGCGACGGCCTGCACTTGACGATGCTCAGGTCCATGGGCTCCTCCTGCTCTGCGTAGCCGCAGTCCGGCAGTCCTGCGGGACTCTGGTGTCCGTTTTGGTCAACGCTGACACTTTGGGAGGGCGAGGAAACCACGGCGGAGCCGCTGCAACTCAAAAACCTCTTGCCACCGCCACGTTCCTCGCTCTCGGTGTCAGAGAACGGTCGCTTTGGTCCATGAGATCCTGCTGGACTTCCTCTGTCTTCGGATGACGGCAGGTTGGGTTTGCTGGTCAGCTGTAACGGCTGAGCCTCTGGAGGTTGCTCCCCGTCCCTGACCTCATCATGTTCGTCTTGTTTAGTCTGCTCACTCTGGGGCTGTTCCTTAATTTTGGGCGAGTCTCCGTTTAACCCAGAGCTCAGAACAGCAGGTTTGTCTGCGGGACGTTTGGCGAACGCATTTACGAGGCCGAGCTTTTTGACGAGCTTCATCTTGGTGAGGTGCTTCTCCATTCCTTGCGGTGACCTCTCGGCAGCTTCAGGGCTGCCGTTTTTACTTTTCGCCGCCTGCATGCCGTTCTCCATGTACTTGCTCATGACGATAACAATACGCCCGTTCTTGTTTTTGTTCTTGACGATCTTCAGCTTGCTGCCACCGACGCCGTTGGCCTGAGCCGAAGCGTCCTCTTTAGTCTTGACCGTCTCCGGCTCTTTGTGCCCGTTAAGGTTTGCTGGGAGCTTCTTCAGCTCCATGGTGATGTCCTTCACTTTAGTGAGGCAGCCAGAGTCTTTGTCCCGCACCCACTTCTGCTGCAGCACCGGCGGCAGGTTGTAGCTTTTGTTATCCAGCTCTGGAGCTTTGACCTCTCGGGGTTTGGCGAACGCGGGCTCGTGCACCTTGAGGTCCGGCTGGTAGTGGTGGTGCTTCTTGCTGTTGAGCTGATAGTACAACTTCTTGCCGTTGGCCTGCTGCTCGGCCTCTCGCTCACGGCACAGTGGCTGGTACTGGTGGTGCTTCTTGCTGTTCAGCTGGTACTGTTGGGCCTGGGGACGAAGCATCTGGATGGGGCCAGACTTCTGACAGCCGTCGTCTTCCTCCTGAAGATCAGCCAGAACGTTGGACCTCCTGGCAAAAGATGGCACCTGCACAGAAAGGAAATAGCGTTACTGTATTTTTCCAACGTATAAGTCGCAGCTTTTTGCATAGACTTGTCCGTCCTGCGACTCATATACATATTTTTCCCAATTATTAAAACGCAATTTTTGTCCGACACTTTAAATTTCGAAGAACTGCAACAGCGAGTCCTCCCGTGCATGCTCGCGCCACTCAGCTGGTGCAGGCGGAGGAACAGGTCTCACTTGTAAATGAGTCTTCAAGGCTCAATGTGATTTATTTGAATAAATAAAGGTTGAATGAAAAAAAAGCTAGCAGCTCCGGCCGTGATGGATGGATGGATGGCGCTGCGCAGGCAAAATGAAGTTGTTTTGACTATCAAATAAAACACATAATAAATGCGACTTATATGTTTTTACCTCTTCATGATGCTTTTTTGACATGCGACTTAAACTCCGGAAAATCCTGTAATTGTGCAAGCTCTGATTCTAACAGAACTGGATCAGGCTTGAGAAAACAAAAAGAACTGACTGATGATCATCTGCCTACAGTATCCATACACGTCTGAGTCGGGGGGCTTTCATGGGGCCCGCTGGAATGTGTGACCGGGCTCCTGTGAGGCCCAGATGAGCACTCAGTTTATTTCAGGGGCCGTGTTCACACGGGGCCTCCTGCGGATCTCCAGCCGTGATCAGAGTGACATTTCAAAGTGTCTCCTGTGGCTGTGACCTCAGCTCACAGGAATGTCCCTGACCGCTTTGAGTGTCGTCACTGACTTTATCCCATGTGTTACCAAACCCCCCCCCTCCCCCGAGAGGAACAAAGATGCTCCTCTGAGGGGATCCTTTGGCCTTTTTAGGCTCTTGACTGATCAAATGAATGTACGTTCAGGAAGCAGCAGCCTCAAAAATGCAATAAAATGAACATTTACGTGTTTTTGTTGTCGTTGCTAAATCATGTCAAAACACAAAGAGCTCTGAAAATGGGTTGGAGATGACTTTATGTACATTTCAAGAGATTTTGTCGCATTAAATAAAAAAAAGTTTGATAGTCAAGTGATGGGGCTGCAAGCATCTGGGCCCGAGGAAGATGTGAATCACCGTGAAGGTCGTGAGACTTTCCGGAGACGGTGGGTGTCTCCGTCATCTTGTCCAGTAGGAAACAGCACAAGCAGGTGGGAAGCTGCATCGTAAAGTTTGACGGCTGTGCTTGAAGCCTGAAACCAGAACTTTACCGTTTCTTAAACTGAACCGGATTCTAATTTGATTCAGAGCTGAACTGGAATGAATCTGACATCTACTGGTTCCCATCCTCAGACATCCATTCATTATCTTTACCCGCTTCTTCCAGATTTGTGTCGCGGGGGTCACTGGTACCCATGTTCAACCATCACTGTGTGAGAGGCGGGGGACACCCTGGACAGGTCTCCAGTCCATCCACAGAGACACATAGAGACAAACATCCATTCACTCTCTCTCTCACCTAGGGACAATTTAGAGTTACCAATCAGTCTAACATGCATGTTTTTGGTCTGTGGGAGGAAACTGTAGTACCCGGAGAAAACCCACGCAGCACGGAGAGAACATGCAAACTCCACCCAGAGAGACCCACGGACCGGGATTTGAACCAGGGACCTGCTCGCTGAGAGGCAGCAGCTCTACCAGCTGTGCCACCGTGCTGCCTCACCCTCAGTTCACTGTGACGTGATGATCTCAACAAAACACGTCTTTCTAGAAAAAACAATTGTCCTTACCTGGACGAGCAGGTGCTTTGGTTTGGGTCCTCTCTTGCGGAACCCCATCAGCTGCTCCTGACGTTCCCTGCAGGAGCAGAAACAGGCAGACCATCAGCGAACCGTCTCGCAGAGACAGGACACCGTTGCATAGCAACGCAACGTCACCGGTGTCCTCCTCAGACTCGACGGGGAAAGCCCACGTTTTAATTTGGTGTGACACTTCCTCGTCATCCTCATCCTTCCTCCTCTGTCCACAGAAACAAAGATGCGCTGAAACACCTAGTCTGGCTGAAGAGGGTCTCCCGAGCGTTTCCTCTCTTCTTTGCGAGTCCAGTAACCGAACACCGCAGACAGGAGTGATGAGTCCTCCCCTCACATCTAATTACAACGACAGCCGGGCATTCAGACCCTTCGGCTCCACGGAGACGAGCGACTACTTTGAGTAAAATAACCCCTCTTTTAAGAAAGAGATGGGAGATAACTGTAAAAACGGGGTTGCACGCGAGTGAAGGCTGAGGGAGGCCCGAGACCGTTTCGCACCGTGGAGAAATTCTCCAACTTCTCCAGTTCAGCCTCATCCTTTCAACTCAAGAACAGGAAACAAGCCCCTCAGGCCTTTAATTGTGCTGTGAAATTTAAATTTCCTGAACATCATTTAGTCATGCGTGGCTTGCTGTAAGTGTAGCTGTCCTCTTGCATCTCCGTTACATCAGAGCTGTGAGTTTGAGCGTCAGGCAGCAGAATGATGTAACTCGAGTCCGACCTTCTCTCTGTACGTCTGATTTAAACAGACCAACCCATCTTTCTCTGACGGAGCCGGCGATGTCGTCTGACTCATGAGAAACAACTGGTTAAATAAGCACAAGCGTGAATCTGAGCAGCGGCTTCGGATGTTATCAGTCCATTAACTGGACGTTATTAGTTGTTATCATCCCCACAGGTAGCGTTCAGACTATTCACCTCCTAGTAGGTTTAAAGTTAAGTTTTTATGGTTGATAATAATAATAATCGCGGCTCACATGTAAAACTGTAAGTGTATTTTAGCTAGCTTTATGTAAGCCTTTTCCTAAACCCGACCACTGACCCTAAACTTAACCCCCTTACCCTTGAGTATCAGCGATAATAACATACTTTTAAACCTACTAGGAGGTAGAGGAGGGGCAGTCTGAACGCTACGTATGGGGATGATAACAACTAATAACGGTCATTTAATGGTTGATAACATCTGGAGCGGGTGCACTGAGGACTGTGACCAGAGAATGAAGATGAAGAGCAAACAAGATGGGAGTGGAGCAACACATCCAGGTTTAACAGGAAAGCATCCACTTCGACAGGCGGTCAGTAAAACGCTGACGTGTTTACTTTAAAACATATGTTTTGAAAAGACTACTTTAAAGAGTTTAAAATCATTATTTAATCTCAGATTCTTTAAGCTGCGTTGCCGTGACCATAAATGTTAAAGAGTAAACACGTTAACCAGATGATGATGGATTATTTATGAAAAAAAAAAGAGTTTAAAATGATTGAAAAACGAGTAACATGCTGTTTTATTAAAAAAAACTTCTGACTTCCAAATAAAACGTCTGTTCCTGTTTTGTGCGGACGTCTCCTTTTATCGCTCCTTCAAAATGTCCCGATGACTCGTGGGAGGGTTCGAGCCTAAAATAAACTCGGAGAGCGACTGTCAGCACTTTGGACTGACACAGGAAGCAGCAGGGATCATCCAGGAATACAAGTTCCTGAGTGACGCCAGGTGAAGCTAACCCACCTGTCCTGGAAAGCATCGAGCAGCCTGGGGTCCAGGATGTTCTCCTCTGGCTCCCACGTGTTGTACCTGTCCACACAGGAGACAGCACAGTTAGAGACAAGCTTGAAGGTGTCCCTGTCCCCCGTCCATGTCTGTAACTTCCACAGCAAGTCCTCATCCTGTGGCCTTTACATGTGGAAAGACACAGGGACACGTGTCCCTCCCCAGCGGACACTTGTCCCTCTCCAGTGCCTTACTTTCACGCGCTGCAGCAGGAGGAGGACTCACTTGCTTCCTAAAGTCTCCGTGTTGTTCTTTGTGTGCAAACATCCTAAAACCACATCCATCACGTGCGCGCGTGCAGAGGCGCGCAGGCGCCCGTACACGCGCCCACGCACCCCGGATCGCCTCGCAGAGGCCCCTCTCTCTCTCTCGTGTGTCGTCAATGGTGTGCTTCATCTCTGAAGCTGGGCTCGTGCGTGTGCGTGCGGGACTCACCTCGGAGACCATCCTCTCCACTTGACCAGATACTCGACCCTCCCCTGCGGAGCAAACACACAGCACGTCACTGCGCGCGCACACCGCAGAAAAACACATTTGTATTGGTAAATATAATCCCATCGAAGTGATCCGTTCTGAGAGTGGGGGCAGAGGAGAACCCCCCCCCCCCCCCCACACACACACACTCATGCACGCGTGCAGACCAACCTTTCGGCTGCGCTTCTTCTCGATGCTCTCCACCGCGAAGACGTGCTCTCCCGCGGCGGGTAGCTCCATTTTCCACCGTGGGAGAGGGTAATCCACCTGCTCCTTCTCTCAGATGTGCTCCTCCTGGTTTTCCTGCTCCTTCCCTGGTGTTGGAGACCCTCCGCACCTCCTCCTCCCCCTCCTGGTTCCTCTGCTGCGCCTCTTCCCTCGGAGATCCTCTCTCCTCTCTCTCTGCAGCCTGAAAACACTTCACGCAAAGAGCCGTGTGTGACGTCACGCCGAGGGGAGGGAGGTGATGGGGGCGTGGTTCCGTGTCATGCTGCCTTCAGGGGCTGTCTGTAAAACTGAAAGACAGCTCTGAAAGCAGCGGTCAAGACGTCATTTTCTCCCCTCAAACTGATTTTAACCATTTATGAACAAATTGTACACATTATATGCATGACATCTTTATTAGTTTAGTCTTAAACCGGGCTTATTATTATTTTATTGTCTTTAAGACTGTGATATTTACTCAACTTTATCCTTTAAAACCCATTCTCTTGGAAGACATTTGCACCAGACATAAAGCTGCCTGTAAGTTTGTTGCAAATATGCAACTGGTCACCTCTTCATTTGTGCACATATATTCATGTTATATATAATTTATTTTGTTGGTTTCTGTCTGAGTACAGCTGATTGGTGCCCAGGGGCCCTTCCATGAAGTTTTCAACAGGGTGTGCAGTTGGGGGCCAATTATAATCTGGGGTTGCACTCTGAAAACCCTGCTTAAATGTGGATGTTGGACTGAATTATGGGAATGACCGTTGCCCTCCCTCCTCCCAGTTGCACCCCTGTTGTGACCAGTTTGCTTCATAATTTCTAACTTTTACACGTTAATGTTGCCAACACGTTTCAGCTCATATTAAAAGTTGTTTTTGTTCCGTTTCGCCCATTTGAAATGTTCTTTGTGTTGGATAGGTTCTGTTTTGTGACTTTGTTCTGTGTGTTCTCTATGTTGAAGTTTGACCTTTCAGTTTGCGTAGTATGACTGGACTCTACAAAAGCATGCATGTTGGGCTAAATGGTAACTAAGTTGTCGCTAGGTGCAGTGTGACAGGTTGTCTCACCCTGTGATGGACATGTCCAGGATGTCCCCTGCCTCTTGCAGTGACTGGTGCAGAAAGGCTCCAGCCGACCATAGATGGAATCTGTTGTTGTCTAAATAGATAAAGAACTGAGCAAAATTAAATAAAATCCAGATTTAAATTGTGCTGCACATGCTTAAAGTCCAGTCCAGTTACATCGTGACAACATGGCTCACTTCACAAATATGGAATGAGTCACTTTTAAAGACATTGAGCTAAAATTCGGTGTGGTAGTCGGTTACTGTCCCCAGCGCGTAATTTAAGGAGCAACATCTTTACTTTAATGCTTTATTGTCTCTTGGTGATCAAAGCTGCAAATCTGATCCAATGAAAAGCCAATAAACCCAAACTAACCGAACCTCTGGCTCCCTGCATGAACCAAACACATGGCTGTGCCGAGCTAACGGAGGACCCTGAACGCAGCACGCGCTCCGGGCTGGATGGCAGTGAATGGTGACGGTTTTATTCTTAAACTGGCCTGAATGTTCTGCTCACCCAGCCGGATTTAGCAGCTTGGCAGGGCCTTGGATCCGGTATTTAGACTTACATCACATCAACACACCGAGTTCTTCTGATTCACTTCTGCAAAATGTACTTTTTAAAACCTGAAGATGGTTTTTATGAGTTCTAGTATTGGATCCATTCAGTTCACCACAGGCCCGGTGCGGGTCAAGGCCAAGAGGCCTCCAGTGATCAGGGTGCAAGAACCTGTGCACCATCATGATTCTGCACGAGTCCGTGCATGGAAGGTCCACGGGTCCTCAGAGTCAAGGTCACACAGGGGCGCGACTTGATGGACTGTCGCGGGTTCACCGAGCGGAAGTCATCATCTTCCTCAGTCTGGACAGACAGCAGCTGCTTCCAGTGGACCGGCACAGACCCGGTCCGGTCCAGGCAACAGAACCTGCGTTAGCTGGACACAGCAGCTCGCATTTCTGGGAAACCAGAAAAAAGGTAAAAAAAAAATAAATAAATAAAAAGAAGAAGATACACCAATTTGTTCACATTTCCCGCCACTGTTTGTTTATTTGTTGTTGTTTAAAGATGTAAACAGTGCCGTCCTAACAAATAAACCGTGACCGCGGCGGGCTCACGTTGTTGCCAGATAAATAAAATTCAACGGTGAAAGGGTTAACCTGCGGCTGCAGCGCTCGGCCTATCACGGACCGGCACGGAATGGCTTTCCTTATAAGGGCAACGAGCGCAAATCTGCCGCAAAAGTGCCGCAAAAACCGCGCAACCCGAAAATCCCCGGTCCAAAACGAGACCATGGGCTGTGAGAACCCACCACCACCACCCTTCACCACCTCTGCATGCTTCACCTGTTCGTTTAGGACAGGTGTATGCACGCGCAGCGGGGGGGTGGCAGTGGCGCAGCAGCTCATTCAGCTGCGTTATTCTGAAATTAGTGATGAGCGGAGGAAATATGAGGCTTACTTTCACAATAAGAGCAAACCGGAAGCGCATTTTCGTCACGGTCCCCCTTTATAACCCCCTCCGGTCTCATAGCTGGCTCATAAAACCCGGTTCCGTTTGGTTTCATTGACGCGCGCTGCGCTGCGAGCTCCTGATGACGCGGTTCCTCTGATGCAAAGCGCTCACGCGACAGGTTTATTGCGCTGCACGTGCTCCGGCAACGAATGGCATGTGATAGCGCACGTGCGCGTGCTGTCACGGAGACCAGTTTAATAAAACCCGCAAAGACTTTTAACAGATCTGCGCAAAAGAGTCGCATGTTTGTTTTTAGCTGCGTCTTTTTGCTCAGTTTTTATTGTAAAAAAAAAACAAACAAAAAAACAGATCTGAAATATTTACAGCAAATAAGATAAATAAATAAAAAACACCTGAAAACAGAACAAATAAGAAAAAACAATTTAAATGTTTTTCCTGCTCAAACATGAGATTTTTCTGTTTTCCTCATCAATCTGCCTCATAAAACTATTTCCCCATGAAACAAGTTCATTTTAAATCAGCTCTCTTGAATTTCTTCATATTATATAATTTAAAAATGACCAGCAGCATTCATCTCTTCAGCAGAAAGTTTGTTACTTCAGGGGCAAGGGGAAACAGTCGCTATAAACTGTGATGAGGAGAGAAAACATGAGAGAAACAAGAAAAAGTGCAGCTCCTCTTGTGATGAGTTCATTTCTAAATCAGAAGATTAAAGGAGGAGCAGCTGATGTCTGTGAGCGAGAATGTCTGATTAACGCAACTTTTACGTAGACCTGCATCACTGCGGATCAAATCACAGCAAAACAAACAAAAAAACTCCAAGATGGAGGAGAAACCAAAGAGATCAGGAGTAAAATATTGGATTGACAGTGATGTTTCGCAAAGAAGACACTCCTGGGACTCAAACCGTTGTTCAAAGCTTCGTTGTGTTGATATGGTAGAGGTAGCTCGGTGGTCAGTGCTGCGGTCTCATAATCCTGAGGCTGCAGGTTCGAGCCCAGAAAGGACATCTGGTGTAAAACCATATCTTTCATGAGTTTTCTGTTTGTGGTGACTCCAAGAGAAAAGTACTAAATAAAAGCAGCTTTTACAGCGTGACCTGCACTCAGACCTTCTCTGGCTCAGCGAACGTTTGGTCCTTTTAAAGCAAACGTGGTGCAGAAACACAAGCGTCACGTCCCTCAGAACAGCTTCTTGTCTTTGTTTTACGTATACGAAGTGAGTCACCGCTGCAGCTTTTAATGCCACTTTAGCTGCAGCTCAGCCTCGGCCTCTGACGTCTTTATGATGTGTGTGGAGGCAGCCGTGGAGAGGCGGACAAAGACAGCCACACTGACAGAGCTGTAAAGTGAACAAACACACAGGGGGGGCTTGAACACACGGCATCTGTAAACACTCTCCTAAAACTGAAACAGAGGAATTGAATATCCTGAGCAAACGCAGTGGGAACACTTACTGCATGGTTTTGGATGAAATCTGCAGAAGAAGCTGAAACCAGCTGAAATGTTTCGTGGCTAAACTGTTAATGTTTAAACAGCTGACGTTTGCTGAAAAAGGAACGCAGCCAGCAGAAGACAAAAACAGCAGAGATGTGTAGGAAAAGCGGAAACAAACAATCTGAAATTAGCAACAAAGAAATGGAATGAGCAGAAAGTGGTTAAAAACAGCTAAAGCAGAATGAAAACAAGCAGGGAAAGTTTTAAACAGCACGGAGGACGTGAATAGAGCTCCATTCATTTTCAATGAGGAAAAAAATGGCCGACAAAGCAAAATATTTCAAAAAGTAAGAACGGCACAAATACCACAGGTCACAGCTGGAGCGTCCTGAAGGAGCCAAACGTTTCGATACATGACGCGTAGAAACAGATGTAGAATGAACATATACTGATATATATTCATAAATTAAACGGATTCTTTCATTTTTCTGGACTGTATAATGACGTGCATTGAATTTAATAAAATGTGGACGGAAACGTTAATTATCTTTGACTCACCAACGACAGTGGGTCATTTATTAACAGAATCAAGTTTAACACATCACACATTTACATTAATTGGCAAAAATTGAAAATAACGACAGCTTATTTAGCAAGTTTTACAAGGAAGACCATACGGCGATGGTTGAAAACCTTGCTTCCAGCTACAAACAGACATTAACCACACGGCGGTGGTTGAAAAACTTTGCTTCAGACATTTCTAAAAATATCTGGATTAATTTCTTAGCAGATAGAAGAGTTTAAAGATTGAAGTTTAGAGGGAGGGAGATGGTGTGTGTGTGATTGAAAAGTGTTGAACAGAACGACACCCTCCATTCGACCCAGCTTTCCTCGGTACGCTCGGTAGTGAACTCGACTCATTACCTCTCTGACGATGAATCAGTGGAAGCGGAGCTCCAGTTACGCTACCGGTCCAGCGTCTCCGTAGGATGGCAGAGAACCGTCTGGAGTGGTGGCGGGACTTCATCAACAACAGTTCACCTCACGAGTGGACTTCACATGAGTGGAGTCCGTCAGAGTTCCACTCAGAGGTGGAAGATGTCATAATCCCCAATACTCGGAAGAGCTCTGGATCATATCGGGATTTTCCTGTTTCCCAAACGACTGGAGCTGCAAACTCTCCACCCGACTCCAACTGGGTTGAACTAGGAAGTACCAACATTTAAAGAGCTCTATTTCCGGTTCATTTGGGAGTTTCTGATTGGTTGATGGACCAAAACAGAGGTGTGTTTTGTGATGTAAGGTGTTATTAAAAAGTCAAGGAAAAAGATTAAGATCGTTTAAGAACAGACAGAAGATATTATGAACTTTGACCAACTTACACCCTTGCTCATTGAAGACAGAAAATCAGACGATGCATCATTAACCTGATTTCTACTTTGAATGAGGATTAACAATCATTATTACTGTTTCACAGTTGATTTAAAAATGAGTAGTTCACTTCAACATTTAAACATTGTTTGAACTAACACAACTTGATTATCAAACATTTGTAAAATAGTAATGATAATCTAAAGTAGTCTTCTTTCACTTGATTAATTCAAGAAAGAAAGTCTCAGGATGGGTCAACCTGTATTTCTGGATTCAAATCAATGAAATGACAGTTTCTGTCCCATAAGGTCCTTAAGGTCAGGACTTGACCTCAGGCCTAGTTCACTACACAGCACAAAAAATGCAGAATAATGTGCGGAAGAAAAAAAGAAAATCTCGAACGAGAAACGACGAACGTCGGTGTCGTTCACTCCGGTTATTTTTTGCTGTGTTAGATGTGAAACAGCTGTCGAAATGAAATTTATCACAAGTGAAAGTTCAGTTACGAGAAGCATTTTGAAAAATCAAATCAAAATCTGACTTCTAACCTACAACAACCTGGCTCCATCTTATATTACAGATCTTATTGCTCCATATTTTACTAACAGAGCACTCCGCTCTCAGGCTGCAGGTTTACTTATGGTTCCTATATGGAGGCAGAGCTGTCAGTTATCAGGCTCCTCTCTTGTGGAACCAACTTCCAGTTTCTGTCCGTGAGGCTGACACATTGTCTACTTTCAAGGTCAAGGTCAAAGGTTCCTTATTGTCATTCGCATCTCGTGTGGTGCATGTGGTGGAACGAAACTGTGCACACAGGGTCCCAGTTACATCCAACAAAGGTATACATTTTAAAAGAAAAACATTAATAAGATCTAAGATATGAACTACGCTAAACTAAGAATATGCCAAACAGCAGCCCGAACACGAGTCCGTGTGAGCAGATGAGTACGAATGAACACAGCAGCATGAAATAAATCAGCAACATGAGATCAGCAGCATGGATAGTCAGCAGCACAACAATCAAAGTGGCATTACAGTGATTTTTTTTTTCACAGTGATTATCCCGATCAGGGATTCACGAGTCTATCAGCCTCAGGGTAGAAGCTGTTCCTCAGTCTAGTGGTTCTACATTTAATGCTCCTCAACCTCCTTCCTGAAGGGAGTGGGACAAAAAGTGTGTGTGCTGGGTGAGTGGGGTCCTTCATGATGCAGGTGGCCCTCTTCCTGCATCTGGAGGTGTAGATGTCTGTGATGGTGGGGAGGCTGACTCCAACATCTTCTGTGCAGCCTTCACCACTTTCTGCAAAGCTTTTCTTTCTGCAGCTGTGCAGCCTCCATGCCACACGTTGATGCTGGAGCACAGGATGCTCTCCACTGCACACCTGAGGTGAGGACTCAGGTCGTGCTACTTTAAGACTAGGCTTAAGTCTTTCCTTTTTGATTAATCCTATAGTTTGTGTTGGCTCGGGTTTTCTGAGCTATCCCTTAGTTATGCTGCTATAGGCCTAGACTGGAAGACACATTTACCACATTTCCTCTCTCTGCTGCTGTCTTTACTTGCTCTACTCTGTTTGTAGTTATTTCTATCCTTAACATATGTGTTTGTCTGTTCCTCCTATAGAACGTGAACCTGGACCTGCCATTCTGTGTTTGTCTGTTCCTCCTTCCTGTTCCTCTCAAACCCATCCGGTTGAAGCCCGAGCCTGGTTCTGCTGGAGGTTTCTTCTTGTTAAAAGAGAGTTTTTCCTTTCCACTGTCTCCTTTGTGCTTGCTCAGGATGGGAGACTGTGATGAAGTGAAGATTCAGCACAATCTGCTGCTTCTTTAGATAGAGAGCTTTACTAATTATTATTATTTTTTAATATACAGTATGTGAATATTTTTGTTCAGTCCCTGAGACGACTTCTGTTGAGACATGGCGCTATAGAAATAAACTGAATTGAATTGAATAAAATGACATTTTGTGTAAAGTACTACATGTTTTTAATTTATGGATCATAAATTGATCTATTTAGAACAGAGTTAGGAAATAAAAACAGTTTAAGACTTCTGAAGACTGAACCAATCGGAGACTTTAAACAGTTTCTTTTACAATAAATATGGCTGACCACTTCTTCTTATTTAATAAAACCAGAATCACATTTTGGCTGACATCCGATCTGTCGCTGCTTTCTGGAGAATGTTCAAAGGTGTTTCTGATCCTGACTATTGTAGCAGAAGGAAACAAATTAATCTTTTATTAAAATCCTTATGAGATGTATTTATTTTGATGAACACAACAACTTCGACTGGGACTTCATCTGAACGTTAAAATCTTAACATTAGTTTATCAACTGAATCACCGTAAATAGATCGACCCAATCCACATTTAATTTCAACAAACAACACAAATATAATTTACCACTTTAAGCACGCGTTAATTTATTTTATAACGTTCACAAAAGTTCTCTAAAACCTCCCGCCGTGAGAAGTTCTCGTGGAGCTTCTGATGCTGATGACTTCTGCATGAAAAGTTCAAATGAAATGTCAACGGCGGTACGGCGTGTGATGAAATGCAAAAACCACGAGAAGCAAAGCAGTAACGTGCAAAAAGACATCTTACCCTCCACACTCCGATTCAGAATCCATCCACCGGCGTCGTAAAGAGTTGCTCTTCTTTCATTTGTTGTTGCAAACGAGACATTGCAGGCGACAATTATCCAGTGGTCACAATAAAGAAATATACTTCTGTCTTACCTTTAGCATTTTTTCTTATTTTAGCTAATTTACTAATTTTTGTAACTATTTAGCTAATTTTAGCTATTGCTTATCAGATTTTATTTGAAGCAGTAGTTTGGCTCATTTTAGCTCCAGTTGTGATAATTTTAGATACTCTTGCTCATTTTAGCTGTACTTGTTTTACTATAATCAGCAAAACATTGCTGATTTCAGCATCTGATTTGTGAATTCACGCATTTGTTTAGCTAATTTAACTTAATCATCTCTTTAGCTATCATTTGACTAATTTAGTTTTTATAGCACTGTTTTGCTAATTATAACATTTGCAAATTTTTTCTGCAGCTTCTGTTTTGCTATTTTTAGCTAGAATTTCACAAATTTTATCTTTAGCATCTGTTGCTCATTTCAGCTATGGCTAATTTATTTACTGTTTTGATTATTTTAGCTTTAGCCTATATTTAGCTATTTTTACCTTTACCACTTGTTTTGTTAAATTCAGTAACTGCTAATTTTAGCATCTGTTTGGTTCCTTTTATAGCTTTTTAATTAATTTATTTCATTTTTAGTTACTTTTAGCTGTTGTGATGTTTTGCTACTTTTTGCTGCCTTTAGCTGCAAGCTACCATGTTACAACTTAATATTTTACTTTGTCTTTTAGCTAATTTTAGAATTTGTTCAGCCTGTTTTAACTTGAGCAACCCATTTTAGCTTCTTCAGCTAACTGTAGCAGTCATTCAGCGCACACAGAATCTCTTCGGCTTTGTTTATATTTTGTGCACTTTGTAAGACTTTAGCATCATAAACTCTGGCAAAAGTAAATCCAAAAACCACTGAACCAGCAGCGATGTGATGAACTCACATCTTCACACATTTGTCTTTGTAGAAGTTATTAAAGCCAAATTTAATCAGTCAAGAATTGGATTTCCTTCGGCGTGTTGGCGTGTAACAAATGTATTTAAGCTGCTGCGGTGACAGAGTCAATTCACCAGATTCATGAAGTCACTTATTATCTCCCTGTTTCAGTTCAGCTCACACACTTATAAATCTTCAGCACACAATTAGGGCTTTAGGACTCAGGGCTAATGTTGACGTTATTTTTAATCAGGCTGTTAACGACGTGGAGGTTAATAGGTGTCTGTGACTCACGGCTGGTATGAGTCTCCTGGGAGGAGGAGGTCTGAGAAACCTCCTGCTTACGTCAGCAGCGCAGCCCTCCTCCTCCTCATCATCTAAGCTGTTTGAGGGTTAGAGTCGGGAAGACGTGACCCGACGTCACAGTGACTCACACTCGCACATGTAACCGATGAAGATGTGCGTCAAACGCAGGTAGCAGCGGTGACCTCTCAGCCGAGTGACTCACGGTTTCGGAGTCGACGTACCTGGTTTTGTGCTGATAGTGACGCAGGCTGAGCCTCGCTCAAACCACACAATCACAAACAGCAGATTCAGTTCAGTCGCAGCCTCTCCTGCCCCGACAGGCTCATAACCAGCTGTGCAGGATAATCTGAATATTCACTGCAGTCTGTTCCAGGTTACCTGCTCGGCGGCAGGTGCAGCAAATCAGAAGCAAAGGGGCCTACAGACAGTTTGAACTGCTCTGTTCCTCTACGACCTGATGATGTAGTCCTGTTCAGAGGGTCGTCCGCTCCCGGTCCTTTGTCTGCTGCTCCTCTGATGTCAGCGATGCCAGCGGAAAGCTGAGTAATTATGTATCTGGCAGTGGGTTGAGGCCGTCGACGTGCGTTGTTGGAGGGGAGGCTGGAGCAGAGACGGAGGTGGCAGCTGAGAGTCTGGAGCCAGTGCTGACACATGGTCTCATGAGTGGGTCAACAGATCACAAGTCGAGCGACCCAATCCCTCCCTCGCAGGAGATTTATGGCTCGGAGGGATAATCGGAGAGTGTGCACGTTACACAATAGGCCTTCCAGGTTGGACTTAATGACTTTACAATCTTTAAAATATCTGTAGAAATCTCTGAGCTCAAAGAACGAGGCTGAGAGTCCAGTACTGGATGGTCCTGGTTGTCGGGCCCTCAGGGGCCACTGCATAAAAAAACGGGTCTGGTTCTGTTCTGGGCTCGGGAACATTTCCACTGTAAACACAGTTCATTCACAAATGCTGCTTAAAGCTCGATCAGGCAAAGAAGAAGCCAGACGTGAAGACCATCCAGAACCGCTGCTGTCTTCTCTGGACCTAAGCTCAAATGGACTGAGGTGAAGTCCAGAACTGTTCTGAGGTCAGACAGGTCCAAATCTGAAATCCTTTTTTGAAAACTACAGATACCATGTCCTCCACACTGAAGAGCAGGGCCCATCCAGTTTATGATCACCATACAGTTCAATAACCTGCCTCTCTGATGGTATGGGGGTGCATCAGTGCCTCTGGCACAAGCAGCTTACACATCTGGAAAGACACTGTCTTTGCAGAAAATAAACAAGATCTAGAACAGAACATGTTCCTATCCAGAAGATGTCTTTTTCAGAGCAGGTCTTGCATATTTCAGCAAGACAATGCTGAATGTCTGCGTCGATTACAAGAAGATGGCATTATAGTTATTATTATCATCATCATCATTATTATTATTAGACCTTTATTTATACAGGTTACTTCCCAGTAGAAGTGTTTATGTGATGAGTGGCCTACCAGCAGTTCAAACATCCCAACAACGGAAAACATTTGGTGAATCATGAAACAGAAAATTCAGCAAAAACAACCCAGGACTGTTGAGCAGCTAAAATCCTCCATCAAACCTGAATGGAACAATATTCTATCCAAATCCTCCAACAGCTGGCCTCGTCAGGTCCCGTATGTTTACAGACTGTTGTTAAAAAAGAGGTGATGCTTCACAGAGAAAAACATCTTTTTTGACACGTGTTGTTGCCATTAAATTCAAAATTACCCCGTTCCCCACAAAAAATGGTTGAATTCCCTAATTTGCACATCTGACTTTTCGATGTTGCGTTTTAAATAAAGTCTGGGTTTATTATTTTACTTGCAATTGATTGCATTTTGTTTTTATTTACATTTTATACAACAACCCCACTTGTTCAGGTTTAGGCCTGTGTGTCTCCTGTGTGTTTGGTTGTCTGTCTGTTAGCAAAATAGCTCAACAAACCTTGAACAGATTTTAATGGGATTCACAAAAGTCGATCAGTGGATGTACAGTTAGATTCACGTTCAGACTCATTATAGTATTATATCAACCTTAGCAAATAAAAATACCTCAGTCATTTTTACAAACACGGTGCTTAAATTTGCTGTGATAGTAGCAAAGCGTCATCGCAACACAAACTCTTGAGAGTTTACAGATTGTAGGGTTTTGTTCACAACCTTTGATGCAATGCAGCCGGTGACGTGCCTCCCTGCAAGGGATGCTACTTTGTTTGTAAAGCTATGAAATAGTGATGAACCAAATGAATCAAACCAAACTCTGGGAGTCGCGGTGCAGTTTGATTGAAAGCTGCCAAGAGGAACCTTGAAGCGGCCCACATGAGTCGATGCCGATATGGGAGCAGCCTTCACCCCCTGGGCTCCTCTGGCAGCCGACTCGGTGCCCGTTGAAGCAGCTGGAAGTCGGAGCTGCGGTTCAGGCCGACGGTGCCTCAGCTTGGAGATAATGGCAGGAAGGCTGTATGAGAAGGAGGCTACTTGCCCCTCAGGATAAAGCTGCATCCCACTGAAGCCATCCAAGGTGACAGGGAGAGGAGTGTTGGAGTGTGGTGGGCCTTGGGCGCAGGCAGAGGGGAGGTGGGAGCAGATCTCCTCTCTTATTGGCTTGTGTTTATTGTGCGTGCATGATCGTGCGGCGTAAATGTTAAGAGCGGCCTGCAGCCACTCTGACAGTACTCTGCGCGAGGTGATTAGGACTGTGCCATCCATCTCTTAGGCAGAATGCTGCAGCCGAGCAACGCTGGCTGGTGGAAGGAGAGGAGGGGAGGATTACAAGCTAATACTGATTAGCTGGTAGCTTAACAACACACTGCGTTCTCCATCTCGTCGTCAGCACATGTCCCGGGGCTGACAGGGGGAAATGAAATGGTATTTTGGACCATTTGTGAAGAGAATGGGAAAGTAGAGCAGAGACATGAATATCAAATACAACCAATAACAAGATGTTTGACTTGGAGAAGATACGCGTTACTGTGAGGAGCTTTGTTTTTGTAGGCGGCTGACCCGAACGCTTTAAAGTTTTACGTGTTGATACAATCAATGCGCAAATAATGCTTTGTCCACAAGAGAGCACATATTTTTCCAAGATAATCTTTTATTTGTAATTTTGATAACATCTTAGTAAACATAACGTAATTTCTAGAAATGTCTTTAACCTCATGAAAGCAACAAAAGATTACCCAAAAGGCTAAGGTAACTATGCCAGGCCTGTATGTGGCGCTGGAACGCTGCTCACACCAAAAACAAGAAACGAGACTTGAAGCATAACATTTCCACAATGGGTGCAAATCATTTGTCTTCTTTGTCTCTAAGAGTCCCAGTGATGGACATATGACTTGTCCAGGTTTTACTCCACCTCGTGCACAGGGACCACTGGAGATCATCCATCCATCCATCCATTATCTTTTACCCGCTTCTTCCATCTTGGGTCATGGGGGTCACTGGTGCCATGTCCAGCAATCACTGTGCGAGGGGCGGGATACACTCTGGACGGGTCGCAAGTCCATCACAGGGACACATAGAGACAAACGAGACAAACAACCATTCACTCTCTCACTCACACCTAGGGACAATTTAGAGTCACCAATCAGCCTAACATGCATGTTTTTGGTCTGTGGGAGGAAACTGGAGTCCCCGAAGAAAACCCACACATGCACGGAGAGAACATACAAACTCCACCCAGAAAGGCCCCTGGACCGGGATTTGAACCAGGGACCTGCTCACTGAGAGGCAGCAGCTCTACCAGTTGCACCACCGTGCTGCCCAACTGGAGATCAGCTGAAAGAAAAACACAGGTAAATAAAATGGATACATGTATGGACAGATGAACAAATGGATGGATGGATGATAGATAGATGAATAAATGGATGGACAGACAAACGGATGAATGGCTGGATGGATGGATGAATGGATGGACAGAAAGACAGAGGAATGGACAGATGGAAGGATAGATGGTTGGATGGATGGACAGATGGATGGATGATGGATGGATGGATGATGATTGATGGATGGATGGACAGATGCATGGATGGTCTATGGACAGATGGATGGATGGACTGATGGATGGATGGATGCACAGGTGGATGGATGAATGGACAGATGAATGGATGGATGGATGGATGGATGGCTGGATGGTAGACGGATGAATGTACAGATGGACAGAAAGATGGACAGATGATTGAATGGATGGATGGATGGACAGACGGTTGGATGGAAGACGAAGAGGTAAAGGTCACCCTCAGGTTGTGGGTTAGATTAGAGGTGTGGTGTATCATTTTCAAAAAGTTGTGTTTTGGCCATCTACACAAAAACACAACAACGGCGTTTCGGGGAACTTGTTTTAAAAAAAACGGTGCTCCTAAAATGTTGTTTCCACATAGACACAAGGCTGAAGTGGTTTAAAAAAGAAAAATGTCCTCGTATAGACGTCCAGAAGAGTTTCAATGCATAAAAAATAAATGCACTCACTCAACCATCAACCACTGCCAAAAGTTTAATAACTGAGAGAAAATCAGCAACAATTTTAAAGAAAATAAATTAATTATATTTGTTTGGGGACATTTTTTATCCAGTCTAAGCTTGTTCTTTCTCTGTTTTCTGACGTGTGACCGTGAACATTCTTGCCACTTAGCTCCTGTCTTGGCATCTCTTCTTTGTTCTTCCTGTTTGGATTTAGTTTTAAAATCTAAATATTAACATTTTGTCTTTTAAATGGCCATTTTGTCAGCCTCAGTTGTTGCTATATAATTAAAACTGACATTGACATTTCAGCATTTTGTTAGACTGTGGAGAAAAGTGAATGTAAACAAGGAAAACAACATTTAGAGATTTTAGACTTTGATATATTTGGTTCATGTTAATTTGATCTTGTGAAATTTGTGTGTTTCTGAATCGGATGTTTTCTGGTTTACACATTTAAAACCCTCCATGCACTGCATGCTGAAATTATTATGTGTTAAAGTCACAGATCTACTCCACGTTTGTTTTGATTAAATGTGCCCCTGAAATGAAATAATTAGCATTTGTCATATTTCATCAGAGCAGAGCTGCTCTCTTCAGGATGAATGTGATGGTGACGTGATGTGGATGAATGGTGTTCGTGGCGTTGCGTTTTCTGGCTCATTGCTTCATAACGATTCTCCCAGAGTCATTGTCAACGGGCGCGGGAAAAAAGGAGGATCTGTATCTCTTTCCCTTCCAGCTCGGAGTCTTTCTCTTTCTGTGATGCAGGTTTTTTATTTTTTTTCCTCCCTGCCATCCTGCCAGGCGTCGCTGTCAGAGCACCCCCCCCCCCCCCCCCCAAAAAAAAAAATCACTGCCTCCATGGTGCTGTTGGAGCTGCTGGAGTGGGGGATGGGAGGGAATGACAGAAGGGGGAAAGGAGGGAGGCGGTGGAATTCTGCAGGTTGCCAGGGCGAGCTAGTCGATAGCTCATCGAGCCACTTCAGCCTTTTCTCTGCCCTTCACCTGATCCGCAGAGGGGGAAGATGGAGGACGATGAGCCGCAGATCTAATATTTAAAAATGTCTCCTCCTCCTTTGCCAAGCTTTCCTTTTAACCTTTACGTACAAACAGATAATTGTGTTGAATTCACTGACAGAAATGAGTGACATTTGGAGCAGCAGATTCTCGATTTAAGACGAAAGAGTGATTATACTGACCCAGAGTTTTATTCAAAAAGTTTATATTTCAACAAAAAATATGGGTTAAGTTTATTAATGTCATTTTTTAAACTACATTATGTTGTAATGATGAGGATGTATCAGGTGTGGCTCTTGGAAAATGTACTTAAATCAAATTAATTGCAGGACAAATCAGTAAGAGTTGCTGGTGACGACCTAAAACACTTGAGGCTGGTTTATACTCCACGAGAAGAGCCAAGTTGTGTTTTGGTAGGTGTGTGATGAAAATTGTATATTTTTCATTCCTCACTGAGACACCTTCTTGTGCTTTGCCCTAGAGCTGTCATTTCTAACATGGTCCCGATGCCCGCCTGACCCGAATTTGGGCTGGGCCTTAGTAATGTGATGGGTGGGCCGGGTCGGTGTCGGGCTTTTGATTGCATCAGCGGACGCAGGTGGCTGTCGATTCAATTATATGGCAACATGGCTTGCCATACCTTCACCAGCTGCACGCGGCCGTTTGAGTTGACCGGCCTTGAAAGGTGTAAAATAAAGTTCAGTTAAGCTTCAGATGGGACTACACTGCCAGGAAGTGATCCATCGCCCAAATGGACATTCAGCCGCTGCGCTCAGTGGACTCACGCGACCGACGACTCCCAACAGGTGAGATCCCAAAGCAGACATGTCAGAGCAGGGTCCGTGTCTGAATAATGCAGAATGCAGGCAGAAGCAGGGATTTAATGCTCTTTCATGGCCATGAAAGGACAAACACCCCCTCACCTCTGAGCTTCTGCGCCTTTTATTCAGCCCCGCTTGTCCGCCGACTGTTAATAACTATATAAGCTGTCAAAGCTTAATAAAAAATGTTGGGGGGGTTGGGGTGTGTGTGTTGGTTTGGGATCTGTAATTACAGTTAATTCGTCGGGTTGGATGAGGTTTGGAAATGATGTCTACCGGCTGGGGCCAGGTCGGATTGGATTTTTGGGCCCGAATGCAACTCTACTTTGCCCCTAGCCCATCTCGACCCCCATTGAGACGTTAGTGGAGGAATATCTGGTGTTCTTGTTGTTAAATGAGTAGCATTATGTTGTAAATTTGTCACAAAGAGACTGTCCATGATTCTACAAGCTGGTGCGAGAAGGTGTCCCTATGCTGTCACGCCAAGACGCAGGCCCTCCTGGTCATCAGCGCCATGAAGAGCCACCAGTGTCTCCTCCATGCACAAAAATCGTCCAATCTCTTTGCACAAGTTCTTTGACTATCTTAATGCTTGTTTGTTTTTGGGGGGGAGTCATTTTTGCTGGAACAGCTAGAAATGAGATCAGCGTCCTGCAGCCACTTTTCATAACTAAGCCCACAAAGTTTGGACCACAATACTTGACACATTGCATGTAAGAAATTATTTCTGGGTAGAGGCAGGACAGCTGACTCGGGACCCGGAAGTCCCAGGTTCGATCCCCAGTCCATGCACATGTCGTGGTGTCTCTGAGCAGGACACCCTATCCCCAATTGTTTCCCAGGCACTTTCAAAGGCTGCCCACTGCTCCACCTGGATGGATGGGTTAAATGCAAAGATCCAGTTTCACCATTGTGTGGTAACATCCAATGATGACGATACATAACACATTATTATTATCATCCGCTAAAATAAACTCCTTCAACCGTTCTGTCTGTGGTGACGTCTGCTGCAGAGGGAAAGCTTACCAGGACTTCTCCCCTGCAGCTTCTCTTTGAGTATGAATTGTTCATGCAAAAAGAGACCCTTAGGGAATTTTGGTCAATGTTTATGGAAGTTTTTAACTAAGATGGCTGAGAATATTAACTGAACCAGGTGTTTGAGTTAGCAGAGAGAGCTGGATGAGGAGCTGATTTGATACTGCAGGCGCAGCTAGCAGTCCAAGGACACCAGTCTGTCTGTGAGCTCGGAGCTGACAAGCTTATAAAAACAAGCCTCACACGCCGCCCGTGGCAGATTCTGGTGACTGGTGATCTGTGTAACCTGTTGTGAAAATCTGTCCTTGCAAGTAAAACCAGTTAAAAATCTCCTGTCATTGAGTGTGGCTTCTTTGAGTAAGTAAGTTAAATAGAGGACATTTTTAAATAACAGAGACCGTCTTACAGTCATAGCAGCAAGATTCAACATCTTAAGTCTCGTGAAGGACCTGGACCTTTAGACTCTTTGATTTGCTCGAGCAGCTACAACTCTTCCAGGGTCGAGCAGGCCTGCGACTCGTTGGCGAATGTGAAGGAGTCCCCCAACATGCTTTGAAATGTTTGCAGGGTTTAATGTCTTTGTGTGAGGCAAAGAGGTATTTTTTAGCAAAGAAGCACCACGGTGAGTTGATGTTCCGTGAAACTTCTCATTTACGAGTCAAAAAGCACATCTCACCTCACTGAGTTCCTACATGGAGCTTTGGATCGCAACCATCAAAAAGTCATTGTTAAATCTACACCTCAGACCGATGAACTTTTGTTATGAGCTCAGTTCAACGTGTCCGCCATCGTTAATCAACGTAGCAAACACATAAATGACCAAAACCCAGTCAGTTGGTGTGGTAGTAGCTGAGTGTCGTTCCCAACACATTCTCTGAGCACTAACTAAAGAAATACTATACTTTCATTGAAAAAGGTTTGCAGCATCTTTTGACTTGGATTTCACACTGATCCATCCATCCATCCATCCATCCATCCATCCATCCATCC
>NC_056513.1:6591151-6597297 GCF_014905685.2 Nematolebias whitei | reverse complement strand
TGGTCTGACGGAGGATTCTAGCTGTTCTACAGTCCTAGATCTTCTTCGCTGGATTTTTTTGTTGGATATGAGCAGATGTTCTTCTAAAAGCTGTGTCTAATTTTCTACTTTAATGGAGTCTTTCCAGATGTGCAAGCTGCCCCTGTCAGAGGAAGTAATGCAGCATTTGTGGATGAACTGTGTGACAATGATCTGGAGAAGTGTTCCTGAGTCCAGAACAGAACCAGACCTGGTTTAAATGCAGTGGCCCCTGAGGGCCCGAAGATCACGACCATCCAGTGTTGACCTTCAGCCTCGTCCTTTGAGCTCAGAGGTTTCTACAGATTCTTCTAATCTGATGATGGCGGGAGATTCAAAGCCTTCATCATTTTTAGTTGAGGAACATTTTTCTAAAGTTCTGATGTCCACCATGCTCCATAAGGAATTAAATATGGATTTTAAGATTTAAAAATGACTGCGTTCAGTTCATACTTCACATTTTACACAACGTAGAACTGCAGTTTTACAGAAAGGTGCAAAAACCGCTGCTGCACTTACATTTGAGAAGATTGTTTCTTTTTTCAGTGGAACTCATCTCCTGAGGCAAGTCTGAAACTTCTGCAACACGAAAATACATTCAGTGTTTGCTGTAAAACGCATTCAGAGATAAACAAAAAAACTGTCTACAATTTTGTTGAAGCCACAACAGCGGTCAAAATACACATTTTTAATGTTTTTGATTAAATTTGTTTTACAAGTGTAACATCTTAAAAAAATAAAAAAACAATATGTGGAAGTTTGCTTCTAAAAGTCACTGTTTTGTAATAAATGAGAATAATCAGCAGTCTGGTTTTGTTGGCAACAATTACAAGACGTTTGTTTACATTCAAACATTAACAGTTAAAGATAAAACTGGGTTTTTATTACTTTAACCCCCCAAAGGTCATTTAATGTAGAAATCATTGAAGAAACATGAAAATTCTAATGAAAAGTCACGTATTATGACAGCTATTATGGCTTTAAGGAATAAAAAAACAAGAACTTGGACGAGCTAAGGTAAATGTGTGGATCTGGTTTCCACCTGGATCCTCTTTGGGTTCTGCTGCAGCAGGACGTCCTCTGGGTTGGGGTTTCCGTTCAAACTCCAACAGGTTATCCAGGGATTTGTTAAACTTCTTATTTCCAAAGTTTTCAGTGTACTGGGGAGGATTTTTGGTGTTTTCTAAAGGAAATAATAAAATGAAAAAAAAAAAACCCAACAGTTTGCAAACTATAGTTAAAACACAAACATTAAATCCTAACGTCATTATTAACAACAAACTACAGAAAATGTCTTTCCTGCAAAAATGCAGTGTGAATGCTTTTTGCAGAAGAACTTGATGAAAAACAGCAGAAATTAGCTGAAATGGAAGAACAAGCCTAATTTACCAGAAGAACGTAGAAAGAACACATATTTGCTGAATTAGGTTTAAATATGCAGAAATGAGCATAAAAATCTAAAAAGTATCTGAAAAGGCAGAAAGAAGCAGAAAGAGCTGAAATGAGCTAAAAAAAAGTGGAATTAGCTAAAAAAAGAATAACATAAAACAGCTAAATATGGTAGTAGCTGAAATAACTGAAACTAGCAGAAATAGGCTGAAAGTAGCAGAAGTTACCACAAAACTTGAATTTATCAGAAAACAGCTGAAATTAGATAAAAAAAATTGCTAATAGTTAGCTGAAAAAGTAGGACAAGCTTAAATTAGCATAAAAAGCAGAACAAACACATTAGTCTTAAAGAAGCAGAAATGAGCACAAAGAATTGGAAATTACCTGAAAAAGGCAGAAATTTGCCAAAAACAGCTCAACGTAGCTAAACATGCAGAAATAAGATTAAATTACCAGAATGAAGTGGAGAGAATACATTTTAGCTAAATTAGGCTGAAAAATGAAACAAACAAAAAAAATAGTGCAAATAATGAGGAATTTGCTGAAAATTTTTTTAAAATAAACACAAAAACAACTAAATAGTAGCTGAAAAGGCAGAAACTTGCAGAAATAAGCTGAAAGAAGCATAAACTGAAATTAGCAGAAAAAAGTTAGAAGAACCACAAAACTGTTGTAGTTGGCAGAAAATATCTGAAAGGAGCTGAACAGCTGAAAAAAAAATAGCTGAAACTAGCTGAAAGTAGCTGAAAAAAGTTTAAATTCGCAGTAGGAAGCTGAAAGAAGCTGAAGCAGAGCAAACTGTGAAAGGAGCAGTAAAAGGTTGAACACACATCTAAAGATATGAAGGATGGAAAATGAGCTCAATTCATTTTCTATGAGAAAAAAAAATGGAGAAAAAGGCTAAATATTTCAAAAAGCTAAAGTTGCACCAATACCAAAAGCTAAAGCACCCTTCTCCTGAACGAGCTGAACGCTTTGATTTATGATCTGTTGAAATGGCACAAAAACTGTGGAACGAGAAAGATGCAGAAAAACACACATCACAACAGAGTGAATGCTTCATAAACATTCACACAAAAATAAATTACTGAGGTGACTTTTTTGATACTTGGAATTGCTTTAAGATAGTAAAATTTACTTTGGAAGTGGCTCTGCTCCAAGTAGCCATAATTAGGTTCTCAGTCTGAGAGGACCCCGTTTTTTTTTTTTTTTTGCTGTTTAAACAACTCAAATTTGTCAAATTTCATAATAGTTTAGGCAAAAAATTATCATTACCCAAGGCTGAACAATAATGTTTTTGCCCGTGTCTGTGTGTTAGCAAAATATCCCAAGAACCAGTTGATGAATTTAATGAAACTCTTTGAGCAATCATCAGAAGTTAATATCTACCTTTGGAGTCAATCCAATTCAAGATGGCTGCCACAGCCAACACAAGTCAAATAAAAATGGCTACGGTTCAGTCGCTTTTACAGATAATGAGCTAAACTTTAGCGTGGTAGTAGCCGAGTCCCAAATTGCCAACAATCAGATTAAAAACGAAAACATTTGCCGCCAAACCAGCTCTGTTCGGCAGCGTGGGACAGAAACCTGATGTTCTTACTCTGCGGTTTCTTCTTCTGGCCCGCTGCGGGTCCAGGTCCTGGACTGTGGGACCTGGGGAATCTCGGAGGAGCCTGAGGAAACTTTGACTCTGAAAAAACACAAAAAGAACTGAAGTTTTTTTTAAAGTTCCTTATCTTCTGCATGTGAAGCCCGTGTTTGACAGACCTGGCTCTGGATAGTTCCCGGGACTCGTCGGCATGTACCCGGAGG
Source organism: Nematolebias whitei (assembly GCF_014905685.2). Lineage (NCBI taxonomy): Eukaryota > Metazoa > Chordata > Actinopteri > Cyprinodontiformes > Rivulidae > Nematolebias > Nematolebias whitei. Next base: position 6,594,078 of record NC_056513.1, on the reverse strand, counting down.
CCGACGCTGCTCGTTCACCTGAAAACGAGACCGAAGTTTAGTTCATCTTTTCACCAACGTAAATTTAAACATCTCAAATCCCCGCGGCTTCAAATCAGAACACCGGTTCAAACATGGCTTTTTGATTTGGATTTCTGCTTCCACCACTCCCCAAAGCAAACCACTCACCCGCTGCTAAAGTGACTGAATGACTTTCTGCAATAAAATCGAACATTGATTTTTAAACGACTTTCTCGGTGCATCGACAGACGTCGTCTCTACTGGTCCGTGTGTTTGCGGTTGTCACCTCTGAGGAGTATCGGTGTTCTGTTCTCGACGGGCTGCTTCAGGAGCTGCAGCAGGAAGTTCTTCGTGGACGCAGCAAACGCCTCTGACTGCATCACCTTCTTAGAGTCCAGGTTGATCCGAGGGGTGTAGGGGTCAAAGTTCACGGCTTGGGGGAGGTAAAATGAAGCCTGGCAGGAGGAAAAACTGTTTTATTATTGCAAAATTATGACATTCAAATTAAAATGCATTCAGTAAATCACGTCTTCTTCGCTGCAGTTTCATCTCATTTATGCACTTTTGTTTGGGCAGAAATGATTAATTATTTAAACTAATTTTCATCCAATGTTTGCACGCAAATAAAAATCTTAAATGCAGTCATTCTGTATGAATTGATGCCGTTTTCTTCCTATTTTTGAATATTTTTCTCATAGAGAAAATGGCAATGTGTTCAACATAACGGTACTTCTCCCAGCTATTTAAATGCCAACAATGGTGTACCACAAGGCTCCGTCTTAGGACTCACTAGGGCTGGACAATAAGTCGATACAGATATACTTTTATCCAATAACGGTGATATGAGTTTTAAGCACATTTTCGATATTTCAATAGGATTACAGCGTTTCACTGACGCGTTTCTTTTGCTGTTCGGGTTGAAGCGGCCGCTGCAGTTTCAGCCCGAACAGAAAAAGCTGCGGCACAACTATGTAAGTGCGCGGTGACGTAGATGTTACGCAGCAAACGTCTGCGTGGGCTAGGTTATGTTGTTGTTTAAAGTTAAAACTATTAATATTGACAACAAGTTGTGAATTTTATTTTATGGTGATTTCAAAAATTTTTGAAGGCTAAATACAAATAAAAGCTGAACGTTAATTTGTACAGTTTTTCTGCTTTTATATTGTTTATATCGATATCGAATTATATCGTTATGACCAAAATTAAGAAATATATCGTGATAAAAGTTTTGGCCTTGTCGTCCAGCCCTAGGACCTACCCTCTTCAAATCTACATAAAACATGTAGATCGGAGCATCCCTGGTGCATCCTTACATTTCTACGCCAACAACACAGTGGTTTATTGCCGAGCTAGAACAGCTGCTAAAGTTTTCCAGTGTGCATTCGACATCACCCAGTCAGATTTGTTCCGTCTCAAACTGGTGCTAAATGCTGATAAAACCAAAAGGATGTTGTTTTCAAACAGGGAGTTGATATTAATAACCGTTAAATGTATTTATTGAACACTCGTGCAGTGATTTTGAACACATTCTTAAATAGTTTGTGCATCGTGAAGAAGACACCTGGCTGTTTTGACGGTTCTGTTTGGATCATGTGGAAAGGATCATAAGTCTGATGAAGAGGCGTCCCACCTGTAAGAAGGCCTGGGTTTGGGACTGGCTCAGCAGCTGATGGATCTCCTCTTTAGCTTTGCTCATCTTGTCAACGTTCTCGACAAACTTCGCCATGAGCCCTCTGATTTTGGTCTGCCCGATCTCGGCCTCCCGGTCGATAGACTTCAGAGCTTCTTGCTCCTCTCGGGCAAACATGTCCTGTATGTACTGGTACTCCGCCGACACGGCTTTCTTCCTGTTGATGGCTGAATCCTGGTGACGACAAACTCGAGACTTGATTCTAAACGAACAGCATGCATCATTTATTTCAGTTCTTCAACCCCCCCTCAGATACGAACCTTTAGCCTTTTCTCAGAGTCCTTCATCAGACAAAGAACAGTCTCGTTCTTTGACATTTTTCCATCCAAAAAACTCAACTTGTCTCTCAGGTCAGACTGTAAACAGAAAAAAAACCACATTTAATTAGAAATAAAGGTCCAGTTTGTAGAGTCACTTCTGACAAGTAGAACAGGGAATTAATGTAAACCTTAACGTTTTTGATGGAAGACATCCAAGTGGATAGAAGAACAGGGGTTGTTTTTTTTTTGCTTGTAGCGCTGTGACAGATTGTGGCGAAAGGAGGGAGCAATTTTATCCATGAGGGGGTATAATGGAGGCCTTGGCTACCACAGATTAATCTTCGGGCACCCCAGTCGTTTGAATAAACTATAAATTCAAGCACTATAAAAAATTTAAAAAAATCTCCATACCTGCAAACTCAAGGGATGAAAAAGAGGACAAATCTAGTGCCCATAGTGATGTTGGTGTGAGGGGAGGGGGTTCCCTGTCTCCCCCCCCACCCTTGGAAGATTTTTTTTATTTTTAACAGGGAAATTAAGCATTTGGATATAATCCAAGAAGAAAATTAAGGGAAAACACAACATGCTTCAGGTAAAAAAGACATTTACTAACATCCTAATAAGTTCTTATGGCTCGTCAACCAAAAAAATAAAAAACAAACAAGCAGCAACAGCAGCAATCCAACCAGAGCAAACCAACAAAGTCCATGCTCAATAATCCAGGTATACAATCCAACAATTATTCAGTCAGGTCATCTGGACAGTTTCTTTTTTTTTTGTGCTGAAACGTTTCACCTTCCATCCAGAAGGCTTCATCAGTCAAGGAAACAACACAAAACTGATTCTTCCCCTAACAGCTTACTCCAAAGTGGAACAAACCAGTTATGTTGGTGCTAAGATGGTCTCTTTGGCACGCCCCCTCCTCTGGTACCGGCCCTCTCCCTCGTCGACAGTCATGTCAAACTGGTTCAAAACCA
>NC_056513.1:6585101-6591051 GCF_014905685.2 Nematolebias whitei | reverse complement strand
TTTTAGTGCTGAAACGTTTCACCTTCCATCCAGAAGGCTTCATCAGTCAAGGAAACACACAACACAAAACTGATTCTTCCCCTAACAGCTTACTCCAAAGTGGAACAAACCAGTTATGTTGGTGCTAAGATGGTCTCTTTGGCACGCCCCCTCCTCTGGTACCGGCCCTCTCCCTCGTCGACAGTCATGTCAAACTGGTTCAAAACCAACAAAGTCCATGCTCAACAATCCAGGTATACAATCCAACAATTTTCAGTCATGTCATCTGGACAGTTTCTTTTTGTGTGTGTGTGTGTGTGCTGAAACCACAAGACACCATCTTAGCACCAAGATAAATAGTTTGTTCCACTTTGGAGTAAGCTGTTGGGTGAAGAATCAGTTTTGTGTTGCGTGTTTCCTTGAATGATGAAGCCTTCTGGATGGAAGGTGAAACGTTTCAACACAATAAAAAAAGAAACTGTCCAGATGACCTGACTGAAAATTGTTCAAACAGCGCGAAGCATTTTGCTAATAGCAAAAACTCTTTTCTTAAATATGTAGCGCTAACCTAGCGGCGCACAATACAGACTCGTTAGCTAAGATGCTACAGACATAGTGCCCCGTTTTTGTAACATATCATCCCCCCCCCCCCCCCCCCCCAGTCGACAACTTCCAGCACGCGAGCATAACGAGCTAGCATAAGCTTTGCACGACTTAGCGCTAGCTTAGTGCTGCGTAAATTCAGTCAATGGGAAATTATGCCATCTACCATGTCTCTGACACCCCCAGCCCCGGAAAAAAAAAAAACCTCTTCGGATATAGATGATTTATGTAAATGACATATTTTTGATTGAAATTGGCGATTTTCGCCGAAAAGCAACAAGTTTGCAAGTATGTTCCTCAAATGAGAGGGGTGGCTATTCTTTTTTTTTTTTTACATACACGTATATGGTGGTGGCCATCTTGGATTTTGACGTGGCAACCCATTTTTTAAAAAGGAAACTTCCTTAGGTCTAGATGCAGTGACGCACCAAAATGGCAGTCGGTACCTCACTTATTTTTCAAGTTATGGCGCCCACAGCATGCACGGACAGATGGCGGAGGGGGACAACAAAACAGACCATAATCTGTCTTTGTTACATTGAAGGGCCCTGTCGATGCATCAGCACTCAAGAACCCTTATTAATGTTTGGTCGTAAGTCAGAAATGGTTTAAACTAAGATAATGGTGACACGAGTTACAGCCCGCTTGGTCAAACCTCATCACTGACGTCAACTTCCATTTCATGTAAAACTGGGACATTTGTTAAAGATCAGTGTATATGTTGATGACTCCTCTACAACCACGTCAGATTTTAGCTCAATAACTGTAAGTTTAGCTGAGTTATAGATATTTAGGTGTTTGCTAAGGTGGATTAGCTGTGGAGTGTTAACCTACAGACCTGCTTCCGGCTCCTCTCCTCCTCAGATGTGGTGAAGCTGCAGTCCTTGTGGCCCTGCTGCAGACACAGGCTGCAGATCAGTCGGCCATGTTGGGTACAGAAGAGCTCCATCAGCTTGTGGTGGTTGGGGCAGATCCAATCCATCAGGTCCGCCACGGGCTGGCTCAGCTGGTGGAGGCGGAAGGTGGGGTTCTCCCGGTGGGGCCGCAGGTGCTCCTCGCAGAAGGAGGCCATACAGGTGAGGCAGGTCTGAGCCGCCTCGGCCTCCATACAGGTGTCACAGCGGATCACACCCTTCTTCTTCTCCTCCTCCTCCTTGGGTTGGCTCTCCTCCACCAGAACCACGGATTCGCTCTTGTTGGTCCGGATCCTGAAGGTCTCCACCACGGTGCTGAGGACCGTGTTCTTCTTCAGCTCGGGTTTGGTGGCGAACAGGGTCCGACACTGCGGGCAGCTGAAGGAGTCCTTCCAGGTGGCCAGCAGGCAGTCCCGGCAGAAGTTGTGTCCACAGGGGATGGTGACCGGACAGATGAAGGTGCTCAGACAGATGCTGCAGGTCAGATCCTCCTCCAGACCCACCAGAGAAAACTCAAGATCCTCCGCTGAGGCCATCGCACTTTAAGAAGAGATTAGGGAGATTTTTTTTTAAAGCCAATGAAGCTTATTTAAATTTTAAAATCAGATATTTTAGCTACTTAACACTGTTTACAAAAATAACCAAAGCCGAATGAGATTGTTCATTTTAAGTAAAAACGTTAAATAAAATTTAACCGATTTTGGTTCTGCCCTGCGGCGTACCGTCAACGGTTCGATGGTCATTGACAGAATCTAACAGATGACGGTGAGTCTTTGTTGTTTGACATTAAAGTTAGGAATTTTCACAAAACTTCTTTAAATATTTGTATTCCTTACGTCTGATAACTCAGCTAATGCTAGCTATTCCAGCAGCGATGCAAGCTAGGTTAGCATTAATGTTAGCGTCATGATGAGGGAAGACGACGCAGTATCTCTGGAGCACTTTTATGCCACATCGGGAGCGTACGAGACCCATTTATGTATTTTTCTGCATCCGCACATGTTCCAGAGCAACAACTATGGTAGCCTTACTAGGACAATAAAGGAAAATCTCACAACAGATCCTTTTTTAAGTTTGCTGGCCATCACATTCTTCACATACACCTTGACTTGGCTCTGCATGTCTGACTGGCAGATTACATGTAATGGATGTCTTGAGAGTGTCTGCCTCCACTAACTGTTCGAAACTGACCACGTTAATAACTCTTGACAGGCGGTTTTGCTTCGGGCGCCTGGCGTTTGTTGTAACGGACGACATTCTTGTTTTCGGGTCTAACAAAGAGGCGCACGACCATCACTTGGATGCAGTGGACAATCAAAGCATCAGGTCGCACGCACTCGTGGACGCAGAAAAAGATATTTGAAGATCGAAATAGGATGTCTGGCATCTGTTTGGACCTGCAAATGTTTTGCCCGCTACATTCAAGGCACGGGCCATGTATGTCTACGAACTGATCATAAGCCATTTGTTCCTTTAATAAAATTGTGGACTGCTAATGCACCTGAAGCACCTTAATGTTGCTGCTGAGCATGTTCCCGGTGAACAGCTAGAGTCCAATGGAATCTACCAGAACCAACCTGAGGCATCCAAGGTGGAGAACATTTTAACCCGACCAACTTGGGCGTTATATCCAGCAGTGTGGGCAGAATATAACATTTGTGCTCGACTCATCATCATTATTAACTTCACGTAGACTCTCCCACTGGTACATTTTCATCTTTAAATCACTTCTTGGTCTGCTGCCTTCATACATCTCCTCCTACATGTCTCTGCGTGAGTGCAGCTGCAGCGTGCGCTCTCAGGACATTATTACCTGCAGTGTCCCCTCAGTGAGGACTGAACTAGGCGAAAGGGCCTTCTCCTACTCTGCTCCTGGAATATCTTGCAAAAATATCTGAAGCTCTCGACCTTGACTTCTCTAAGTGGCTTTAAATATTTGCTAAGTTCCTGGCAAGAACCAACGCAGACATGTTCCTGTTTTTAGTTTTTCACACCGCCTTATAATCTAGCTGGGGTTTTTTTTTTCGCTACTTTTTCCTTTTGACTGTCCTTTTGGTTGCCATTTTCTTTTAATTTGTAAAAATAATAATAATTTGTATGCCTCTTTTACGATCGTCTATTGTTATCCACTGTTGTCCTCACTCTTTGTTAAAAAAAAAATCAGGTCTCTCTGGTAAATGACTCCCCGAGGCTCAATGGGATTAACCTGTCTGAATAAAGGTTGAATGAAGACTCAGGTCCTGGATCTGCTCATCTTCATAACCCTGGGATTAGTCGAGTTTATCCATAAACCAAGTCCAGATTTGGGATTAATCACATTTTTCCTTTCTATGAACTTTTACACACTTAATTTCACATTACACAATGTTTTGTCATAAATAAGAAATTCTTAGATATAATTGTTAACAAGCTGTTTATTTGTGCAAATGTTATTTTGAGTTGGTTTTGTCTTCATTTGAAAAACTAAATAAAAAATTAGCATAAATATTATATTTTAAATCTAAACTACTTTTAGATGTTCAAGCAAACTTGTTACAATTTTGGTAGTTTGACTAATTATTTTTAAATTGGTTTATATTTAACTAACATATGACGTTAGTGACATTTTATTTCACAAATTATGCTGCTCAGGTTCTAAAATTGAACTCATTTGTCTGATTTAAATGTGTTTCAGGAGTTACATTAAGGACTAATTCATCCAAAATTATTGGGTATAAATAAAATAAATGTAATTTGTTATAAATTAAATAAATGTTGCCAGTTTGGCTGAGAGGGAGAAACGAAACTTAACGCTGAAACGAAAGTAACAAACAGGCTTCGATTAATCTCTGAAAAAAACAACATAAAATCATATTTAATTTATAGATTTATATAATATGATTTAGAGTGACTGTAATTAATTAGATAAACAAAACGTCAGAGTTTAATTTAAAGACTTTTGTCAAACAAACATAACAGCGTCGCGCTCTTTGACCTTTAAGAACATTTAAACTCACAATAATCATTTTAAATCTCTCTTTACCTTCGGTCCTCTGGGTTCTGTTGATGGAGATTAAACGCTGGTAATAAAGTGAAGCTGGTCCAGACCTTTAGCGCACTGCAGCGTCTGAGTTTCAGCAGAACTCTCGGTCCACTTCCGGTTCGGATTCAGGGCTGCAGTTCTCATTCGGCCCAGCAGGGGCGCTGCTGCTCCCTTAAAGGGGCAGTCTGGTCCAGGACTTCCAAGACCCCCTCTCTGGGTCCCGAAATGTCAAGGTGGGGTCAAGATTGTCATAATTAATTGCTTTAACCCTCAGAAGATCTTGTGTGAATAAACCAGCCATGTTCTTTGTTGTTGTTTGTGTTTTTATTTAGCGTATTTCAGTTTTTTGTTTCTTTTCTGGATGGTGTCAGCAAACATGGCCTTTCCTGACAAATCCTAAAAATCTTTATAATTGTTTTTAACCTCATCAGAATTGTTTACTATCCTTTAAAATCTCTTCAGGGGAAAATTAACCTTTTAAAAGTGAATTCAATTTTTATCATACAAATGCAATACAACTTTATTTATAAAGCACTTTACTGCGTTGGCCAAAGTGCTGTGCACAGATAACACATAAAAGCGAGAATAAAAATCCATCCATTATCTTTACCCGCTTCTTCCATTTTGGGTCACGGGGGTCGCCCATGTCCAGCAATCACTGTGCGAGGGGCGGGGTACACCCTGGACGGGTCGCAAGTCCATCGCAGGGCCAGAATAAAAATCTATAAAATCAATTGAAATCGTAAAAGCAACAAACTGTTAAAATTATAGAAACATAAATATTATCATAAAATTGACATTCATTAAAAAGTGCCTTTTTTTTTCAGTTTTCTATCCTTCTAATGTGGATTTTTACATTAGCCCATAGGTGTCTGCAGGGTGCTGTCAATATTCGCTAGTGTTCTCCAACAAAACTCTTTTAGTTCAGACATAAAATCGAAAAAATAAATAAAATCACTTGTGTTGTGCACGAGTAAACATTTAGCGTAGAAAACTGTTGATCCACACAGGCACCCCCTGCCAACATTGGGTGTGCCGTGTTGCAGATTTGACCAAAACCAAAGTTTCGCTGGCAGATAGACCGGGCTGCCGATGGGTCTTATGAAAACTCCAAACACTCCAGACTTCAATAAAATAAAAATAAAAAAGTAAAAAATAAATAAATAAAAATAATAATCTTTTGGGGAATCCTGGGATGGGGAAATTACTCTTATTTTTTTAACTGCCATAAAATAAAATTACTTTTAAAATTTATATAACCCCTAAGCCTAAGCAGTAAAAATTAGCACAAAGCCATTTAAAGCCATTCATTTCTAGAATTGCGCCGCTCCAGGTGGCTGCATGTTGGAGCAGCTCTGTTACTTTCATTCTGAGATTTTGCTTTTGGAAACTTTAATTCCTCTTTTTCTGGATGTAAATCACATGTTTTGGA
>NC_056513.1:6583774-6585001 GCF_014905685.2 Nematolebias whitei | reverse complement strand
CTTTTGGAAACTTTAATTCCTCTTTTTCTGGATGTAAATCACATTTTTTGGATGATTGTTTCCTCTGGTATCGTATGCTGTGCAGCTGGAAGGATTTTTACTGAAACTTTTTTAAGTTTTGGACATTTGTTATGATGCGTAACCATGGCAACAAGGCAGTTTTCTACAACCAACAGCAGCTGATTAACATCTCAAAAGCTCAAGTAATATCTCAACTACAGCCCCCAATCTCAAATGAGTTGAAAATGATGTTCTGTGGACGCATTCTCATCTACCTGCCAGCTGCGCTCAAGTGCCTGAAAACTGAGATCCTGGAACTAGCAGGAAACACGGCTCATGACAGCAGAAGAACAGGATCGTCCATCAGCACCTACAGTTGGCTGTCCGCAGTGACGAGGAGCTCGGCAGACTGCTGGGAGGAGTGACCATCGCTCTGGGAGGAGTTCTGGTGGGCATTCGGGCGGCCCGGCTGCCCAGGAGGACCGAGAGGCCAGCCGGATCTGACAGCAAGCTGGATCTGGGTGGACAGATTGGTATCTGTGGCCAGATTCTTCGTATTTGCTGTAGGAGATCCTTCCTTCCCACAGCAATCAGCATCTAACAACTCTTGAAAAAAAACCAGGAAGATGAGCTAGACAACACTTAATTTCCCACTAGGATTAATAAAGTATTTTTGAAATTGAATTGAATTTTATTTCAGGCTGGGATAGCTTTAAAAGACTGACTAGTTCATTTTACACACAAAAAAAGTGTTCTGGCTCCTGAAGAGCATCTTCTGTTTTTTTTTGTTTAATGCCACAACGTTATGTAAGTTAAATTTTAATTTGAAAACCGGAAGTCACGGGATTCGCACTTCCTGTAGAGCGACGCGGTTCCTTGGATCTTTTGCAGCTTTCTTCCTGAGGCGGAGCACAGCCTGTAAGTTAGTGAAAATATTTTATTGCGTGTGTATAAGTGTACAACAAAGGTGTACACATAGTTTCATTGTAGTTTATATTATTTGAGTTGACCGAAATGTTTAATATCTGTCTGACATTAATGGTAGCGGATTAGCATTTAAGCTAACGGCAGCGTGTGTTAGCTTCGTGTTATTTCAGCACTTTCGTGCTTGTATATTTTACAGTTTTACTCTGATCAACGGTGTGGTGAATAAAATTAAACAACTATTCATGCTTCATTTTTGGGAAGAGTTATCTAATATCTGTCTGTGTATGGCGAAGGCAGAAT
>NC_056513.1:6578172-6583674 GCF_014905685.2 Nematolebias whitei | reverse complement strand
GCGACCTGTCTGCATAAATGTGGTCCATTTTTATTGGATAAAATACAGCTTCTGGCCACTGTACTACTGCATCTGATGTGATGACAACGGTTTGTGTTTCAGTGGTTGACGTTGAAGACAACTGTAATAAAAATTGTTTTAATATACGTACAACATTGCTATCTTAAAATTGTGAAATAATAATAATAATAACAAAAATAATAAATTAAACATGAAGCTGAAGTTGGCTTCCATTTGCAGCTTCCGATTTGGGAAATGGTCAAAAGGCGATTCCACTAAGGTTTGAAGCGTCATGTTCAGTTGTTTCTTTTCTTTTTTCCCCATTTCTGCTCCTTAAAATGCAGTTTTCTGTAAATTATTGTGTTTTTCATATGTTATCTTTAGAAATATACTCATGACAACGAGTGACTTTAGACACGTTTGTGCATATTTATTATAAATGACGAGCGGCCACGAGGTAGACCTTTGATAAAGCACATTTCACTTGTCACTCAGTAAAGGATGGAAGCCCATTTCCGCCATGAAAGAAAAAAATAAAAGCCCAACAGGAAGTCATAATTTCGACTTTTAAAGTCATAATTTCGAGTTTTAAAGTCATAATTATGAGAATAAAAGTCATAATTATGAGAATAAACATAAAAATTTTGAGTTTTAAAGTCATAAGTACGAGAATAAAAGTCATAATTATGAGTTTTAAAGTCATAATTATGAGAATAAAAGTCATAATTTCGACTTTTAAAGTCATAATTATGACTTTAAAACTCAGTTATGACTTCCTGTTGGGTATTTATTTCATAGCGAAAATGGGCTTTGATACTAAATGCTATATAAAGTGGTGATGAAAAGATGTATACATTACATACCTTTATTTAAAAGGACTGACAAAGGCAGAGGGACAGACTGAATGAACGAATCAATGTGCTATGCAGGAAAACTACCAGTGTCTCACAGGAAGTTGTGTCCCTGTAGAGTCAGGGTGTCCGACAAGGGACAAACTTCAAAATTAAATTATAAAAGTCGAAATTATGACTTTAAAACTCGAAATTATGACTTTTATTCTCATAATTATGACTAAAACTTGAAATTAGGACTTTAAAAGTCAAAATTATGACTTTAAAAGTCAAAATTATGACTTTTATTCTCATAATTATGATGTTAAAAGTCAAAATTATGACTTTAAAAGTCGACATTATAAATTTTATTCTCATAATTATAACTTTAAAACTCAAAATTATGACTTCCTGTTGGGCTTCTATTTTTTCTTTCATGACGAAAATGGGCTTCCATATTAAAGTACCTAAAGTCTTTGTGTTTTACTTCTACAGTTTTCACAGCATTCATTAAAACGCCCGTTATAAACGAAGAAGCCGTGCCTGTGTCATCATTTCGGAGTTACAGATTAGCTTTGATATCATCTGTTTTGGACATTATTTGCGCTTCCATCAATTTAAATATACTCATTTATGACATGTTGAAACAGTGACACCGATTTAAGGAAAAAGGAGGAAATGAATATTTTAAAGAGAAAAGCTAAAAGGACAGTTCAGTTTCGGTTTCTGTCGCCTCTCTGCTGTTAATCGCCGCTCTCCACAGCTCAGCCCTCGGCCCTCGGCTCCATTTTCAAGTTGACCTTTTCCTCCTTTCGGCTGTTTCCACTCGAAACCCTGCAGTCTCTTTGATACGAAGGGACATTTTCTCTGAGCCACCGTCTCGCAGCCTTGGCAACACGTGGAGGATGGGAGAGAGGTGAGACAGAGAAATAAAGTGTGCCAAAGACAAAATGAGAAACCCGAGAGATGGGCAGAGTGTGGGCAAATGCAATTCACCGCCAAAAATTGGTGTCAAGAGATTACAGATGGAATTTCAACTAGTTCTATCTTTAAAATGTTGATATGAAATTAACCTGAGAAATTAAGCTAAATGATACGTATCAATTACATAAAAAATACTAAAGAGGTTGTTTTTTTTTGTCACTAAATGCCGAAGATTCCTCCTTCAGTCTCACCATTTCCTGGGACTCACAGATGAGTGAGAGGAGGAAATCTTTTTAAACACACATTAGACCGAGAGACGGTGAGAAAAATTAGATTTGATTCAGGAGGAGATTTTAAAATTACTCTTGAATTTCATTCCAGACAGAAGAACTGCAGCGAGGCGAGGGAGGAGGAGGAGACGGGGCCGAGGCGTTAACGCTAAATTAGCAGGAGTGGACCTGAGAGGAATTAGATTTGATTCAGCAGCTGAGATGGGAATTATCCTCCAGTTCTGGAAAGAGAAAGAACGAAGGAAGGAGAAAGAGAGGAGTGGGGGGAGGGGGATGAACGAGATGAATCGGAAAATCTGTTGCTCTCCGGCGATGAGTCGGTGGAACGAAAGGTCGTCTCTGTCTCCTTACTGTCCACTCTGTGAGATAAACACCATAAATAAGATAATCACACACACACCATGGTCTAAGACTAAAGACTCACAAGACACTGCAGACTTTAGAAGCCTTCTGGACGCCTTGACGTGTTTTCCGATTGAACCGTGACAGCGCAGGGCTATCTAAGCCAACCCACCCCGATGCACTTGCAGTGGCGATTCTAGGATCTGACCTTTGGGTGTGCTAAGCCCCCACTGACGATGGCGCTTGGCTTGAACAATGCAGCCCATGGTGAGGTTTGTGAGAAGCGCAAAAGCTTACGGCACCTGGTATTTCCATGCGGTCTCCCATCCAAGTACTAACCGGGTCTGACTCTGCTTAGCTTCCGAGATCAGACGAGATCGGGCGTGTTCAGGGTGGCAAGGCCGTAAATAAGGAGCTCCATCACAAGGAGGATTTTTTAAGGATCTTAGCAAACAAAAACTAAACTTATGCAACCAGAAGTTACAACATACAGTATATAGAATAGAATAGAATAGAATAGAATAGAATAGAATAGAATAGAATAGAAACAGCCTTTATTGTCCTACGGATGGGAAATTCAAGTGTAACAGCAGCAACAGATAAAAAGATTCACACAAAAAGTTCCTAAATGTTCAAAAACAATATATAAAGAAATAAGATAAACATTATCAATAATAATGTTCAATATGTATTGGAATATTGAGAATGGCAGACTATTTATAATGCAGTAGTATAGGCAGAGTGTGTGCTTTAGCAGAGGTCAGCATGTATTTAATCCTTTAGTGAGTTTGTTGGGAGCAGTGATGGTTGTAGAGTCTAACAGCTGCGAGGAAGACACAAAACAAAGCACAACTAGCTTTAAGCATTAAACTTTAATTTAACTGTTAACCTCTGACTGCCAAAGTGTTAGTAATGCAAAACCCCAACAATGTTGTCAGAGGAAAAGGGGTGGAGCTCCTGCAGGTGAGGGGCGTTTACCTTCCGGACAAATTAAAGTCGCAGATTGGTCAACTGCTGACAAGTCTGTGCGGCGTCGAGGATTAGATTTGTGCAAAATTAATCTTACAGGCCCGTTTAAGAGCGGTATAATTTATTCCATATTTATTGATTATTTTGGTGAATCTAAGGTTTGATAACTGAGCTTCCTTAGAAAATCCTAATGATGGTGCTGAGTTAAAATTCAGAGGTGCTTGAGCCTGTGATCTACCAAGAACAGAAGAAATAAATCTAATCTGCTTCCCTCTCACGAGCTCACATTCATCCAAAACATCTTAAACTCTTTTAAACAGACGGTAACGTCTCCCAACCTGTCCACGTCCCGATGCGCTGCTTATCCAACAAGTGGAAGAGTGGGAACGTGTGAAAGGGGGATGGGGGTTAGGGTTTGGGTCTGCAGATCCAGATTCAGAAACCGTAGAGGCCTTGTGCCGTCCTGCACGGCCTTGAACGAGAGGCGAGAGGCCGACCTGGCAGAGAGACAGCAGCCCTTATTCACTTGAACTCACATAAATGTGCACATGCCTGTGGGAGCGCACACAGGAGTTAACATTCAGAGGCAGCCATAAATATAGACTGATACACTCTGACACACACACACCTGGCTTCGGACCAGGAAGAAGTCTTGGCAGTGTCTGGTCCACGTGCCGGAGCTGTCGGTTGGTTTCCGACCGTCTCTACCGGCTGATTTATGACAGAGATCACCTTACACGTGAGCAGGAACCAGATACAACGGATGACCCAAAAATCTTATGACTGTGTATGACTTGTACTAAATACAATTTTAAGGACAAATTAGACCAAAATAATATTTATTTACTACTACTATTAGAGTACTAGAGTAGTCACGAGTATCTCGGGCTCGTTCAGACTCGGGCTGAGATACTCCAGATGGTGCTGAACACCCGGTGTTCTGGTTGATTTCATCACCCCTGGCAGTCACATCCGTCCTGCGTGGTCAGATCGCAGTCGTTTGCGCTAAACACAAATAAACATGTTGTCCTGTCACACAGTGAGCTGAGCAACAAGAACATCAGCAGGTCAGTAAAATCACAAAGATCCAGTCACCTAAACTGTGACGTCCACACAGACTCACCTGGGTCACACCTGTGCACAACTCTTAATAAGTTGATTTATGTAACCTAACCGGAGCGATAGGAGTGAAGTCAACAAGCATCGAATGGTTTGTTCCGTCCATGAGTTCAGGTCAGAGGAAAGACAACTCCTTAAACACTCAAATCTGTTTCCTGTACAGTCCATCCACAACCATACGTTGGAGATTCACAGAGGACATTTAAACATGTTCAAACATTTTATGAACAGGTTAAAAATTCTGCAAATATTCCCTCAGATTGGGCACAAAGTTGTTTCGGGTGTCTCAAATCCATCTCAGTTTATTTGTGGGCATCGCCAACTTGTTTCGAGCACTAGAGTTGTATTTTAACGCCTGCAGAGGAGATGGTAACACTTTACAATAAGGTGCACAAAATGTGATTAACTAGGGAACGCCTCAGGAATGAATCAGGAACAAATCAGGAGCTAATGGGTAGTTAACCAGTACTTCTGGGGAACACACAGCCAAGCCTTATTAGGGGAGCACTGGTAAGTTACCTTGTAAACGAAGAGGAACTAATCAAGAACTAAAGGGTAGTTACCATGGAAACCAAAAAGGAACAAATCAGGAGCTAATGGGTGGTTAACCAGTACTTACTGGGGAACACACAGTCAAGCCTTATTAGGGGACTACTGGTTAGTTACCTGGGAAATGAAGAAGAACTAATCAGGAATTAATGGGTGATACCATGGAAACAAAAAAGGAACAAATCAGGAGCTAATGGGTAGTTAACCAGTACTTACTGAGGAACACACAGCCATTGGGGGATTACTGGTTAGTTACCAGTACCTTGTAAATGAAGAGGAACTAATCAAGGTCAGGTAGTGATTAAGTAAAGATTGGCTCCTCAGTAAGTACTTGGTATGATGCTTCACTACATCAGTGAACAAAATAATAGTCAGGCCATGACTCAGTAAGTGATAAACATGGTTAAGATGACACCAGTAGAAGATGATGAAACTAATGTCTTTCATCAATAGGTTTACAAAAGAGAAAATCCAATAAA
>NC_056513.1:6574286-6578072 GCF_014905685.2 Nematolebias whitei | reverse complement strand
CCTGTTAAAAGGGAGTTTTTCCTTTCCACTGTTACCTTTGTGCTTGCTCAGGGTGGGAGACTGCAACATAATGAAGACTCTACACATCTGCTGGCTTCCTTCCTTAGATAAATAACATTACTAATTGACTTTTAGTGTATATAAATGCATTTGTTCAGTGCCATGAAATACTTCTGTTGTGACTTGGCGCTATATAAATAAACTGAATTGAACTGAATTGAACCTGGGCTCAAGTTTGCTGCCTTCAGATTACAAGACCACACCACTGACAAGTCAGCCCCAAATAATAAATAATATTTATTAAAAATTCACCAAATCTGCTTGCTTCAGCTCATTAAATCCTGAAGGTTGGTGACTTACAAAGTGGGTACGATGTGGTCGAAGGAGGGCCAGATTTGTAAACCGTGCACATAAAAACCAAGTAAAATAAAAAAAAAACTGGTTACTCAAAACACACCTGCATGACTTGCATGTGACTTGGCTGTGCACACTTAGAATTCAGCGAGGCCTCAGCAGAACATTTTCCTGTTTTCGCCCATTTTTATTTTATTTTTTACAACTTTTGCATCTCCATGAGACGCCATCTTGTCTCAGAGCACATGGGACAGATTGATGGGATGCTCAAACTGCTGTGATGTGACTCACACCAAACAACGCACGACGTGATGAGCGCAAAAAATAAAAACAACCAGAATGAAAGTGACCCTGTAACGGAACACTTTGCATGTCACGGTTAACATCAGCACTCAGATTACATGGTGGGGATGAATCTCCACTACTACCACACTAAACGTTGCCTCAGTATATGTAAAATTGACTAAGCTAATTTTGTGTTTGCTGACTGATTAGATGTGGCAGCCATATTGAATCAAGTTCATTCAAAGTTAGTCATGCTTCCTGAGAGTCTTATTCAGACCAGTGGTTCATGAGATATTTTGCTAACAATTCAATTCAAATTCAAAAATACTTTATTAATCCGAAAGGGAAATTAAATGTTGTAATGTTTTATCCTCGCTTCATTAAGAGATGTTATAGATACTGATGGCTGTATGCAGGAAGGATCTCTTTTAAAGATCTGTCCCACAGAAGATCTGAAGAAAATGGCCACAGATGCCGTCTGATCCATCCATCCAGACTCGGTGGGTCTCTCAGTTCCCCTGGGCTGCAGGACCACCTGAATGCTGGGCAGAACTCCTCCCAGAGCGATGGCCACTCTTCCCAGCAGTCTGTCAAGCTCTTCGCCGCTGCGGACAGCCTGCTGCAGTGGTCGGGGGACAATCCCAGTTCGTCTGCTGTCACGAGCCACGTTTCCTGCTAGTTCCAAGATCTCAGTGGTCAGGCACTCGAGCACAGCCGACAGGGAGACAGGAATGCATCCACGGAACCTCCTTTTCAACTCATTTTAGATTTGGGGCTGTAGTTGATGCATTATTTGAGATTATGAGATGTTAATCAACAGCTCCCAGTTGAAAAAAAAAACATCTTGTTGTCATGGTTACGCATCATAATAAATGTCCAAAAGTTTTAAAAAAAATTGTCAGTAAAAATCCTCCCAGTTGCACAGCATCTCATAGCAGAGGTAACAATCATCCAAAAAAGGTAATTTAATCCAGAAAAAGAGGAATTAAAGTCTCCAAAAGCAAAATCTCAGAAAGAATGTAACAGAGCTACTCCAACATGCACCCACCCCGAGTGACACAATTCTGGAATAATCAGAATTGCGGGTTTCGTTTAAATGTATGGAATTTTGGAGGTTAGGATGGATGTATGATGGATGAATCGATGGACTCCATTAATTACATACATTTTATGGTGTTGACATAAATCAGCTGGTAGAGACAGTCGGAAACCAACCGACAGCTCCGGCACGTGAACCAGACGCAGCCAAGACTTCCTGGTTCGAATGGACGGACAGCATCCATCCATCATCCATCCATCATCCATCCATGGTCAACGATCATCTAACAAACCAACGTGACTGGCTTTCATGAGAACAGGCAATAAAACTGTCACTCCAAAAGTTGTTTTAGAAAACTGCGGCTGCTCAACCGACTCAAGCAGCTGATGACCCATGTTGACAGTGACGTGCACTTTATTACCTATAAGAGCTTTATTTGATTATTCCTCCAATAAAACAGTTAAGACTGTTTTTTTCGCACCTATTCGACAACATTCTGGTAAATCTCCCCATCTGTAGCGGTTCTGGTGCAGACCTTCTGAACCCCTCCCAGAAGAACTGCAGGCCTCGTGGCTTTGGACAGCTCAGACTGTACTTTACACAGATTTTTATTTGCACGCCGTAGACTTGTCTCTGAAACGCTGTTTGTCATGTGCAGAATGTAACAGCTGGAAATTGACTCTGATTTGCATTCAGGATCAATAAAAGAATGTTTTTCTTCTTTGCATGGAGAATCGTCGCAACGAGGAAGTATTTGCATGAGAATGTGCTGTGCACGTGTTTGTGTGTAGATGTTTGTTAGTATTTTTCCACGAGGGGTTTGCATCTGTATTCAGGTCTTTTTCACGTGCACAGACACAGAGGCCTGCAGAGGGAGGAAGCATGGAGGGGGAGAGGAGCGGCGAAGCATGAATTATGGATTCTGAAGGATTTCCCTTTGCTGCAGGACTGCGAGAGGGATGGAGGGAGAAAAGGTTGAGCCTGAGATTCAGAGGGAATAAAAACGCAGAAGAAGTGGGAAAATGGGAGGGGGGGGAGTAAAAGTCTGCACAGGTTGAGTCTAAATAATCTGGGTGTGTGTGGGGGGGAGGGGGGGTCATATGTTTGCTTTAGGGAGCTCAGGGGGCAGGTGGGAGGTCAAGGGTGGGCACGCCTGACCAGCTCGACACCTTGTTTTGGTGTTTTTTCCACGGCTTCTCGAGTGACCCCCCCCCAGGTCGTTGTGTGAACCCAAGCAGAGTCAGGTGGTGAATGCTTAACCATGTGTGGCAGCCGATCAAAACAGTTTCTTTTCTTTTATTGTTTTTGAAAGGGAAGCTCTTTCACACAGGCAGTAAAACTCGGGATGGCTGATAAACTCTGTGCACGTTCACACGCACCTGCTCATGTTCACACGCACCGGAGGTGTAGCAGATAAGATTTAGTGCTGCTGCGTGTGAACTGCCAGTCGGCAAACATTCCTTCTCCCTCCGCTGTTCTCGTCTCTCTCGCTGGTTTTGGTCATTTTCAGCCTCTCAAGCGTCCGACACAGTCCGGCTCTGCTTTCGCTCAGGGCTCGGAAACACTCGGGGGGTCACAAAGTCTCCTCTAACGGACTCACTGGATCCTGAAGGCCACAGCTAAGTCCATGCATCAGAGAAAACGAGAAGAGAAGCTTAATTAATCCTTTTCAAACAGTCTCCCTTCTACTGTTGTTCTGGTTTAGGGCATGTTCTCCATTAAACCAGGCTCTTCAGATAAAACGGGTTTTGATGTGTCCATTGATTTCTTTTTAGCACAAAATGAGACCAAATGATGACACCAAAACATGTACATCCAGTGATTGTGTTGTGAGAGTTTCATTAAAATATGTCCACATATTCATAAGATATTTTGCTAACAGACAAACCACTTAAATTTACAGTGATGGTCTTCAGTACCCCGGACCAGATTGAGCCTCTGATCGGCTCATTGTGTTTAACTTTTCATCCAATCATTCTTCCTCATGAGTCCAGCATCGACCGATCCTCTAAATCTGAAATGATCAGAAGTCTTGACTTCCTATTTCCAACTGATGCCTCGTGGGTAATGTAGTTTAATGTTAATTGATAACTTACAGTTAGTGACAC
>NC_056513.1:6572838-6574186 GCF_014905685.2 Nematolebias whitei | reverse complement strand
TCCATCCATCCACCCACCCACTTTACCCACTTTTGTTTTCTGGTTTGCAGGGAGCAGTAGTCTATCTCCAGCAGTCACTCTCTGAGTGGTGGGGGACACCCGTGACGTATCTTCAGTCCATCATGGGACACATAAATGAGACAACCACTCTCACTCCATTTACAGAGTTACACACAGTTTAGAGTCATCAACGAATCTGACATGCATGTTTTTGGTCTGTGGGAGGAGAAAACCCACACGTGTACAGGAAGAGCATTCAAACTCCACCAAGAACTGCCCCGGACAAGGAGGCGATCCTGTGACCTTCTCAGTGACAGGTGACAGTCATAACCACTGCACCAACGTGCCGCCCCGAGCAGCTGTTGTTCTGATCTAAAAGGAAGCAAATGAGTCAGCAGATTAACGTGTTGCTGTCGCTCAGAGCACTTTGAATCAGAGAAAGACGGGAAATTCTTAATGATGCTATTTAATTTAAGATTATTTTGATGTTTTTATAGACAATGTTTATTTTGTGATCAAAGGTTTGTTTGCATTTCCGATCTTTATCTACTTTTGTATTTAAGATTTATCTCAGTTTTATTGGTGATAGTGACTCCAAATTTATTTTTTTTTTCAGTAAATTTTAAATAATTTTTATGCACTTGTGAGGATTTCTGTGTAAAGCATGATTTATAGTATTTAATGTGTCCATCGGATCTGAACCAGCCATCCGGGAGCACAAGCCACTGTATCTCTTGTGCCGGTCCCAAACCTGGGTAAATGGTGAAGGTTAGGGCATCTGACGGAAAACAAGTTTACCAAAACCAATATGTGAGTTCATTTAAGTGTCACCATACTGCATATGCGTCAAACTCAAAGCCCGAGGACCAAATGTGGCCCTCGATGACATCTTATCCGGCCCCCAAGATATTATTTTAAATGTAAAATCTTTTTATCACTTTAATTTTTTCAGTAATCTTTGATTATGATGTCAAAAGTGCAACAGAGAACGTCAAATAAGACCAACCAAACTCTTGTTGAGGAACCTGCAGCCAAGAAAAGATGCTGGGTATCTGATTTGAGTTAATGTAGATTCTGAAACTGGCCCTTAGTTTGAAAACTGTTTTGATTCTGGCCCCCTTTTGTGAGTGGGTTGGACACCCCCGCCATACTGGATCAGTTGAGGCCCGAGATAACAACGACTGCCACCGGTGCAGTTGACAAACAGGATAACAGGAAATTGTGCTACTGTTAGTCAAAGATCATGTGGATGCAGAGGACAGAGTGAGATGGAGGATGACTCGTTGTGGCGACCCCTGAATAGGGAAAAACTGAAAGAAGAAGGTTTGCATTGGACCTGGTGACATGA
>NC_056513.1:6571320-6572738 GCF_014905685.2 Nematolebias whitei | reverse complement strand
AGGGAAAAACTGAAAGAAGAAGGTTTGCATTGGACCTGGTGACATGACACATGTTTCTGTGGGTGAGTACTGTATTTTCTGGCGTATAAGTCACACCTCTTTGCGTAATTTGCATACCCTGTGACTTATACGCCAAAGCGACATATTTATGTTCCCCCCCCCATGTTTATAACTCAATTTTTGACTGAGATCTGACGATTTCATTCATTTTGGCATGGAAAATATTGAACACTACCATTTTCAGCCACTAGATGGCCCTCAACTAATATGGCAAGTCAAGTGTCTCATTAATAGGTAAAAGTAGCTATTAATGAGACACTTGGCTTGCCATACAGGCCACCTTCATCTCGCTTTGGAACTCCTGGAGCAAACATCAAGTCAGCTGCATTTCGCCGCACCGCCCAGGCGAAATGCAGCTGACTTGACCATTAAAGTGTATTTATTTAGGAAAAGTTCAACAGAGACACACCTTGATTATAATTTCGAGCAAACATAAAATTGTTTTTAGGTGTTTATCTTATTAAACTTCAAAGAAATGCACAGCGAGTCCAACGACTTATACGGCAAAGTGACGTATGTATGTTTTTTCCACTTTATTAGACATCTTTGGACTGATGCGACTTAAAATACGGTAAAACATCTGCACTTACACGTGAGTGCGATGGAGCTCAGTGTGTTGGAGTTCCAACATTTTGAACCCTTCCATATGCAGATGTATTACTTGTTTAACCTGAAGCAAACATCTCAGACTGAACTCCAGATTTCAGACAGTTGGACAGCAGCCCACCACTCCTGGATGACAAACCAGTTTGGCCAGGAAACAGTGTAAACAGTTTCATCTGAAGCAGAAGTAGATGTGCATTCCAGTTTCTCTCCAGTGATTTTGTTTCATGGTGCTGCCTGGAAGCGCACAGAAAGGAAACTGTAGGACAGAAGTTATAAAAAATACATTTTTAGGTTGTTCAGGGAGCGACTCGTGACTGAACGTCAACACGACTGGGAGTTACATCATTTCTGTTGACTTACGGCGTCATGCAGTTTGTTGTTTAAACAAAGCTGAAAAAGATTTGCCACTGTTTCCCACACTGAGTCACTGAGCACACACACAGGCTCTCACACACACACACACACATGCAAAGGTGATGCCGTTTGTTCCATGTTATCAGCACCTTGAGGAAATGTCACCTGCTGATTTTATGATCCCATCTCCAGGCCATGTTGCCTTTCCACCTCCCCAAGTTTATGAATCAAATCACAAACAACTGTTTCAAAAACAAACACAAAATATTAGTTACATCTGAATTATTGCATCCTGTACAAATAAACACAGTCAGATGTTTCATTTGCAGACCGAGGCCCTTAAAAAGAATAAAAAAAAAAAAAAACTTCCAGTCAGCGTGAAGAATGTCTTACTCTCA
>NC_056513.1:6567657-6571220 GCF_014905685.2 Nematolebias whitei | reverse complement strand
TCAGAGATAGATTATTACTCAAAACTGCAAACAAACAAAAAACAGCTATACTGGTAAATAAATAAATAAATATATAAAACAGCCAAATTTTCAGTTGTAATTTCGCTGACACTTTCCTTCATTTCCTTTCTTGTCTTTATTACATCAAAAATCTGACATCCGTGAATCAAGAAGAACTTTGCATAGTTACAAAAAAATAAAAAGGCTTAAGCCAGTTTTGTAAATGTTGAGATTAAGATCCCACTGTGGATCATGAAACACCACAAGGGTTTTTTTTTTTCTTCTTCTTAAAAACGTCATTATGTTTATATGTGAAGCATGATTCCACTGCAGATGCTTGTTTTAGGGTCTGTTCCTTCTTCTGGTGTCATCCCTGCTGCTTCGCAGAGTTGGGTTCTCATGACTGACACCCTTTGTTAAGGTGGAGAACTGCAGCAGCGCAGGTAGAAGCAGCAACAAACACACCAAGTGTGCTTCACCCTGATCTTGCAGATTTCTTTATAATGTAGAAAACACCACTTGCTCTTGTCGAGATCGGCTGCTTCTCCCCTCCCTCTCTGCTTTGCTTTGCTGCTCTGTCTGTCTGTGAAACTGCTTGTGAGACTCTTGTATTTCTTCTGAACCATAATTATGGACTTTTTGATCAGTTTACAACATTTCTTATAAGAGAAGACAGGCTTTAGGCGAGCTGATTTGCCCTGTTGGCATGCAGCTGGATATCTCATCGACTTAGAAGACTTGATGATTCTCTGCTGCCATTTGTGGATTTTAAGGACACATATTTAATTGGATTTTCGATAACTGGTTCCTGCTTTTTGCATTCGGCTGGTTGCTGGTTTTATCAGGAAGTCGTTGGCAGCAAATTTGGACCCTATCACGCTGCTTGCCTTTATGATGGCTTGGTTCGTGTCTCGAGTACCCAGACTCAAATGCTTTGGGTAGAATGGATCAGATCTTGGGGATTTTACTCAGTCACGTTCCTTTGGTACGGCCATGTATTCTGGACATTTCGGAACCAAGTCGACCAACACAGACTCAAGGTAGATGTCATTAAGTTCTGCCTGTCCCCAAAACAACTGTGTCTTTATCTGAATTTGGCTCCCTTGGCTGGCCTTGAAGGTCATCTTATCTGAATTTGCCTGGAGAACATGTGATCTGATGCTCATCACCCCCTCCTTGAGGAATTTCCAACTGATAACCAGATGATACCAGCTGAATAAACTTTGTGTCATCATTTCAGGACTCTTGGATTCTCATAGACGTTATTCTTGGCCATTCCTCGACATACCTCGAGAATGTTTATGGATGTCACTGGAGGACATTGACTGATTATTCCATCCTTATCAGAACTCTTACAGTGACCTCGAGAGCATCTATGATTATGCTCACCGCTCTTTGCTCCCCCCCTCTGCAGAATGTCTGTGTCACTATGTGCTTGTTTGTGCGAGGTGTTTTTTTAACATTAGGTTTTTTTTTTTTCTCAGGCAGGGGAAAAAAAAAGTCTGATAGGAATTTTTTCGCCTCCAACTCCTCCTACATGTATCAATTTTACCACTTTTTTGTCTGTCCAAACAGGTCTCACTTGTAAATTAGTCTTTTGGGCTCAATGTGATTTATTTGTTTAAATAAAGGTTGAATGAATGTTGTTGAGTTACTAAAATAGCATCTGCAGCTGGCAGTTTTATTATCTTTGCACCAGTTCTCACGGTGCAGTTTTTGTTTAAAAATTGTGAACAAAGTGTTCCAAAAGTCTTCCTGTTTGCTCTTGACGAAGGCGGACACTTTTCCCTCCCACTCCTGCTTCCCTCCTGCTTCTGCTCTTTGTCCAGTGACTCTTATCGGAGCATCTCTTTATACATCTTTCAAATTATAAATTATGGTTCTGTCAGCTGGTCTCTCAATGCCACCATTGAGACGTACCAGTACAACTATAAGGCAGAAGGAAATCAAATACAGTTGGCCTGACCCTAAATAACCTTTGTTATCTGAAACTGGCTCCCCCGTGTTGGCCTTGAATTGACCAACTATCCCAAACTCTCCTGGATGTTATGTGAATAAGAAGCTCTGCTCCCCACCCTTCCCTACCCGCTCCTTCCCGAGGACATCTGTGGACCTGTGTCAGAGCTGAGCCGCCTGATAGACACTGCACCATCTCTTATCAGGACTATGGAACTATCTGGCAGTGTCCTCGGACAAACTCACCGCCTTTGTGGGCCTTCCTCATTATAATGTCATTGATATGTTGATATTTCTGTGCTGAGGCTTTTTTTTTTGTTGCAACATTCACACTGTGTCCCATCTAGGACACAATGTGAGATATGATGTTTTACACCATCACTTCCCTCCTGTTTCTCTTTTCTTATTTAAACGAAAAGGGCAGCGCCTCCCACGAGGCCGCAGCCTCAGACACCTCTGTCTCCTCATGTCCGTTTGTTTGTGTTTTACTTGGATGGGCTGTACTGAAATGTTATTTCGTTGTGCTTTGGTGCAATAACAATAGAATGACTGATTCTGATTCTAAAAGTGTTTTGAAATTTTAATATTAAACCTGTTTCTGTGCAGTCATTTTTAATGACACGGTAACAAGTTGGTCTCAGATATAAATAGATTTAATGGCTTTGTAGGACTGCACCACACTGACGCTCCTTCATTAATGGATGGATGTTTTTAAGGACCATGCTTTTGTTTTTTTTTATGTTTAAATCTGGTTTAAAGCACTTTGTTGTAGGAAAGGTTGATTGATTGATTGATTGAAATTAAATCCAACTTGTATTCCATCATATTATGATTAGAGGCTGAATCATTTAGTTTTGTGTTGTTGTTTTTTTACTCATCTACTTTTAATGACTCATTGTTGAAATATGTATGGTAGCAGCCACAGACCAGAGATGCACAACCTTTTCCTTCTCTGTACATTTGAACGGTCGGGGACAGTTCTCTTCTCCGTTATCATTACAAGTCAGGTAGAACAGTCTGGGCAGAAAGTTCTGGATCAAACTGACCCGAAGCAGCTTTTAAAACACAGCAATCCAAGTCATTGACTTCATCCTGCATGGGACCATGGATGGATGAAGAGTCGTGTGTGTGGTGAGGAATAATCATCAGAAAAACACTTCAAACCCAGCCAGACGTGACATCTTTAAACCACAGGGAAAGGAGGGCGGTGGGGGTGGTGTTCAAACATCTCTCTGCCAAGAGTTTCTGGAAAAACAGACATTAGTCAGAGCAGGGGGGGATGTCGGACAGGTGTGTCTGTTTGATTCCGATGAGCTCTTCCTCGTCTCGCTCCGCTTTGTTTGTTTTTCTCTCCGCATCCTTGACGAAGCTGAAAGAACGACTGATCCTGACTTTTTCTTATCTGGCCCGTGTAAGGTTTTATCTGAAACTGGCCCACGCCTCGACACGTCTGCTGACAGAGCTCTGTGCACGCAGGTACTCAGGTGTAAAGGTGAATATATACGGTGGGAATCAGAGGACAGGAAGAAGAGGAGGGGTTAAAGGTCACAGTGTCCGATCATTGTAACTGATCCGCTCTGTCAGGTGTGTTCAAACTAATATATATA
>NC_056513.1:6566202-6567557 GCF_014905685.2 Nematolebias whitei | reverse complement strand
TTTTATCAAATGTTTGTTTACACCTCAGAGCCACCATAGAGAAGCATTAAAGTTGGCGTGTGTGTGTGTGTGTGTGTGTGTGGGGGGGGGGGGGGGGGGTATTTTTGTGTGTGTGCTCTTCTGAGTCATCACTAAAATCCATGGAAGAATTCTTGCAGAAAATAGATTTTTGCATGGAAAACTGAAGTAAGAAAACGTTTTCTCTCTTTTGTGTTAAACGGCTGTGCTTCACATGATTCTGCTCTGCAGCACGGAGAGCCCATTGAGTTCCCACTGAGTGTGCAGAGTGTGTGTGTTTCTCTGCAGTGTGAGAGGAAAGTCCATCAGCCAGATGTCCCTCACATACAACGACCACAAAAATGCTGCATTTACTTTTGTTTTTAACAATTAAAAAAACACAGAGAAGAAGATCGGATGACAGACGAGGAGAATCCTGAAGTTTCAATTAAAGCTGCTGCTTTTTATTTATGCATTTATTTTTCTGCAGCTTGTTGGAAAACTAGGCCTGGCTGTGTAAAGTGAAGTAAAACACATTTGTTACAAACAACATGCAGGAAATGCAGCAACACAAAAGCAACGGTTGCAGAAAAAACGACATTATGCATCAAGTATACATTTAAAACTTGAGGGGAGTGGAAATCCCTTTGAATCTTGTGAGAAAAATCCTTTCCTTTGTCCGTCGTCGGATGACTCCCAGTCGATATCAATGTGGCACAAAGGAGACATTCTTCTTTGTCGTCAGTTCACAGAAATGAATTGATTTTTTTATTTTCTTTCGTTCAATAGTTACAGTTTGGAGCTTTTGCTCCACGTCTTCTTCACCATTTATTTTTCTAGCATCGTTACAGCGCCACACACAGTCCCGGCATAATTATTACTTTGTTCGGATTGTTGTCTGTGTTTCCGTGTGGATGAAAACATTTCTAGAAACAGAGCCGTGTTGGTGAAGGGGAAAGGGTGTTTTGGAAAAAACGCGTTTCTAACTTTCCTAGTACTGTATCTACACAACAGCCTTTTTTTAACCAAAAAGAGGTCAATTGCCTCTATAAGAAAAATCTTGAATTGTTACATAAAATTTGTCACTAAACAAACGAAGAATTAGTTTTTATTTCTACAATTGTCCTCCTTTTTGTTTAAGTGTGTAAGTCAGTTTGCAACTTGCGCAATCGGTGGTTGAAAATAAAAATAAACATTTCACTCTCATTTCTTGGTCTATAATTCAGGCATGAAATGCAGCTGTCAAATTCAGAATATAATTCAAAATCTTATAAACTACAAAGCTCTCAACAACTTAGCTTCATTATATATATCTCAAGATGAGAGTTTCTGCAATGGAGTAAAATTCAAAGCAGTCT
>NC_056513.1:6563234-6566102 GCF_014905685.2 Nematolebias whitei | reverse complement strand
TGGACGTTCTAATTTCTCCTAAATCATCTATTTTTCAGGGCTTTTATTGAAAAGTATGAAATGTACATGTGGTGGATTTTCTGAAATGATGTCCGGTTCAAGAATGAAACAAGTCAAATGTCTTTTGAGGCAATTTATTAAGAATATAAAGAGAGAAAATAAGAAATAGAGGCGTACATTCTGTAGCAGGTCACATGCTCAGCAGAGCTGCAGAAGCTGCAGCTCAGATTAACACAAAAACATTTTTATTTGCATTTTTTTTTGGATAACATATACAAGAAGAAATATTGCATTTCCTGGGAAAATTCAGAATGCTTGCTGCGAAGAACTTGCTGAAAAACAGCTGAAATTAGCTTAAAAACAAACGGGAATGTAGCTAAAAGCCTAAATTAGCAGAAGAAAGCAGAAAGAACACATATTTGCTGAATTAGGTTTAAATAAGAACAAAAATGAAGAAATTAGCTTTAAAAAAGCTGAATTTGGCTAAATAAAAAGTTAAACTACCAGAAGGAATTAAGCAGAAAGAACTGAAATGAGCTAAAAGAATTGCAGAATTAACAGAAAAAGCTAAAATTAGCATCAAAAAGAGCTAGCTGAAAAGAGTGGACAAACCTAAACCTAGCAGAAAAAAGCTGAAAGGAACATAACAAGCAGAAATTAGCATAAAGAAGTTAATTAAGCTGAAAGTAGCAAAAATTAACATGAACAACCTTAATTTATCTGAAAACAGCTGAGATTAGCTATAAAAATGCTAAAAAGGTAGAACAAGCTTAAATTAGCAGAAGAAAGCAGAAAGAACACATTTTTGCTGAAAGAAACAGAAATTAGCATAAAGGGTGGAAATTTTCTGAAAAAAGCTTAAAGTAGCAAACAAACAGCTGAAAAGTAGCTAAAACAGTAGAAAGAAGCTTAAATTACAAGAAGGAAGTGGAGAGAGCACATTTTGGCTGAATTAGGCTGAAAAAGGTTGAAAAGAGTGCAAAAATGTTTAATTAGCCAAAAAGCTAAAATTAGCATTAAAATGGCTAAATAGTAGCTGAAACAGCAGATAAAGCAGTAACTAGCAGAGAGAAGTTAAAATAAGCACAAAAATGTTGTAGTTAGCAGAAATAAACTGAAAGGAACACAAAACAGCTGAAAAACAGCTGTAAGTAGCTGAAAGTAGCTGAAAAAAGTTTAAATTTGCAGAAGGAAGCTGAAAAAAGCTGAAGCAGAACAAAATGTGAAAGGAGCAGTAACAGAGCTAAAGATTTGGAGGCAAATGAGCTCAATTCATTGTCTGAGAGAAAAAAAGATGTCAGAAAAGGCTAAATGTTTCAAAAAGCTAAAGTCGCACGAATACAAAAAGTCACAGCAGGATTGTCCCCAAAGAGCTGAACGTGTCGATTCATGAATTGTTGAAATAGCACAAAAATTGTGGAACGAGAAAGATGCTGAAAAATGAAATATAGATCACGAACGCTTCATAATCGTCGACACAATAATCATCAAACCATAATAATTCTTGAAATCTGTAACAAACTATTCTCCTCCACATTCTTCAGAACTGTTTCAAACGGTGCAGTTTAAAAGCGTTTACTCCGGTCGTTATCCAGATGTGCAGCTCTGAAATGCGGGTACGCACTCGATGTAAACAAAGCACTTCTTTCTGCATACCAGTAAAGCCAAGTGTAAAAATGTACCAAAACATTCAAACTTCTCCAGCCCCAGTAGCTCTTATGGGACATCGTTGTTGATCCTACGTAGACCACGTTAAAATTCTTCCTACATTTTTACATTTAAGGACACAAAAGTCACTGAATTGAACAAAACGCAGATTTTGTCTCTCACTTTGACATTTTATTCTTAAATATTGTATGAATTTTTCCACACACGTTGTTTTTCACCACACCTATCTTTCAGTCAGACAGGTGGAAAATCTTGTGTTTTCCGCGTCAGTAATCCAGGCCGACGATGTCGAAGCTTTAACGGAAACATCTGGATTACCCTCGTGCAGATCCAGGGGTTTGCGTCACTTCAGAGGTTTTCCACAGCAGACGTGAGACGTCCGAACGAAAACAAACAAACTTCTCACACGTACGGAAAATTTTCTGCGCAAACGAGCTCGTGCGACGGTGCTGCTTCCACCTAGGCATTAGAACGTCAAACGTTCACGGGTGTGCACGCCACGCACACACACTCATGCACGCTCGGACAGGCTAAAACAACAGTGCAGCATCCAGACCACCAGGCCTGTAATAATGAGGCTGCAGCGCGGCGCCTCAGGCCGTCCCTGCAGCCTTGAGCTGCTCGGGATGATGGTGGGGGGGTCTGGCTGTGCGTGTGGCTGCATCGCTGGAATCATTTAATTCATACCATAAACGTGACAGGGTTAATGAGTGGCAAAGAGAGCCTGGGGACCAGCAGTGGGGGGGCTCGGATGGGGCTGCTGGGTAGAATATTGTTGTAGGAACATGATAGGCTGGGGGCCCGGTGCCCTACCCCGCAGTCATAACTAATGCCGTTTAATTCTCAGTCTGGATGTCAGAGCTTAAATGGAAACTCTGGCAGCTTTAGTTCAAAGTGTGTGTGTGTGTGCGTGTGTGTGTGTGTGCAGTGAGGGATAAAGAAAAACACAAAGGTGTTTCAGAAGTATCAGGTTCAGAGGGGGACAGATGGTAACGCCTGCTTGTTGTCTCTTATTACCGACTCAGGATTTGGACTCTTTCATTGTCCTTCATTCTGTTCACTCCAGTTTTGTCCGTTTACACAAGTCAAGTTCAGTTTCTGTCCAGTTTTGATCTTGCATTCTGTTCTCCTTCCAGCTGCTGAACAACAACAAACAAAACAAACAAAATTACACCAAAACATGCAGCTTGATCCAGAACA
>NC_056513.1:6539646-6562701 GCF_014905685.2 Nematolebias whitei | reverse complement strand
TATATATATGTGTGTGTGTGTGTGTGTGAATACAATTGGTTAAATAATCAACAAGATTTAGCAGAAGCATCGTTCAAAGTATAAACGCGTCATAGAAAGATGGATTTTACACGATTGAAGTGTTTTGATGTCTTCAGTGTTTTTTCTTTTTCACAGTTTAACTTTAGAGATTGTCTAAACTTTCCAACGTTTTTGCAAATAAATTCTGTTCAGTTCCCCAATCGTTCCACTTCTCATAGTTTGCACATCAAAACGTCAACGTTTTCGCTGCTTCACCACCTATTTTGTCTTAAATTCAGTCTAAAAGGCAGCGTGGACATCCAAACTCCCACTGAGTCCCACTGAGTCCCATTGACTCCCGTTGATTCCCAATGACTTCTATTGACTCCTATTAATTCCTGTTGAGTTCCATTGATTCCCATGAAGTCTCATTGACTCCCATTTATTCTTATTGATTCCCAATGACTCCCATTGATACCCATTGACTCCCGTTGACTCCCATCGGTTCCCATTGATTCACGTTGACTCCCACTGGCTCCCATTGACTCTCTCATCTAAACTAG
Source organism: Nematolebias whitei (assembly GCF_014905685.2). Classification (NCBI taxonomy): domain Eukaryota; kingdom Metazoa; phylum Chordata; class Actinopteri; order Cyprinodontiformes; family Rivulidae; genus Nematolebias; species Nematolebias whitei. The sequence goes on along the minus strand of NC_056513.1, from coordinate 6,562,138 downwards.
GATCAAAGGATAATTTTAACTTGTCGTACCTTCCAGATAAAACTAAATAAAAAGTCACATAAATATTCATGTGCAATGACCCAAAGCTTCTTCTAACAATTTATAAATTATTTTAATATGAATGAATGATGATTTTATTAAACCAGGGGGCGACAGACACAGGTGAACAGACATATGCTGCAACATTTTTATTGAAATCGCGGCTCTCTTTGCTGTTTTCTATAGTTTAAACACCCACAGGTTGGCATTCTGTCAGCTTACGTTATAAAGAGCTTCAGCAGGAGCTGCAGCTGGCATCCTTCAGCATTTATGTCAAAAGATTTTATTTTTTATTTTATTGCACTTGAATCCAATTCATTCATGAATGTATTTTGGTTTAAAAGGAACTCATTGCAAAGTCATGAAGACAGGACAAAAAAAATAAAATCAAACTAAAAACATGAGAAAGAAACCTTACCCACAGATGTTTTTTTTTAATCAACAGGTTAATTTGTTCTTAAATAAAAAAATATACATGAGTAGACCTTGTGGCTTGATGCCAGTTACCTGCAGAAACATCCCAACTGACTGAAAACAGCTCAAACTTACCGATTCAAAAGCTCTTTTCACTGTTTGGATGCCGAGCTCAGTCCTTGTGGTGCTCCAGCGCTCTGCTTGATCTCCAATACTTATTCCCAAATGTTCTCACCCTCATTCTTTCTCTTTTCTTTGCTGTTTTACATCAAGTTTACTCATATTGTCCCATCTAAACATCTTTATTTAAGATGCTACACTTGTCCGATTCTGCTTTTTTATGTATCCGAACAGACTGCAGCATTAAGGTCAATCATGTCACTTTCACACGGTTTGGTCTGATTCAGCGTTGTTTACGTTGAGCGTGGACCTGCATTTCATCTGAAAATCTCATCAGGATAGAATATCCTAGTTATTGTGTGGATGTTTATGAAGTGTTCACTCTACTGTGATCCATTTTTCTTCCGTATGTTTTTCTGCATCTTTCTCCTTCACAGTTTTTGTGCTATTTCAAAAAAATCATAAATCGAAACGTTCAGCTCGTTCAGGAGATGGGTGCTATGAGTTTTGGCATTGGTTCAGCTTTAGCTTTTAGAAAAATTTAGCCTTTTCTGCCACAGTTTTCTCATGCAAAATGAATGAAGCTCATTTTACATCCTTCAAATCTTTAGATCTGTTTACAACCGTTCACTGCTCCTTTTCTGCTAACTACAACATTTTGTGCTTCTTCTAACTTCTCTCTGCTAATTTTAGCTTGTTATGCTCTTTTCAGTTTATTTCTGCAAGTTTAAGCTTTTTCTTCTATTTCAGCTACTATTTAGCTGTTTTATGCTAATTTAAGCTTTTTCAGGTAATTCCACATTTTTCGCACTCATTTCAACTTTTTCAGCCTATGTAACTTTTTTTCTATTAATTTCAGCTTGTTATGCTGTTTTCAGCTGTTTTTTTTGCTAGTTTCAATTATTCCAGCTACTATTTAGCTGTTAATTTTAGCCTTTTCAGTTAATTCCACAAGCATTTCAACTTTTTTCAGCCATTAATTCAGCTGAAATGTGCTCCCTCAACTTCCTTATTGTAATTTTAGCTTCTGTATGCTTTTTAGCTACTTTTCAGCTGTTTTTTTGTTTTGTTGATAATTACATTGTTTCCCCACTTTTTTGTGCTAATTGTTACTTCTTTCAGTCTAATTAGGCAAACATGTTCTTTCTGCTTGAATAAACTAATTTAATCTTATTCTACCTTTTCAGCTATACCGGTACTTTTTCTTAGCTACTTTTAGCTGTTTTCAGATCATTTCCAATGTTTGTGCTTATTTATGCTTCTTTAACTTCTTTCTACTAATGTCAGCTTGTTATTATTTAGCTGTTAATGCTAATTTTAGCCTTTTCAGCTAATTCCACGTTTTGCACTCATTTCAACTTTTTCAGCTAAATTCAGCAGAAATGTACTCTCTCCACTTCCTTAATGTAATATAGATTTCTTTAGCTTTTAGTTACTTTTATGCTGTTTTTTTGTAATATCAGCTTTTTTCATTTTTTTAATAGAAAATTTTAGATAACTTCAGCTGTTTTCCGATAAATTCAAATTTTTGTAGGTTATTTCTGCTACTTTCAGCAGAATTAACTTATTTCTACTAATTTCAGCTTGTTACTATTTAGCTGTTAATGCTAATTTTAACCTTTTCAGCTAATTCCACATTTTGCACTCATTTAAACTTTTTTCAGCTTAATTCAGCAGAAATGTTCTCTCTCCACTTCCTTCGTGTAATATATAGATTTTGTTCTGCTTTTTAGCTACTTTTCAGCTGTTTTTGTAATTTCAGCTTAACATAATATCTCCTTTTTTTGCTCGTTTCTGCATCTTTCAGCAAACATGTTCTTTCTGCATTATTCTGCTCATTTAAACTTGTTCTACCTTTTCAGCTACTTTGTTTTTTAATGTAAAATTTTAGATAACTTAAGCTGTTTTCAGATAATTTCAAGTTTTTCATAGTAATCTCTGCTACTTTCAGCCTAAGTAACTTATTTCTGCTAATGTCAGCTTGTTATGCTCTTTTTGTCTTTTTTCTGCTAGTTTCATGTATTTTGTTGCTATTTTAGCTACTTTTTAGCTGTTTTGTGCTAAATTTAGCTTTGTCAGCTAATTCCACATTTTTTACTTCATTTCAGCTCCTTCTGGCAGTTTTGGCTTCTTTCTTTTTGTTAAGCTACTTTTCAGCTTTTATTTTTTGTTGTTGCTAATTTGTGCACATTTCTGGTTCATTAAACCCAATTCAGCAACTATGTGTTCTTTCTGCTTTTTTCTGCTAACTTATGCTCGTTTTTCCATTTCAGCAAAATTTCAGCGTGCTTTTCAGCAGGTTCTTCAGCAATAAACATTCACACATGAATTTTTACAGGGAATGCAATTTCTCTAGTTTAATGTTTGATGTTATTTTTTACAGTGAGCACCTTCAGGATGATTCAGTATAAAATCTGAGTGCAACTCCCTGTATTTGTATTTGTAGCTAGTTGTAAAAGTAAACCAACAGATGAAGTCATAAAGACAAAGCCCACACAGAGCTGTCGTTTATCATCTCCTCCAACAACAAAGCACTTACATTTTGTGATCAGACACCAGCAGCGAAGAGGAAGCAGGTAGGAGAAGCAGAAGGAGGACAAAAGAGCGTCGCTCTGCGGAGGAGAGAGAAATGAGTGAGGGGTAAATTGGCTGGGTGGAGTGATGGAAGACGGAGGGGAGAGGGGGAGCAGGAGGTGATGGTGATGGATGAGCAAATGGTGAGCGCGTGACTGGGGGAGGAAGGAGGCAGGAGAGGAGGAGGCGATGTGATGTGCCGGTCAGAAGAAGCAGAAAATAAAAAAAGCATCTCTCAGCTTCTCTGTTAACACGCCTGGTAGCACTTATTGTCTGCCAGGCGTGCAGTTTACACTCTCCTTTGGCCCCGACAATTAAATCTGGCATCAACACACCGACCGCTTTCACCACCGAGCTCCAGCTCCTCCTGAAGGAGGCCGACACCAGCAGCTTTGTTAACCGATGCTCTGCGGAGGAGAAGAGAAGAAGACACGAGAAAACACACACACCGATCTGTAATTAAGTTTCGTCTCACGAGCGTCAAAAAAACACCCGGGTCAGGAGATAAAACCTGCTCCATCCTCAAAGCTCTGAACACACGAAGGCCTCCTCTAGAAAAAACACCGCCCCCCCACAGCCCTCCCCCCTACATCCCACCATCCCCCGCTCCCTGGGGACGCTATCAGTACATGGAAAGGTCAGGGGTCTGCAAGCAGTAACCACACACACACACACACACACACACACACACAAATATCTACCTGCTCACACAAAGCACCTGCAGACAAAAAGAAAACAGATAATTACTGATCGTTACAAACTGATCGATCAATTAAAAACAGCTCTTGTTTTAACTCGGTCTGAGTGGTAATTGACAAGCTTCATCAATAAGTCAGGGTGACCTTTTCAGAGCCCCCCGTTATTTGCCCCACTTTCATTTCAGTGCTTGACCTTTTTTTTTTTTTCAAAATAAAATGACACTTTGTTCTCAAATTAACGCTTCAATTCTTGAAAAACGTAACGTTTCTTTTTATGGTGATCAAAACAAACCGAGTGAGAATCTGTTTTTTTTTTTGTTCTGTTCAGATCTTTGTGTTTCCTGCGCTCCCCAGTTGTCAGCTCCGGTCTCACCTGTCTCAAATTCCAATCACCCCAGGTGTTTGTCGTTATGTCTCGTCAGTGCGTTCAGCGTTTGTGTTGTTCCTTGGTCCGTGGATTGTGCTTGAAAGCTGTCACGTTCCGTTTCTGTTCCTCCGTCGACTCGCTCCTTCATGTAAGTTTTGCTTTTGTTTAGATTTAAATAAATGTTCTCTTTATTTTTTACCTGGGAGTCTCCCATGTCTGCCTGCACGTGGGTTCAACCTTACAATACTCAGATCAAGTCGGAGAGCACAAATCTCTGGGTTTATTTTATGCAAAATCACATTTCAGTAGTCCCACGTTTATCGCGGGCGTCAGTACCCTGACAAGTGGAAAAGTGAAGTAGGAATAATAATCCAAGTTCAAATACATTAAACTTTATATTAAGGCTTTAGAAACCCTTCCCACATACTTGGAATGTTCTAAACTCTTAAACCTACATCATTTAAACAACATACGTTACTAAAGTTTACATACCAGGCTCTGCAGAACAGGAGTGGCTCAGTTCTGGTCCGACCCGATAGATGAAAAAAGTCCCGGTACAGCAAGACTGACGCCCACCGCTCCATCCAGCTTGATGTGCACGCGCTGCTGCCCAGGATTTAATCCATCGCCTCTGGCCCCGTCCAGAACAGCACCGTGCGACCAGAACCTGACTGAACCCTGCAGCCGTCTGCAGCTCCCAGAATCCGGGTCACACTGAGTCCAGATCGGCTGCAGCCCAGTTACTCAGCAGTGAAGATGCAACTTGAAGGACGAGTTCAGCTTCAGGATTATTTGTGATTTTCCTGTCAGTCCTGTGAGCAACAGAACTTACAGAACTTCGGACTTTGCTGCAAAACTTTCCCTCCATTTGCAGGAAGCAGCAGTTGAAAGAGCAGTGTTGACTTCTGGGAAGTGAACTGATGGTTTCTGGGTAATGTAGTTCTTTAGACTGGCTAAACAGTGAAGGCTTATTGAAAGAAAACGTAAAAATGGCGGCACTTAAAATGTTTTTTTTTTTTAAATATGTACACGTACAGTACATAAAAAACCCGCAATAGAGTGAGTCTGCGAAAAACGAACTGCAAAGTAGCGAGACTAATGTATTTACAAAAAAAAAGAACATTAAATACATAACTCAAGTGTGCACGGTTTCCTGAATCTGAATATTTCTGTGCATGTGTGCACACTTTTCAAATTTTGTACACCGACTTTCAGAATAAAACTCTAAACCCTTTAGCGCCACACTTTTACTTTGCAGCCAAATAACATTTCACTTTATAGAGAAAACATCTTATTTCAGACAGCAGTGAATTTTAGAGAATCTGTCTCTGTTTGTGTTTTCGTCTGTGTCTTCCTAAGTGAGAATAATTATGAAGTTGTGTGTTAGCTGCAGCTAAACGCACCCCCTCCCGCCTCCTTCCTGACGCAGTGTCTACTTAAATAACACATCTCATTAAGCCTGCTGACTAATGAGGTGATTAGCCGTGGCTACCAATAACTAGCGCTAGCCTAGCGTAGCGTTCGAGGCCCTCTCTGAGGGTTAAGCGCACTGAATCAGATGGAGGGGCTAATATGGCCGCCGATGGTTATGGCTTTTAATTGCCTGAGAGCTATTAGAAGAAATGTGCAGATATGTGAGAGACAAATGACTTTAATTAGCTCGCGTTAATGTGTTTGCTCGCAGAAATATTAGCACGTAGCCTCAACAGGAGGGACGGCAGAGCAGCAGAGACAGGCTGCATGTGTGTGTGTGTGTGCACGTGTGTGTGCGGTGTTTGTGAGCAGGTCTTTAAAAAGGACAGGGGGGCTGTAGCAGCACTGAAGTGTGCCACAGCTATTTATGGGCCCAGTTGATTGCAGATTTATTCTCCTGGGAGGGAGTAACGTGTGCATGTGTGTGTGTGTGTGTGTGTGTGTGTGTGGTGGTGGTGGTGGTGGGGTGCTGTTGCAGGTTATGAAGAAGACCCACTGTGGGAGGAACAGCTGTCTGTCAGGAGGAATCCGTCAGTTAATTTCCTTTGGGGAAGAGACAGAATTGAAGAGTGAGACGATTCTGTGTCAAATAAATTCCAGTAATAAAGATTTTAAAATGACAGCGCGGTGGAAAACGTTCACATGATGACCTCACAGTCAGAGAAAAAAAAAAAAACGTTTTCCATCTATGACCTGGTGAAATGAGAGCTTTACATTTTTGTTGAAAGTAAATAACGGGAACGAGCTCTTCACGGCAGGTTTTGTGCACAGATTAGGCTCTGCTGCAGGTCAGGGCTCCTTGTGTACGCCGAAGAGACAGAATACAGCAGCAGAGTAAACAAGGAGGTGATTGAGTCTGCTTCGGCTGTTTTCTCAGGGGGATGGGAAATACTGCAGCTGATGGACTCCTGAATGATGCCATTTATGGCACAGGAGGGAGGGAAAAGTAAAGAAATGTAATGGGAAAATCAGCACTTGTTCAAGGTGACGTCAGAGTAATGTGCTTTATCTGAGATAATGTTTTTCGTTTACATCTCTCAGTTGTACCATTTTTTTCTGAGAAATCAGCCTAGATGAGCACAAAGAGTCCCAGAATTTGTTGAATCTTGGGTTTTCCCGTTTCCATGGACTTTTCGTGGAATCTGCAGACTGAGAGTCAAGACGGAGCCAAAAAATGTGAACAATGTCCATGAGCTGAGTGCTTCTTTAAAAGGGCCATTCAGACGAAGGAGGCGGTGAAAAGATCGAACACAATCTGCTCCTTTTGAGCACGAACGTGTTTCTTTTCCTCATTGAGTTAAAACGCTTTGGCTTTGATGTGCTAAATATGAACAGTTCACCAAACAATATGATGTGAAAGGAAAGGAAACAGAGAATAAACAGTTGTTCTGGTTGAGGTTGACTTTTTTTGGCATGCTTCTTTAGATGCATTTTCTACTTGTGTGATTTAAACATTTTTATACAAACACAAAACTGTAAAGCAAGCCAACAAAACAAAGTACAATATTTATTGCTCGCTACAATAAAAGGCCGGCAATATTATACCGTATTTTCCGGCCTATAAGTTGCACCGAAATATAAGTTGCATCTTTCCAAAAATGTCTAATAATTTGGAAAAATCCATAAATAAGTCACGTCGCCATATAAGTCACACGTATTATGCGTCATTGCTGACAACCCGGAAATGTGTGCCGGTATTGTGCCAAAAATTGATTGGCTGCCAAATTGTGGCCGCGGGAGTGTGCGCGGGAGGACATCAACAAGAATTTAACACTTAAAAACAATTATTTGTTCGCTTGAAATTATAGTAAAGGTGTGTCTCAGTCTAATTTTTCCTTAATAAATGCACTTTGACGGTCAAATCAGCTGCATTTCAATAGCCGATACGCGGAAGTAAGCGCGAGCACGAGAGGACTCGTGCATTTCTTTAAAATTTAACAGGATAACCACCTAAAAACAATTATTTGTTTGTTCAAAATTATAGCAAAGGTGTGTCTCAGTTGAACTTTTACTTAATAAATGCACTTCAGTGGTCAAATTAGCTGCATTTTGTCAAGGCGGCGCAGCAAAATGAAGCTGATTTCACGGTTGCTCCAGGCGAGCTGGACGAAGGTGGCAGGCTATGGCAAGCCGATTGTGTCATTAATAGCCACTTTTACGTATTACTGAGTACGTGACACAACGGCATGCCATACACCTTGAGTGCCATCTAGCTGCTGAAAATGATAGTGTTCAATATTTTCAATGTCAGAATGAAGGAAAACGGTCACATCTCAGCCAAAAATTGGTTTATAAATATGGGAAACATTCCATAAATATGTCGCTTTGGCGTATAAGTCGCAGGGCATGCAAATTAGGCAAAAAGGTGTGACTTATAGGATGGAAAATATGGTAATTGCCAGTGTCTGTGTGTATTTGTCTGTCTGTTAGCAAAATATCTTATAAACGACTGGATGTGTTTTAATGAAACCTAATTCAAGATGGCTACCACAGCTAATTAAACTTAGCAAACACAAACATGGCAATAACTTGAGGTCAAATTTGGTATGTTAGTAGCTTAGAGTCATTCACAACAAACTCCAAGCGCTAACAGATTGCAAAATATTTTGGTTTAACGTTTTGGTAGTGTTCTATACGCATTCCTTCAGGAAATGCATGTTTCATTGTTAAGGGTTTTACCCCGAAGACATAATAAATTAGATCATCTACAAAATAATAAATTAATATATTAATAATTAATAGGCAAGGGTGACAGAGTTATGACACTTATGCACGAAATAAACAGTTGAGGACCAAACAAGGAGCTCTGTGGTACTCCTCAAGCTATATGATATTTAGTGTTTAATCAGTTTTGGAAGTAATTGCATATTTCCTCTACTTTACCCATCTAATGATCAATCCCTTTATACTAAAAGGTTGTGATCTATTTTCTTGTATATTTTAAAGTTAGTCATTCCTGTTCTTTAGTTATTATCTGTTTATTAACATTTAGAGTCAACCTGAGGAAAGGAAGCTAATTTTCCTTAAAAGAATACCTCAGTAATTTTACAGATATTGTGTTACAATTTAGTGTGTTAGTAGCTGAAAGTCATTCCCAGCACATAGTTCAAGTGTTATAAGCTCACACAAGGTCTCATCATTTACCTACCTTTTGCTTTACTTTTAGCTTTAAGCTAGCCTTTAGAGAAGGGAAGTCTATTGTCATCATTGTATGTCTATATTTCCATACAATGGCAGAAATGATTATCTACATTTAACCCATCACACCTGTGATACACCCAGGTGGAGTAGTGGGCAGCTATAAGCGCCCGGGGAGCAATTGGGGATTGGGTGTCTTGCTCAGAGACACCACGACAAGTGGGAATGGCTGGGAGTCGAACCGTGACTTTCTGGCCCCCAGTCGGCTGCCCTGCAGCACTTTAGCTACTTGTAGTTTTTAGCTTTTTTTGCTCTTTGTTGCTTTTAACAATAGTATTCTGTTTTATAGCTTTACAGCTCAGTTTCATCTTCTTTAGTGAATCTCATCAGTCATTTAGCGCTCAGCTTTCATACAGATGCAGAAAATGCTAATGTTCTTAGTTATTATTTGAAATGACAAAATAAACACTTGAATACTTTATGATAACATACTGTATATCTAGCTACTTTAAAAAAACAAACAGTATTTTTGGTCTTAGAAATGCTTGAATGTGATCAAATTGTATTTACTTCTGTTAAGTCTGACCAGCAGTTTTCATTCATCTGTTTGCTGATCTGCTGTGAAACTCACGAGCTTATAAAGAACGATCAAAATGCAGCCTAACATTTTAGTGTTTTTATAAAGAAAACCCCAAAAATGTGGACGCGATCTTCATTCAAGGGATGTTTAACAGTAATGAGCAGTTGCAGGCCTGAGAGGGGAACGAAAAAAAAACATTGCTGTGATTTGTGGAAGAACAAAACGAGTGCTGTTCACAGTCCCAGAGGACCGAGCCGCTGCCTGGGATCGTGAGTACGAAGGCCCCGCCTGGCGTGGATGCCGGTGACGGATCGCGCAGAGACCCCTCAACGTGCCAGCTGAGCAGCCGCCAACAAAACCAGCACAAATTCCTCACATTAAAGGAATTATCCAAACACTCACACGGGAGAAACAATGCCGTCAAGACGACGCTGTTTCTGTTTGAATTAGCTACGTGCTAATTGTTTTGTCTCCATCGTCTTCTCTTGTTTGAGCTCTTTGTGCCTCACGGGCCTCGGGGCAGAACGACGAGGGCGATGAACAAGAACAAGAACTCTACGATGGAATGACTTCAGGGGGAGCGATGAGACGAGACGGCGGGTAGCATCCATTACAAACGTCTGGAGATGTTATCTGTCACATGTCTGAAACTTGGTTTTTAATAAGCGTGTAAACACCACACGCACAATATGTCTCCCCAAACAAACAAGTGCACTGCAGGTGAAGGTTCCCCACTCGAGAAAAACGTGCTGCCCCTTCTAAAAGGCAATTTCCTGAAACGAGACACACGGAGCAAATTGGTCCCAGTTTTTTTTCCTCCTTCCCCGCTCTGCCTGCCTTATTACTGCTCGTCGAGCTCCGTGAAAAGCTTTCTGCAGGCACTTTGGCAAGCACAAGCATCCAGTCTATTTTCCACGGATAAGAGGGGCGGGCTGTCGGAGGGGCGGTGGTGGTTTTTGTCTGTGTGAGAGAGGAAAGGGTGGCAGAGAGAAATAAAAGAAGCAAGACTGAGACGAAGGAGGAAGCCAATGTAGCAATGAAAAAAAAGATGAAGAACTGAGAAAATTCTCTCCTTCTTTTGCTCATCTGTCTCCAGTCTGCACATCTGGCTGCTGCAGCGACATCGTTCCCCTCTGGGCAGATTTTCTGCCTGTTTCTTGGCGTCAGTCTCGACAGAAATAAACCAGGAGTGGGCAGGATCCTTTCCCCTAAAAGGCCAAATTGGACTTGGTTCAAGCAACCCAAGGGCCACACACTGAGCTAAAACGTGGGTAAGGTGGTGCGCCACGCCTGAAACATGAAACCAGCTTTCCAAATGAAAGGCTCAGCGTTGTTTGGAGGAATGCACGTCGCCCGCCGCCTCTCAAACTATAATCAGCATATAGCAGTTTTGGTAAAATGTTGAGAACAATACGAGCAAACGGATGCAATAAAACAGAAAATTATGTGGAAATCAGCTCAACATTCATGAGATGTTTTGCTAACAGACGGACAAAAAACAACCACAGACAAAAGCTCAGACTCAATTTATTGTCATTCAAACCATTAAATGGTAAGAATGAAAGCAGTTATCCAGGACTCTGTGTACAAAGTATATTATGATTGAAAAAAGGATGAAAATGAATTAAAACTGGATCAGAAATAAGACGAGGCATAAAATAACATATAAATAAAACTTTGCCACAATTAAAATGGAATTTGATTAAGTTGAAATACCATAAAACCATAAAGAACAGATTGATCTGATCTACCACTAACTATACTGAATAACTTAGAAGTTAAAAAGAACGAGAGAAATTGTGTTTCATGCAAAAATGCAGTGTGAATGCTTATTGCAGGAAAAACTGCTGAAATTAGCTAAAAACATGCTGAAATAGCTGAAATGGAGGAACAAACATAAATCAGCAGAAGAAAGAAGAAAGAACACATATTTACTGATTTAGGTTTAAATAAGCAGAAAGTAGCACAACAATAAGGAAAATAGTTAAAAAGCTGAAAGGAGGAAAAAACAGCTGCAAAGTAGCTAAAAAAAGCTTAAATTACCAGAAGGAAGTGAAAGGAGCTAAAAAAAAATCTGAAATTATATTTTAAAAAAGCTATAATTAGCAAAAAACAGCGAAATAGTAGCTGAAATTGCAGAAAAAGTTGAAACTAGAAGAAAAAGCTAAAAGAAGCATAATAAGCTGAAATTACCATTAAAAAGTTAATTAGGACCAAAGTAAAATTACCACGAAAAACTTTGTAAAAATTTGCAACAAAAAAAGCTAAAAAGCAGCTGTAAAGGTAAAACATGCTTAAATTAGCAGAAGACAGCAAAAACAACATATTTGCTCAAACAGGGTGAAAAAAAAAAAAACAGCTGAAAAGTAGCTAAAAAAGCAGAAAGAAGCTTAAATGACCAGAAGGAAGAGGAGAGAGTAGATTTTTGCTGAATTAAGCTGAAAAATGTTTAAATGAGTGCAAAAAATGTGGAATTAGCTGAAAAAGATAAAATTAGCATAAAACAGCTAAATAGTAACATAAATATCAGAAAAGGCTGAAACTTGTATAAATAAGCTGAAAGGAGCATAACAAGCTGAAATGAAATTGACAGAAAGAAGTTAGAAGAAGCACAAAAATGTTGTAGGTAGTAGAAAGATCCTGAAAGGAGCACAAAGCTGAAAGTAGCTGAAAGTAGCTGAAAAAAGTTTAAATTTGCACAAGGAAGCTGAAAGAAGCTGAAGCAGAACAAAATGTGAAAGGAACAGTAAAAGGTTGTAAACACGTCTAAAGATTTAAAGGATGTAAAATGAGCTCAGTTAATTTTCTATGAGACAAAAAATGGCAGAAAAAGCCAAATATTTCAAAAAGCTAAAGTTGCACCAATACCAAAAGTCATCGCACCCTTCTCCTGAACGAGCTGAACGTTTTGATTTATGATTTGTTGAAACAGCACAAAAACTGCAGGATGAGAAATGCGCCGAATAACGTACAGAAGACAAATGGATCACAATAGAATGTGCTTCATAAACATTAACACTATTGAAGAGCTGCAGCCAGACATGAGTAGCAGATCACAGATTCGGATGCTAGAAGCAGTTACATGATCACCCACATTTCATAAAAGCGGGTGATAAATACATTTTTTCTTTCTCCAATCATTTTTCCCACAAACTTAACATTTTACTGAACAGACTGACGATTACTCAAGAAGCTGCACAAAATAAAATGATCTTCGTGGTTTTGTTTACACTTTGTTAAAATGTTGTTGTCCTTTATTTTTTCACTCTATTCTACTTTTTTTTTTTTTTTTGAATGTCCAGAGAACCAGATTGAGCTTTTTTGGATTTTTCTACCTGGATTATTGAGCATGCATCAGGATATTTGTTAAAGAAACTTGCGTTAACATCAGAGCTTTTCTTCATGTCACTGAGGAATAATACATTTCTAACGTGCATTGATTTGTTTTTATCTTGTTTTGGTTTGAAGTGGTCAAAGGTCAGATTGGGACAATCCAGGAGCCTCTTCTTGCGGTTGGGTCGTCTGTTTAGCGCTCGGACGGCGCAGAAACTCGAACCCGAACCTCCTCTGAGAGATAAAACATCCCCGTTTATCTGCTGCTAGGAGTCTCAAAGGAAAGCACGTGTGGTTCTTGTTTCAGGAGCGTTGCAGGGTGGAGGCGTCTTACATGCCAGAGGTTAAAGGTCAGGGCGGATTAAAAATAATCTCCTGCAGCTGAGATGCTCCTCGCACGTACCCAACACTTTCTGTACTTTCAAACTGACGCCTTCATGTCCAAATCCAGACAAACCTTAACAGAATATCACATAAAACGACATATTTTATTTGGAGGGAAGAACCGATGTGTTTTCACTCACGACCTTTAACGTCTCAGAAAACAGAGTGGAAGTCTCGGTGGACTCTCGTAGCCTGAAGAGGTTCTATTTTTGCAAACTAAATTAGGAATCCAAAAACGGCTTCCATTAATGCCCCATTTTCTCAACGATGTTTGCACTTTGTCCTTTAAAGTGTATAAAGAAGTTCTTCACTCTTCCAACTCCAGACGGATGTTCGGCAGCTTCAACATAGATGAGAGCGGCTGGTGGTCAGAAATTCTGCTGCGAGGAACAGGAAACCTGAGCATAGATGATTAAATATGAATTCAATTCAATTCAAAAATATTTTATTAATCCCAAAGGGAAATTAAGTGTTGTTGTAGCTCATCATTCTGTTTTCTTTGTTAAAGATGCTGATAGCTGTGGGCAGGAAGGATCTCCTGCAGTGAAGCCAAAGAATCTGGCCACAGATACCGATCCATCCACTAAGGTCCAGCTTGCCGTCAGATCCGGCGGGCCTCTCGGTCCTCCTGGGCAGCAGGACTGCCTGAATCCTGGGCAGAATTCCTCCCTGAGCGATCCTCCCAGCAGTTTGCCAAGCTCCCCATCGCCACGGACAGACAGCTGAAGATGCCGGGGGATGATCCTGGTCCTCCCGTTGCCACGAGCCGAGTTTCCCACCAGCTCCAGGATGTCGGCAGTCAGGTACTGGAGCACCGCAGCCAGGTTGACGGGAATTCATCTGCGACGCCTCCTTTTCAACTCATTTGGGATTGGGAGCTGTAGCTGAGATATTGAGCTTTTGAGATGCTAATCAGCGGCTCCTGGTTGTTAAAAAAAAAACACCATGTTGCCATGGTTACGCATCATAACAAAAGCCCAAAAGTAAAAAGGTTTCAGTAAAAATCCTTCCAGCTGCACAGCATCCGATACCAGAGGAAACAATCATCCAAAAAAAGCAATTTACATCCAGAAAAAGGAGGAATTAAAGTTTTCAAAAGCAATAACACAGAATGAACGTAACAGAGCTGCTCCAAGATGCAGCCACACCGAGCGGCGCGATTCTGTGAACTGTGAATATCACGTTTCACGATGATGCATCTTTGTGTTTCAGGAGAGAATTTACTGCCGTTGATTTAATTCTTAATTTTTGTCAGAATAATCTGTGAGACGGCAAGTGTTTGTCGTGGATTTAGACCCAAACGTGCAAAGCAGCCGGCAGCAGGCAGGTGACTCCTACAAGACGCTTAATAAAGTAGAACTAAAACCAAAACAGATGATGCACATGTGAGGATCTGATGACAGGTGCAGATTTACGTATGAGCTTTGTGACAAAACAGGAAGGCTGAAGAAAAACGGAAAAAGTAAAACAATAAAACTGCAAAGGCTCCGGAAGAAATTAGATCCAGAAACACTCAAATCTAAATGCAAAAATCACGTTTTAATCTGGGTTAACGGGGCTGAAGGTTATCTGAAAAGGTAAAAACTAAACTGTTAACTGATTTCCTTTTTTATTTTACCCTTTATAATAATTTAAAGGAATGTAATGATTTGGTATGAGAAAGGCACTAAAAACACTTCTTACTTTCCAAACCTTCCAAACGCCACTACGCTCCAATATTGATAACATAATATCACTCTAATAGGATCAATACTTGGGTTCAGATTTCCTCCTGTGTGAAGCGAGAACCTTATTCAACTCTTGTTATGTGTTTTAAGAATTTTACCTGATAAAAATAATCAAAAATGACGACGCATCCATCTAAATATTAAAAAGTATTGCATCGTATCTGGGGTGGCACGGTGGTGCAGTTGTTAAAGCTGTTACAACCCAGTGAGAAAATCACTGGTTCAAATCCCAGCCCGGGACTGTTCTGGGTGGAGTTTGCATGTTCTCTCCGTGTATGCGTGTTTCTCCATGTACTCCGGTTTCCTCCCACAGACCAAAAACACGCATGTTAGACTGATTGGTAACTTTAAATTGTCCTTAGGTGTGAGTGAGAGAGTGAACGGTTGTTTGTCTCGTTTGTCTCTATGTGTCCCTGTGATGGACTGGAGACCTGTCCAGGGTGTCCCCCGCCTCTCACACAGTGACAGCTGGATATGGGCACCAGTGACGCCCGTGACCCAACAAGGAAAAAGCAGGTAAAGATGATGGATGGATCGTATCATCTTCTTGGCCCTGCACCTTGTATCAGATCTGGCAGATTTCTCGCCTCCATTCCTGTTTATGTTTTATCAGCCGTGCCATAAATCTTAATGTAACGTGCCAATATACCTGCAACGTGGAAGGATTTCAAGATACAAAACGAGAGCAGCTCAGAAGCTGCATGCAACGTTTGCAGTTTGGGTATTTGTCATGATGGTAGAAACATTCAATATTCTGGTGGCAGCGGTCCCTCATTTATCGCGGGGTTTAAGAGACCACGCCCCGCGATAAATGAAACCCAGTGAAGAAGGGATACAGTAGTCCAAGTTCAA
Organism: Nematolebias whitei; assembly: GCF_014905685.2. Classification (NCBI taxonomy): domain Eukaryota; kingdom Metazoa; phylum Chordata; class Actinopteri; order Cyprinodontiformes; family Rivulidae; genus Nematolebias; species Nematolebias whitei. The sequence goes on along the minus strand of NC_056513.1, from coordinate 6,546,439 downwards.
GTTTCACCTCCAATCTTCCACCTTCTGTGTAAATGAACTATTTAAATTTCAATACTGTAACATTTTAAATAAACAGTCCATGCATGGATTGTTTATTTAAAATGTTACAGTATTTAAATTTTAATTGTAGAAAAGAGAAGCGCAGCAGGACATCCAAGGGTTAACCCTTGCAGCAGCACAGAGCAGAAATGTGCTTCTTGATCAATTACACTGTAACAACTGAACATAGAAGTTCTAAAATAATTAAAAAATAACTTTTAACACTTGTGTATTTTGGATTATGATGATTTCATGATGTGACACATTTTGAATTTTAAGTTGGAAGACGAAAGTCGATCGGTGCAGCAGGACATCATGAAGCTGCTTCAGCCGGAGCAGAAACGTGGGCGTGGCAAAGAGCCGCAGGTGGCAGAGAGCAGAGATCATGACAGGCTGCAGAGGAGCTTCTCCCTGCACCTGTGGGCTGCACAAAGGTGCAGTAGGTGCTAAACCATTTAAAATAATTTATTTAAAAAAAAACAATCCATGCCACTCAAGTGGCTCATCGATCAATCAACCAATTGTGTGTCATGTCCACTCTTATCTTGAAAAACCTCGAAAGAGCGAGTCTGCGAAAGTCGAACCGCGAAGTATTGAGGGACTACTGCATGTTAACATGAGACATTTAAGGTCCAGACTCTTCAAGCTAACAGCTAAGCTATGCACTTCAGAGGAAGCGGTGAAGAAAAAAAGAAAACGTGTCCATAAAACCGTGTTACGACCAAAAAGAGGACTGGAAGAGACTGGAAGTTTCACCTCTGTGGTGAAGAAAGAGGGTTTTGGAGCTTTCTGAAGACATGATACTGTAGGATTCTGTTTTTCAGACATTTACTCCACAGCTGATTGTCATTCAATCATCCACACCTGCGCCTCGTCCTGATGATTTATCTGCTGGATTCTTAAACCCCTGACAGGCATTCATCCGACGCTGGAACATTATGGTACCTTGGTCCTGCTCCTCCGTGTCTCCCGACTCCTCCTCGCTCCTCGTGACCTCGCCCTGTTGTCATCCTCTTCCTGCAAACGCCAAATCATCAGCCTGGACCAGAGCACCTGTCTCTCCAACGTTACTCACCTTCTGGATCACATCTTCACCTGCATCATGAAGGACGTCGTCTCCCTCCCCGTCCAGCGCAACCTACAAACAACCAGAGCACGACAAATATCAAACAAACTATTTCCTATCATCAAATATCTTGTGAACAACTTGAACTTACCTCCTCCCCCTTTCCCTTGCAGCAACAAATTCTTCAAATCACTTTGTAAATAAATACATTTACCTTTATTTTTATTTTTTTTTATTTTTTACCTTGAAGTCTGTGTCTTATCATTCTGCTGCTTTGGGGTCATAAAACCGAACATCGTGTTAGGGACGTCCTACCTGCTCTGCACATCAACCAAGTGTCCCTGAGCTGTTTTAAGGCGGGGATTTGATTTTTAAAACTATTTTTTATAAACTTGAGGAGGAAAAATAAGGTTTTTATTCATTTGTCCCTCATTACAGAGTGAAGAGGGGGAACAAAAAATACCCTCCGTCCATCTGTCCGAGCGTGTGGACATTGATTTGAATAATTTTAATGTATTTATGGGACAAATTCTGCAAGTTGGTGAAAAAGAACGTCTTGGATTAAAACTTGGTGTCATAAATGAGCCAGATTGGTTTTGGGGACTAAATATTTGGATCAGGACATCTCCTGTTTTTATGTTTTATTTTATGGAAACAAGTAAACGCTCTAAATTAATTAGTTAAATACGGAACAAAACAAACGTAGAAACCGAAAATCTCTGATTGGATTAGATTCAAAGAATAAAACAAATATGCCTTAAAGCCAATTAAACAAAAGGTGAGACAAGTCAACAAAAATAAATAAAAATACACCACGTATAAGAAAATGAAATTAATGTTTAAGCCTTGACGATAAAAGTAATTATTTTTTACAAAACCTGACATTTCTTTTGAAATGTCCATTTAGAAAACGTTTCTGACGACTGGAGTAATCGAACGGCCCGACTCCATCAGGAGAAACCATGGGGTCACCATGGTAACCACACACCTGCATCCGTCACTCCTTGTGAGAGTCGGACAGAAACGTGAAGTAGAAAGTAAGCCTCAAATAAACAGTCGCCGTGTGAAAACTGTAAGAAACTCTTTGTGCTCGGAGTGTTTTTAAAAGAAAACCAGAACTCCTCCAGACGTTAGAGACAAAGATGTTTTTACTGAATAAGAAAAGTAAAAACTGAAAACGTTTGGTATGTTTGGACATCATCGCTCTAAACGGATCATTCTGAACTAAAACATTTCCACGAATCATCGAATTTAAAATGCATTTAATGACCCACTAGACTTTAAACCAGGGCTAATCAACTGGCGGCCCAGGGGCCAAATCAGGCCCACGGGTGAACTCAGTTCGGCCCACCACTGGGTTCATTTTTAAATAAAACAGATTTTAAACCATAAAACAAAGTTACTTAATGACAATAACTGCTAGATGTCTGGCCCCTGAGCTCTTGGCTTTCAGTAACTGTGGCCCCTTGAGCATTCAGTTGAATAGTTCTGCTTTAAACGATGTTTCTGCAGCTGAGCTGAGTTTTCTCACTCCTTGCTGTCTTTAGTGTCATGGTCAGCGGCTCCTGCTGACCCCCCATGAGCCCCTGTCTCACACTCACAGGCCCATCATGTCATGTTTCTGCTCCTCTTTGTCATCATGTTGTTTTTCTTCTCTGTCATTACCCACGCCCCCCCCTGCACTTTCAGCTCATCAGCCCTGATTCACTGCACCTGTTCTTGCCTTATTTAAAGAGTTCCACTTTCACTTGTCCTTTGCTGAAATATTACACCACTCTTGGTCACTGGTAGAAAAGCCATTCATAGTTTGCCTCGCGTCGCCTCGCGTCGCCTCGCGTCGCGTCGCCTCGCGTCGCGTCGCCTCGCGTCGCCTCGCGTCGCCTCGCGTCGCGTTGCCTTGCGTCGCGTTGCCTTGCATCGCGTTGCCTTGCGTTGCCTTGCGTTGCCTTGCGTTGCCTTGCGTTGCCTTGCCTTGCCTATGGGGGGCAGAAGATCAGAGCTGAGGGGGTGTTTGTTCTTTCATGGCCGTCAAAGTGCAATAAATCTCTGCTTCTGCATGATTCAGACATGGACCCTGCTCTGACATGTCGGATACTTTGTGATCTCACCTGTTTAGGTCGTCGGCCGTGCACGTCCGCTGAGTGCAGCGGTTGAATGAACGTCCATTTGGGCGATGGGTCGCTGGCAGTAGTCCATCTGAAGCTTAACTGAACTTTTTACCTTTTTCAAGGTCGGTCAATCAAAAGTTCGACACCGACCCGGCCTGCACATTAAGCACATGCATATGGACCGGCCCTAATCTGGGTCGGGCGGGGCCGGGCTCTGGGTTCAGGTTAGAAATGACCGCTCTGCTTCAGGGTGAGTCGACCTTCAGAGCGTTGAGGTCACGGTTTACCCGCCTCTTTGTCTGCTCTGGAGCACGTCCATCAGGTGGAGAGCTTCGTCTCGACCTGAGCTCACCTGCTGGGTTCTGACAGACACGTCCTTTCCAGTGACAACAAACATGTCTGCTCTTCCATTCAAAAACGTCATCACCGAAGTGTGCCATCCCATCACCCAGCTCCGTTTATGGGCCTTCCTCATGCAGTAATTTGGTAAATTAAAGTGCAAAACAAAACGATTGCTTCCTGCAGTTTGTCAGATGGAGGAAGGACAAAGGGAGGCTCGTCCCTCCTCAGCTGCTCCGCTGTTTCCATGTCAGAAACATAAACCAGGAGATTTACAGGCGAGCTCTGCTGACATGATGCCGGACGGCGTCCTTTTACAGGCGCTGCAGACGGGCCCACAAATGAACGGGCTGCAGAAAACGCACTGCGTTAAAATGTTTATTTTATCACTTAGGGAAATTTATAATTTGTAAGCTTCCAGATATGCAAATGAAGCAATTTAATTAGGAATAAAAGGGGAAAAACCAACGGTAGCACTCCAAAATGTGAAACAAATTCCTTTGAGGAAATCAAACGTCTGTTGTGGATCAGTCTCGGCTACTAAGAAACCAAATTTTCGGTCGACTTCTGTGAAAACTGACTGAGTTGTAGCCGTATGGGTGTTTTTTTAAGGACTTCAGCATCATTCACTGTTCCAGTAGGAAACAACTTCTGAGCCGTTGCTGTTGTTTCAAATAAAACCTCAAAGTGTTGAGATTCAACATCAGAAGCTCCGTCAACGTCTGCTCCTCAAATAACAAACAGCCAAGCCCACAGATCTGAGATAACAGCTCAGATTACAATGCTTTCCAAAAACCTAAACAGAAATCTGAATAATTTCTACAGTTTGTGAAGTGGAGTGAAAATACGTCCATAAAAGGACAAGAAGAGAGACGGAATAAATCGTCCGACGGCTTTAAATGTCTGTAAACACCGTGTGTGAGGCTGCAGCCCCCATGAGAGTGTTTGAACGTGTGTGTAAGTTATGTCTGCAGGGGTGGAGGCGGTTAACGTGCACATCTGAGATGTGGGGTGCAAAGAGCAGGAAAATATATATAAAAAAAAAATCAGATGAGAGGCATGAGAGGGAGAAAAGAGGAGGAGAGATGGAGGCTTCTTTTTGTCTTGAGCTGCAGCCTGTTTCATTAGCACATCCCTCCTCTTCCTCCTCCCAGACGGAGCACGGTTACCGTCCTAATGGCAGCTCTGTATTCATTATCACCTCCATATACGCCTCCACCCCCCCTCCACCTCCCACGTCACTCAGCCTGGGATGGGGGCTGCCGTAATTGATAATTAAAGAGCAATAACACAGCGGTCAATGCAATCTCACTGCAGGAGCTCCTGAAACCCCCAACACGCACGCACGCATGCACACACACGCATGCACACACACACACACACACACACACACCAGAGGTGCACTGATCGCTGCAGTTGACCGAGGGAAGACCTTTTATTCACACACTCAGAAACATGCATCTCCTGACACAAACACTGAAAAACAATAAAAACAGTGCAAATAAATACCCCCCCCCCCCCCACACACACACACACACACAAGTGAAGGGGTTCCTGCAGAGAAAACACTAAGCAGCGAATGAATTCAGAACTGCAGCACGACTCGTTCTGAATTAAACGGTTCTCCTCCGTTGGTTCGATTCCTCAGTCGGGTCTTGAAGGAGTCGCTGAGGTTCTGTGAAGCGAGGGTGTGTGGAGTAGACATGAGTAGTCAGCTTCTAACCTGCAACGGACAGTAAGAGTGATGTGAGGCCCTGTCCACACGCTGGCTTTTGAAAAGCATCCTCATAAACACTGTTTCACAAAATGTTTTCATCCACACGGAAACACAGAAAACGTCCCGAACGCTGCAGGAAACGTGCCAGGCCTGCGTGTGGCGCTGCAACGACCAGAAACCACAAAGAACACGAGGAGCAGCAGCTACAAACCCTTAACACTAGAAAAAGACCAGGATGGAGAAAACAAGGGCGTGAGGACCAGACCAGTTGTTGGAGGTTCTGGAGGACCTGAGGAGACCAGTTGTTGGAGGTTCTGGAGAATAATATAATTTAATTTAGTTTATTTATTTTGCTCCAAGTCACAACAGAAGTCGTCTCAGGGCGCTGAACAGAAATGATACAGATGGAAGCAGATGTTAGGAGATATATATTCCTGCACTGATTGTCTATGTGTAAACTGTCCATGCAGGAGGATTAATGCACCCCCATATCATCAGAGAAGCAGGCTTTTGAAGTGTGCTGTTAACGAGCACGACCATCCAGTGTTGACCTTCAGCCTCGTCCTTTGAGCTCAGAGATTTCTACAGATGATTCTAATCTGGTGATGAGATTATGAAGTGGAGATGATGAAGATTCAACGTCTTCACAGTTTTCCGTTAAGGAACTTTATTCTGAAATCGTTTCATTATTTTCAGACAGTTTTCCTCAGACTGGTGAACCATCTCCACCTCTGAACAGATTCAGTTTCTCTAAAATGCTTTTTTCAGATCCAGTCCTCTCCGTGACCTTTAACCTAATTAGTTCTTATTTGCTCCATTTACTTTCTTAGGTTTTATTTTTTGTTTGTTTGTTTCTTGGAAACGTGTTGCTGCTCTAAAATTATACATTGTTTTACTTTATTTTATCCATTTTTTGAGTTTTCTGTGTTCCACTGAGAATAAAATACGAGTTTATGAGATTTGCAAGAACTTCTCAACTTTTTCACAATTAGGGCTGTAGTTTCGTAACACTTCTTTGTTTTCTTCCCTAAATATCCCCGGACATCTTTAAAACGTTGATTCTCCGTCAGACGATGACGTCACAGAGAAGACAACTGGACTTCTCTTGTTTTGTTTGAACATTTCACCTCTCATCCAACGCGAGAAGTGAAACAAGAAACAAGAGAAGTCCTGTCATCTTTGTCTTAGCCCCTCAGGATCTTTTTATTTTCATTTTTTTGTAAAAGTCACGAGCGCAGAAGAGACACTAATTAACAGAAGATTAGAAAAGTGTGGGCGGAGGAGCAAATGCACATTGTAGTGCATGTCTGAGCGCTGGTGTGGGAGAGCAATATGCTGCAAGATGGCCGCCCAGAAGGGCTGAGAACTGGAAACAGAGGGACAGACGTGGAGGAAACGGCTTCAAATGAGGAAGAAAACGAGAGGAGAGAGCAGAGTGAGAGCAAAGTGAGAGCAGAGTGAGAGCAGAGTGAGAGGAGCAGAGCTGCCGAAGACTTGTGTCACTCAGACCTGATGAAATCGGAC
>NC_056513.1:6526381-6539246 GCF_014905685.2 Nematolebias whitei | reverse complement strand
CCTCCACCCCCCCTCCACCTCCCACGTCACTCAGCCTGGGATGGGGGCTGCCGTAATTGATAATTAAAGAGCAATAACACAGCGGTCAATGCAATCTCACTGCAGGAGCTCCTGAAACCCCCAACACGCACGCACGCATGCACACACACACACACACACACACACACACACACACACCAGAGGTGCACTGATCGCTGCAGTTGACCGAGGGAAGACCTTTTATTCACACACTCAGAAACATGCATCTCCTGACACAAACACTGAAAAACAATAAAAACAGTGCAAATAAATACCCCCCCCCCCCCCACACACACACACACACACAAGTGAAGGGGTTCCTGCAGAGAAAACACTAAGCAGCGAATGAATTCAGAACTGCAGCACGACTCGTTCTGAATTAAACGGTTCTCCTCCGTTGGTTCGATTCCTCAGTCGGGTCTTGAAGGAGTCGCTGAGGTTCTGTGAAGCGAGGGTGTGTGGAGTAGACATGAGTAGTCAGCTTCTAACCTGCAACGGACAGTAAGAGTGATGTGAGGCCCTGTCCACACGCTGGCTTTTGAAAAGCATCCTCATAAACACTGTTTCACAAAATGTTTTCATCCACACGGAAACACAGAAAACGTCCCGAACGCTGCAGGAAACGTGCCAGGCCTGCGTGTGGCGCTGCAACGACCAGAAACCACAACGAACACGAGGAGCAGCAGCTACAAACCCTTAACACTAGAAAAAGACCAGGATGGAGAAAACAAGGGCGTGAGGACCAGACCAGTTGTTGGAGGTTCTGGTGGACCTGAGGAGACCAGTTGTTGGAGGTTCTGGTTAGGAGATATATATTCCTGCACTGTTTGTGTCTGTGTAAATTGTCCATGCAGGAGGATTAATGCACCCCCATATCATCAGAGAAGCAGGCTTTTGAAGTGTGCTGTTAACGAGCACGACCATCCAGTGTTGACCTTCAGCCTCGTCCTTTGAGCTCAGAGATTTCTACAGATGATTCTAATCTGGTGATGAGATTATGAAGTGGAGATGATGAAGATTCAACGTCTTCACAGTTTTCCGTTAAGGAACTTTATTCTGAAATCGTTTCATTATTTTCAGACAGTTTTCCTCAGACTGGTGAACCATCTCCACCTCTGAACAGATTCAGTTTCTCTAAAATGCTTTTTTCAGATCCAGTCCTCTCCGTGACCTTTAACCTAATTAGTTCTTATTTGCTCCATTTACTTTCTTAGGTTTTATTTTTTGTTTGTTTGTTTCTTGGAAACGTGTTGCTGCTCTAAAATTATACATTGTTTTACTTTATTTTATCCATTTTTTGAGTTTTCTGTGTTCCACTGAGAATAAAATACGAGTTTATGAGATTTGCAAGAACTTCTCAACTTTTTCACAATTAGGGCTGTAGTTTCGTAACACTTCTTTGTTTTCTTCCCTAAATATCCCCGGACATCTTTAAAACGTTGATTTTCCATCAGACGATGACGTCACAGAGAAGACAACTGGACTTCTCTTGTTTTGTTTGAACATTTCACCTCTCATCCAACGGGGTTATCGCGAGAAGTGAAACAAGAAACAAGAGAAGTCCTGTCGTCTTTGTCTTAGCCCCTCAGGATCTTTTTATTTTCATTTTTTTGTATAAGTCACGAGCGCAGAAGAGACACTAATTAACAGAAGATTAGAAAAGTGTGGGCGGAGGAGCGAATGCACATTGTAGTGCATGTCTGAGCGCTGGTGTGGGAGAGCAATATGCTGCAAGATGGCCGCCCAGAAGGGCTGAGAACTGGAAACAGAGGGACAGACGTGGAGGAAACGGCTTCAAATGAGGAAGAAAACGAGAGGAGAGAGCAGAGTGAGAGCAAAGTGAGAGCAGAGTGAGAGCAGAGTGAGAGGAGCAGAGCTGCCGAAGACTTGTGTCACTCAGACCTGATGAAATCGGACATGTTGGAGCCGTCGCCCACGCCTCACTCCGTGGTGGCGAGCGTTCCTTTCAGCTCTTTTGTGGACAGTGGTATTGACTGCTCCGGTTCAATGTTGGCTAGTTCCATTTTCTCCTGCAGGGGTGGGGGTGGGGAGGGAGAGAGGGGGCAACAGAAACTGGATTGACTTCAGCCGAGGCTCAGACCTGCAGCACGACATGGTTTCACTCTCCTCTGTCTTCCAGAGACGCTGCTGTTACTTATGCACACATGAAACAGCTTCACACCAACACACACACACACACACGGACCTGCATGCCTCAGACAGAGGCCTCTGTGGTCTGTCTGCAGTCCAGTCCCTGGAGGAACCAGATTAAAGGAGGGCACAAAGACAGGTACGGTGGTCCGGATTCACCTCAGCCGCAAAACTGAAAACCATAAAATCTACATATTTACATGAACACAGACAGGTCTGTGGATAACACACACACACACAGACACACACACACACACACACACGCACACACGCACGCACACACACACACACACCTCTGAGCTCAGCTGTGTGGAACGAGGCCACTTTGAAGTGCTTAAAACCGTCCTCCCTCCATTTCCACTGATGTCCGTTCCCTGCGGGATAACTACTATGGCAACAAACACAACACACACACACACGTGCACATGCACACAGACACACAGACACACACACACACACACACACACACAAGCTTTATAGTTTCTGTCCTCAGAAAGATCTGCACCAGAAGAATGCAGGAAACAGAAAGCAGCAGCACGACTGCAGCTCTGAAACCAACACGCACATCTGTCCTGATGTTCAGCTGTGAGAACGTGACGCGATGTAAATTTTCACATTTATTTATGTTTTTATTTGTTCACGCTAAAGTCAAAAGACTTTGCTATTTAGTGCAGGTACACGAGGAGTTCTTGTGCAGGAATTAGACGAGAGAAAACACTGACGATTTAAAAAAAACGTAAAACTAAAATCAAAACAATAACAAGTGGTAAAGATTTATTCTGTAATTCAAATAACAACCAGTCATCTTATTGTCCAAGTTATTTTTTATAACTGCTAACAAAAGGTTAATGGGGGGTGATAGTGTAATTGTGTGTGCACTTAGTTGTCCTTTGACCAAAGCTCGGTCCTCAGACAACGAAACGCCATTTTTCATGTTTGTGTTTGGAGCCGAGTCAGATTCAGGGTTAGGTATCTGTCAGGAGACTTTAGGTAAAAGTTACGGATGTTTATCACCAACTAATGTTGAATTCATGCTCAACCATGTGTGTGAGAAGAGTGTGAGGTCAGAGAGTCTTTTGTCTGCTCAGAGAGGAGCCTGATAAACTCCAAGGTCTTCTCCTCGTCTGTAAGCTGGAATGCCGAGGTCGTCTTGACCTCGCCTCTGTCTGGTAAGCGTGTTTTATAAAACACTTCCTGCCTCACTGTCCGGTGCAGATTCTCTCTGACGAGGCGCTAAACATGTAACTTTGTGCATCTGTGAAAGCTTCATGGTGACTGTCTACCTTTACAAAAGACCAGTTTAAAAATCTCGTGTCCGCAGAGAAGATGAAAGGATTGTTTTTTTTTATCCAACATTATTGATCATGGTTGGGTCTAGGTTATGTCCTGGATTACATAAATAACTAGAAGTCAATATAATGTCATAATAAGTAATAATAATGATTAAATTGTGTTGCTGTGTTCTTCATTCTAAATACCACACATACAAACATGACTATAACTTGGTCAGTTTTACTGAAACTGAGTTAAAATTGAATGTGGTAGTAGCTGAGAGTTGTCCCCAACACACGCTTTAACTGCTACCTGATTATCAAAATACCTTACACACCTTATTTTCAAGATTTGACCAAGAATGATGACAACTTCATAAGTTTCCAGCATCATCAAGGAACAGCAGGCCTTTTATTTCTTTAATTCCTCTCATCCAAAAGGATTTGGTTCTCCTAGACCAGTCTAGAAGAACATTAATTAAAGGAAACCATAATTTCGGCAGATTATAAAAACACATTACCGTATTTTCCGCCGTATAAGTCGCATCAGTCCAACAAAGTCTAATAAAGTGGAAAAAAACATAAATAAGTCACATCTGTCACGCATCACCGCTGACCACCCGGGGCCGGTGTTGTGCCAAAAATCAATTGGCGGCCTCGGGAGCGTGCACGGGAGGATTTTAACGAGAATTTAACAAGATTACCAATTAAAAACAATTATTTGTTTGCTTGAAATTATAACAAAGGTTTGTCTCAGTTTAACTTTTCCTTAATAAATGCACTTTAATGGTCAGATCAGCTGCATTTCGCCCGGGCGACGCGATGAAATGCAGCTGATTTGACGTTTGCTCCAGGAGTTCCAGAACAAGACAAAGGTGGCTTTGTATGGCAAGCCAAGTATCTCTTTAATAGCCACTTTTACATATTAATGAGACACTAGGCTTGCCATAATTCTTGAGGGCCCACTAGTGGCTGCAAATGGTAGTGTTTAATATTTTTCATGTCAGAATGAATGAAATCATCAGATCTCAGCCACAAATTTTTATAAATATGGGAAAAATAAAAACATTAAGTCGCTTCGGTATACAAGTTGTAGGGTATGCTAATTTATGCAAAAAGGTTTGACTTATATGGCAAAAAATACGGTAATACAAACTTTAAACTGGTTCTATTCAGACATGACAACAAAGGAGCACATAATGAATTTAATTATGTCTAATCAGTAAATCTAATAATTTAGTGTCTCAAAAAGTTCATGTTTAAAAAACTGTTTAAAATTTAATTTAAGAAAAGATCAAAAAGCGTCTGTTTTGAACAAAGTCCATGCTCAATAATCCAGGTGTACAATCCAACAATTTTCAGTCAGGTCATCTGGACAGTTTCTTTTTTTTGTGCTGAAATGTTTCACCTTCCATCCAGAAGGCTTCATCAGTCAAGGAAACACACAACACAAAACTGATTCTTCCCCCAACAGCTTACTCCAAAGTGGAACAAACCAGTTATGTTGGTGTTAAGCTGGTCTCTTTGGCACGCGCCCTCCTCCGGTGCCTGCCCTCTTCCTCGTCGACCTCGACTTTGTTGGTTTTGAACCAGTTTGACATGACTGTCGACGAGGAAGAGGGCCGGCAACAGAGGAGGGGGCGTGCCAAAGACACCATCTTAGCACCAACATAACTGGTTTGTTCCACTTTCGAGTAAGCTGTTGAGGGAAGAATCAGTTTTGTGTTGTGTGCTTTCTTGACTGATGAAGCCTTCTGGATGGAAGGTGAAACGTTTCAGCAAAAAAAGAAACTGTCCAGATGACCTGACTGAAAATTGTTCGTCTGTTTTGAAGAAAATCCTCTACTCTTCCAGCCCGTGTTGAGTTTTTTTTCCACGTTTAACAGAAAACGTGATTTTTCACATTCAGCTGATAAAACAGACTCTGACCCGACCTCGCGACGGACCACCAGATTTAGCTAATCTTTCACGACCTCATTAGAGGTGATTCTCAAAACACGCGGCCTCGTCGTGGATTTGATCTAAACACATTCCCATCCAACAAACAAGTGGAGGTCGATATCAGATCCTCTAATTCCAGCCTACGGGCTCAGGCCACGCCCGACCCCAAATCTAATTTTGCCCCCGGCCTGTATTTGGGGGGGTGCTTCCGTCACAAGCAGACAGTTGCTTCTATTTCACAGGTAATCTCTCCTGTATTGACTTAATGGGTTCAGGCGCTGTAATAGAGGTCATTTAGCACAATGCTTTAGTGCTGTGGAACATTACGGGTGAAAGTGGGGCTTACCAACCCTAATGTTACATTTTAGCTGCAATTTGGGGGATATTTACGCTCGTCCTTCAATCCCTGAACTCCCCCCCCCCCCAAACCCCCCCCCCCCCCACCCCCCCCCCCCCCGGAGCAGCACTCAAACAGCCCCTCGAGACTGCAGATTTACAGGATCATCTTCCTCTCCTGCGTGCGAGCGGTGTGTAGATGGCTGAGGGGTACACATTGATTTGGTTTTGTTAGGCGGTGAGGATTTGCACCGCAGCGAAGCTTTGGCTCTTTAAAAACCTCTCCCCTCTCTAGATTTCTCTCCACTCTCTTTTCTCTTTTCAGCGGGGAGAGGGAAGTAATTAACAGCTACTTAAATTCCCTCCGTGGATTTGTGGATGACAAAAAACAAAAAAAAAAAGGAAGGGGGCAGAGCGGTGAAAGATGTGCTCCATCCTCTGAAGCTTAATGTCACCATTTACTGAGTCATTTTGTCCCGGAGAATTTATTTGACACTGCTTGGTAAAAAAACAGCACATCTTCCTGGTGTAGCATTATTCAGTAATGAAGGAGAATAATACAAGAGGATACTAATGCATTATGGAAACCTCTTTGCATTTCTGCTGCTGCAATTGATTGAATCACCCCCCCGCCCCGGTCTACAGAGTGCAGAGCAGAGCTCCGAAGCTTTAATGCAAATTAGTCCTTACACCATGTTTCCACACTCAAAGTCCAGTTTTTATGTATTTATCTTCGGGGTTTCTTCAGTGCATTTTATATGATGTCAAAACAAATTCATGCGCACATTTATCAGCCCCCAACATCTGACGTGGACCTTGTTAACGCGAGCGACGTCTGAGCCGTTTCTCACCACCTGGACTCGAGCCATGATCTTTCCACACCAAAGCCTTGTGACTTCACCACTGCTCCACCTTCCAGCCGGGCCAACCATCGTGGAGGCAGAGAAGGAGGCAGTGGCGATAGATGTGACAGAGGTGCCATCTGGCACTGGGTGGTGTGACCCCCAATCTGGAAGAGTGGCTCCAGCAGATCCCGGGAGCAGCAATCATCATAAATGTATTAAAACATAGAGAAGTTCAGTTGTCTGGGAGACTTCAGAGTAGAACCGCTGCTCCTTCACCTGTGGAGGAGCCAGCGGAGCTGATTCAGGCATCTGGTCAGGATGCTCCACGCAGGAGACCCAGGACATGCTGGAGAGACTAATGGCTGTTATGCATTGTAAAACCCGACCTGGTCTGGACTGGCCCTGCCCGGGTTTTGAGTGTTGGTATTGGACAGTCTGACCTGGTTCCAGCTGGATTTTTGAACCCTCTGGGGTAACATTCGGGTCAGGCTGGTGCTGTAGATTTGACGTCAGCAGACTGCTGGCCTTTGATTGGTTCTCTGGCCCAGGGGGGCGGGGTCACATCACAGATGAGTCATGCATCCAGCTGCTCCTTACCATTCCCTTCAGCTACTTGCTTCTGTCCAGCTGTCTTAGAGAGAGCTCATTTTTTCTTTACACTTCTCAAAATATTGAACTTTATTAAATATAAAGCTGCAAAAAGGTCATTGAATTTTCTCTTTAACGTTTCCTTCAGCAGATGAGCTTTTTGCTGTCTTCTTGTGCTATTTTTAGCTTTCAGATTCTGCTCTGCCACTTTTAGCCTTTAGCTATCATTTTGCTACTTTGAGCCTTTGGCTACTATTTGATAAAAATAAAACATTTAGCTACCGTTCTGCTCCTTTTGAATTTAGGCACACTTTTTCTCATTTTATCTTCGGTGTAAGGTTTTAGATGTAGCATCTGTTTATGCTATAAGTAGCCACCATTTGTCACATTTTACCGTCTGTTTAGTTAATTTTAGCTTCTGTATTTTGCAAACTATAGTCACTACTTGGCTAATTATAACTTCAGCTAATGTTTTGCTAATTTTATTTACTCTTTTGCTCATTGTAGCCTTTGAGTTGGCTAACGTTAGCCTTGGTTTTGCTCATTTTAGCCTCTGCTTTGCTCATTTCATCTTTATAACTCAAGTTTAGGCTTCTTCAGCTAATTTCAGCGGTCATTCAGCATTAGAGCTGCATTCAAGCCCAAAAAAATTGGACCTGACCTGATCATCGGCCGCACGTGTGTCCGCCGAGTGCAGAGGCTGAACGTCCATTTGGGTGATGGATTACTTCCTGGCAGTACCGGTAGTTCCATCTGAAGCTTAACTGAACTTTATTTTACCTCTTTCAAGGCCGGTCAGCTCAAATGGCTGCATGTTTGAAGGTATGGTAAGTCATGTTGCCATATAATTGGATCGTCAGCCACTCGCATCTGCTGACACTATTAAAAGCCTGACACCGACCCAGCCCACCCATCCAGCACATTATTATGGCTCAGCCTAAATTAGGGTCGGACCGGGCTGGGCTCAGACCCGGGTTAGAAACGACAGCTCTATTCAGCATCCTGCGTTCACCCTGTGCTTTTACAGAAAAGGCAGTTTCTCTGGTTCCTTACTGTTGAAGCTGTTGACTCCAAATCAAAACCAGTCCAATACTTTTTAATGACTCTCCCAACAAACACGTCCACACAGTAATGGCTTCATTATTTCCACCAATGTTTAGATTTTTCATTTCCTTCGATCAAACGGCAGCACTTCCTGTCAACACCGTTCCGTTTGCTCTCCGCTCCCACCGTGCTAACGACTGTGCCGACAGTGTCAGGGCTGCCAGATCAGATGTCCCGCGTCCTGCGTGGATATCAAACCAGACAATACACCTCCTGCTGCAGGCTGAGAGAATGCCATCTACCCAGAAAACATCCATTTCCCCTCTGGAGCTAATCCTCCGTCCCTGGAGAGGCGAGCGGGTGGCTAATGAATACAGAGGAGGTAATCTGAGTGTGCATGCTCCGGGCCATCAAACCCACATCACAAACTGTACAAACAGAGCTCAGAGAGGCCCGCTGATGCAGCGAGACACCCAGACTCATGGACCGTCTGCTCACACAGCGTTTACTGCCATTAAACTGACGGAAAGCAGCAGAAATATTCAGTGAAAATCACAGAAAACAACTCGCATAAACACAGAAAGGATTTCAGCTCTACCTCCGATTGGATCAGCAGTTAGGTAAACATCGTTATGAAAGACTAGTTATGAAACTGAAATGACCCACTTTCCACACAGGTGACGCCAGCAGACGTTGCATAATCATGTGAATAGAATATTTTGTCATTTTCTGCCACGGTTATTGAAGTGGGTGCAACAAAAATAATTTTTTTGTTGTTGTTGGAGTCCAGTTTCAACAATTGCTGCTGCGTGCTTTTCGGGGCTAAAATTATGTGGGGAAAGGAGGATTTGAGACTTAGAGATTAAAAATAATTAAAACCTACAGATTGTGGAGGTTTACTCTTTATCAGGGGTTCCTAACCGTGGTCCTTGAGGAACACCACCCTGCATGTTTTAGTTGTTTCTCTGCTCAGACACACCTGCTTTTAATTAATGGGTGATTAACAGACTTCTGCAGAACATGTTGAAGTAATTAAATCACTGAATCAGGTGTGTTGGAGCAGAGAAACAACTAAAACATGCAGGATGGCGTTCCTCAGGGACCATGGTTGGGAACCACTGCTCTATATCGCCCATAATAACACATTTTCAAATCTATTTTTATGCTTGAACATAAACAAATCATATATTATGATTTCAAACTTCATAGTGTGGACCGGCAGCTGTGTTTGTCCCTGCTGGACTGCTGCGTTAATGCGAGACAGACCGAAACCGACTGAAAAGTAAGCCTCAAACAAACTACCGCTGTGTAAAAACCGAGTCAGATCTGAACAATTCCTAAGATGTGAGCAACAGAAGACTCAAACGGTCACATATAAAAAAATTTTTAATGCTTCTGCAGTGTTTTATATGAGAGATATAACGTAAAAAAAAGGCTCTTCACCTCCAGTTTGGACTTTTTGATCTAAAATATAACAGAAACTACTGAAGAGAAAATCTTAAGTCGGTAAGGGACACACTGTGTGAAAGAAGAACTGAGATTATAAAGAGTTAGCAACATTTTATAAACTTTTACAGAACGTGGGAGTCGGTGTCATTTTCAGATTTTGTGGAAAAATCCCCAACAGTCATAAATCTTGAACTGTGATTGTGTAAAAGCCGCTAAAGACGTCAAACTGGTGGTTCAATCATGCAAAGTCTAATTTTCTGTGACCTGTTTGAACTTTGAACCACGTCTCAACGGTAGAATTTATCTGAGCTACAGACCTCCAAACAGATGTGTTGGGAAATGTCCTTAAGTTTATTTTCAAATTTTCATGCTTCATATTAAAAGTTGCAGCACATATTTCACTGTGGAGCCAAATGTTTTCGTGCACAATTCATTGCATTTTCTTTTCAAAGCTGCGGAGCGTGAGAAAAAACAATAACTGTAAATAAAATAGTCTTAAGGTTGCTCTAAATGAGGCTGCATGCCTTCTGAGCAGCTCGTTGTGTTTTAACTTTAAATGCGCAAATTTGTTTGGGAAAAAAGAAGTTAATATTCAGAGTTACATTTTCACTGATCTCCAATTCATTTCCAACCAGATGTGCCGACATTAAATCACTCAGCATTTTTCCAGCTGTGCATGTGGTGCAGCACAATAATCCATGGTCGTATTTATTCTTTATTTTAAAACGAGCTCTCTGTCACCGGGTCCTGACGCGATCACACAGCAGCATTAGCGGTAATGGACGTGGCAGAAAGAGGAAAAAGGTCTCGTTTCTCTAAAAGAGTGGGCTGTCATCTGCTCAGCCACAAGCCTGTAATCTGCCCCCATCAGGGGTCTGAACACTTTAGATATAAATACCCGACATTACCGAGACGCTGGAAAAAGACGAGGCCGTGAGCCTCCTTACTGCGCACGGCACAAAAATATCTGCTCTCCAGCCGGCAATCACGAGCAAACGTTCTCCAAACAGGAGCGATAACTTCCACTCGGTCAATATATAGACGTGGTGGAGCGGAAAAGGCCTCGGTGAAGCTTTCAGGCCCTAAATGAGGGGGTGTGCGTCCGTTTGTGTGTTAGGACACGTGAGAGCGCCGGGACCGTCTCCAGCTGAGACCGTTTCCTCCCAGCTGCCCTTCCCACAGATCGATGGCCCTCGCTCCAGGTTTTAATTAGCTAATCAGAGGAACATGAGCTTTTAAGCAAGGTGGGAGAACGAAGCTAAAGCACGGCGTCGATACCCATTAAAATGGCCGCCATCGACTGGCAGCCCGCGCTGTTTATGGCTCTCCTCTGAGTTCACCGCTGTAATGGAACAATGAGAGCTCAACAAAAGGAAGAAGTTGTGAGAATGCGTGACAAAGATCCGCTCATCGACGAGAGACGGAGATTAAACTGTTTCATGTTTTAATAATTCTTACGTGTGATTTGTCAAATCATTGATGAAAGCGCAGTAAAACTTTCACTATTTCATCGTTTATTAGATTAATCGTAGATTTACATTCATAGCTGAACAACTTCCAGCGCAGAATGACGCAGAAACACCAGACACTTCATCAATGTACATACTTAATGTGGTTTTAAACTTTTGTTTATCCTTCAATCAACTTTCAAGACTTTTTCACGTTTCTTATCAGACACGAGTTTCTCCTTTTTCACCAAACTAATTCGTCTCGTTGAGCTTGTTGAGTTGTTCTGTCCTGTTGGTGGACGTTTAAACATTTATCTGGGCCAAGCAGAACCAAACACCTGGACATTTGTGGAGTCCACGAGAAGGGCCTGAGGCGACGCCACCTCATGAGAAGGCTCAGATCCTGCAGAGTCTGCTGCAACAAGACGCTTCAGGTCCTCCATCCGTCATGAAACAGTGGAGGATCTGAGAAGCAGCTTTAGCGACAGACTAATCCAGCCCCAGCTGTTTAAAGCAACGATACAGGAAATGGTTCCTGCAGCTGCAGAGAGAATACTCGATTTATCCGACCTCAGACCTGAAGTCACAGATTTGGACTGAGCTGCCTAAATTTTCTCTGTATTCTGTTTCTTTTTTATTCCTGCTGCTGCAACATTCCAGTTTCCACTCCGGGGATTAATAAAGTTATCTATATCTGTCTGTAGGCCCTTTCACAACATCTTCCAGACCTCCTGTTCATCTCAGCATGAGACAAGCAGAGAAGGATTGAAATCTGTCCTCTGACGATGCACCTAAAGGTGCTTCTCGGATGTGAAGTGCCACTCTGTTTCGTTTCTATTCCGGTCTTCTTGGGTGTAGGTGTGTCTCCAACTGGGTCCGCCCCTCTGTGGGCGGGATCATCATAGCTTATATTTTGATCAATGAATTGGGCCGATCAGTGGCTGCAGTCTGACGTACAACCACCTGGTTCCAGGGTTAAAAAGCCCCAACAACAAAAAAACAGATTAATTACTGAGAAGATCAACGATGATTCATGGGGACGTTGTCCACCACAGCTGATCTGCTCCACGTCCCGTTTGGTTCCTCGATGGCGGCTTAATTTCTGAAAGCTCAGGTCTGTGCAGGACATGGCCGGATCCTTCACTGATTTACTCCGTTAGGTTGACAGACTGACAGATTTCCCTAAACGACAAAGACATGAAAATCCCGACACACCCGTGAACCCCGGTGGAACCTTTGTTCTGTAAGCAGCTGCTGCACGAGTCCGTCACTTGCTGTAAATACAGAGGGACTGAAGTTTATGCTGCCAAGAGGCGGGACGGGCGCTCAGCCGCCGCCATAAAGTGCTGGTTTGGTCTCTATTTGGTAAATTTGCTGCAGTGTGCATGCATGAGTGTCAGAGGTCCAGGTGACAACATACTGGTGGTTTTCCAGATCATCACCTGCGCTCCCCGGTCTTCTTCCAGGATATTCCAGGGCTGTAAAAACAGACTCAATGCTGAGCGACAGAAACAAAAACAGGTTTGATCCTTCAGAAAAAGACTGATAAAAGAAAGACTGGAAGAGGCTGAGAGGGAAGAGCACAGTGAGTCAGTCACCTGGCTTCGTTTCCTCTCAGTTTCAACTCAAACCGCTCTCATATCTGAGGGACAACTCCCTCGCCGAGGCCTCTAATTACACCTTCAGCTGGATTTAACTCTGCTGTGATGAAATGTGACCAAATAAAAACAGAACGGATGGAACCCAAGAGCCTGTTTAGTCTCTGTTCAAACAG
>NC_056513.1:6481846-6525981 GCF_014905685.2 Nematolebias whitei | reverse complement strand
GATACAGTTTGTTCCCATTTCTTTGGTTGAATCAATGAAAAATACCATTTGACAGAAATTGTGGTTTTAGCTTCTGTGCAGCAATTTCCAAAGAGCTGTTAGCTGAAAGCTTGACCAACAATCAGCTGAAGGATGAAGCATCTCTGGATGTAATGGATCTGCTCTCTCTGTTCTTTTAAAGACACCGTTCATCTGCCGGAGAGTTTCAGGCTTGAAAAATCTTCCTTTGTTCTCTATTCATCGTTCTGAAGTGCACAATGCGTTGTCATCCTCGGGCACAGAGGCCGAAACTGAGCGGAAAAGCAGCTGAAGTCCTAAGAAATCCTCTGAAAGACCTTCATACAGTCTGGATAACTACTGATCCAGACCTCTTAAAAACAAAACTTGCTGCTTTGAAACAAAATATAAACCCATGTTGGTTTAAAACTTGCATTTTGACGACATTTATTACACTTTTACTTTAAAAAAAAAATCTAAAAACTAATTATCAGGTTAACTTTCTCTGGAACTTTACACAGTTTAGAATTTATAACCATTAAAAAAAAACTAAATCCTTCCAGAAAAATCACAATAAAGGGGTTTTTACGCAACAAGAACAACATAAAAGCAATTCTGTTTTCAGACTGGCATCTTTTAACCGAGTGTATTAACGAGTTCCAACACAAAGCTTTTATATCTTATTGATTTTCTTCTCTTTATTAGAGCGTCCGCATTAAGAAATGTAGATAAATAAAGAAGGTACTGGAAAAACTGGTGGTGTAAAAGGTTCGACCGCTTGGCCTCAAGATCTCAGAGGCATTCAATATTTTATTCAGAGAGCTATAATAGACATCGGTATGCAGCAATAAAAGAACGAACAACAAAAGTGTCCGTTTTCACCAGAATGGAGCGGAAAGGAGGAAGATGAGGTGAAAAGGGGAGGCCTGGATGTGAGTGTGGGGGGGGGGGAAGGGCGTTCAACGCTTTAATATGATGACACTGGGCCGTCTGAGGTTATTATAAGACTCCTCCAAATACAGACAGGGAGGCAGGAAGGGAACCCCCCGCCCCCACCACTTTAATAAAAGGAGACATTGGCTGCCGTCTGATTAGAAATATCATTTCCTGACGCTCTTTTTCCCTTCCTATAAATTTGTCAGAGCTGTGCAGGGACTGACTGTAGATAATGAGCTGCAGGGAAGGAGGTCGGTGGATTAACTGAGGCGAAAGAGACACACAGGAAGCTACACACACGTGCATCTAAACATGCCGACGGCTTTTCAGTTGGTAAAGCCATCTCACTGTGACTGCCGGGAAAAGCCGGCTCCAAAATGTCTTGAAACGTTCACAGTGGTCCTCAAGTTTTCTTTAAAAGCTCGTATTTCTCGGTTGATTTTTGACTATGTTCCAAAAATGTGAGTGGGAATTTTTTCTCAAAATGGCCGAAGTTGCCATGGGCATCTCAAACCCTTGTGGATGCCCATGAAATCTGCTTTCATTCATTGCAAGTGTGTTCCAGTAGATTAAAACACAAAGCAGCAAAGTGAGCCAAGAAGGCTGTAATGTTGGCAACAAAGTAATGTGCAGGGCCAACAATAGAGTTTTTTAAGCTGTGCAGATGAAAAGAGACAGTGATTTTCAGCAACTGTCCGCACGGCTTGTTGGCTGCAAACGTTCCAAATTCAGTGAGACTGCAACAAAATGTTTGCCTTTATTTCTAATATTCTTGAAAATATGAGTCTCCAGTGGTCACTGCCCAACCAGAGATCACACTAATCAATGTTGTTGTCTCCCATCGCTGACTGAAGAGGGCACTTGCAAATTATTTCCATTTGACAATCAATCCAAGTGTTGTGAGCATCCATCCATCCATCCATTATCTTTTCCCGCTTCTTCCTTTTAGGGTCACTGGTGCCCATATCCAGCTATCAATGTGCGAGAGGCGGGGTCCATCCATCTATCCATACATCTATCTATCCATCTATCCATCTATCTAATGTGTGGGGTGGTGGTGGTGTGGGAGTGCATCAAGGATGGTCTCTGAGCCCCTTCTTGTTTGCTCTGGTTATGAACTGACTAACAGATTAGGTCAGGCAGGAATCCCTGCAAACTATGATGTTTGCAGATGACATTGTGATCTGTGGTGAGAACTGGAAACAGGTGGAAGAGAACTTGGAGAGGTGGAGGTATGCAGTTGAAAGAAGAGGAATGAAAGTCAAATGTAGTAAGACAGAGTCCATGTGTGTGAATGAGAGGGAGGAGGTGGAACAGCGAGGCTACAAGGAGAAGAGGTCACAAAGGTGCAGGACTTCAAGGACTTGGGGTCCACTGTCCAGGAAAATGGAGAGTGTGGTAAAGAGGTGAAGAAGAGAGTCCAGGCAGGATGGAGTGGATGGATAAAAGTTTCAAGAGTGATTTGCGACAAAAGGGTGTCAGCAAACGTCAAAGGAAAAGTTTACAAGACAGTGGTGAGACCAGCTCTGTTGTATGGTCTGGAGACAGAGACATGGACAAAAAGACAGGAGACAGAACTGGAAGTGGCAGAAATGAAGATGTTGAGGTTCTCCTTAGGAGTGACAAGGATGGATAAGATTAGGAATGAAATCATCAGAGGTACAGCACAGGATGAACTGGGAGATAAAGTTAGAGAGGACACACTGAGATGGTTTGGACATGTCCAGAGGAAGGACAGTGATTTGGACATGTCCAGAGGAGGGACAGTGGGTGTATTGGTAGAAGGATGTTAGAAATGCAGCTGCCAGAAAAAAGACAAAGAGGAATTTAAAAGGGATGGATGCAGTTAGAGAGGGCATGAAGGTAGGAGGATGACTCGCTGTAGCGACACCGGAAGAGGAAAAGTCCAAAAGAAGAAGTGACGGGGGACAATGGCGTACCCCTTGTGTGAATCTGTTAGTTACTCCACCATTGCACCTCTTTGTATCTGCCGTGTGCTTCAAAGATGTGAGAAAAATCACCATTTTCTGTTTCTCTCTGACTTATGTAGTGATCTCAGTGAGTTTTGTCTGAAAAGTCAACATTACGGTCATCTGATGGTCCATCCATCCATCCATCCATCCATCCATCCTTACCCGCTTCTTCCTTTTAGGGTCACTGGGTCACTGGTGTCCATATCCAGCTGTCAATGTGCGAGAGTCGGGGTACACCCTGGACAGGTTGCAAGTCCATTGCAGGGCCACATAGAGACAAACGAGACAAACAACCATTCTGATGGTCCATTCAAGTTATATTTTATACTTACCTGTTGCTCACTGCCATATAAGGTAGACAATCATGTGTCTGTCTGTTGTTAGCAAAATATCTCATGAAATATTGGTTCAAACTTAAAGAAACTCCAAAAGTAGTCACTGCATGAACGTTTATAACTGATGAACTTTTAGAGTCGGCCCAATCAAAGATGGCTGATGCAGTTCATCAGCCTTAAACAAAACAAACAAGGATTAATTTTTCATAGATACTGAGCTAAGTTTTGGTGTGGTAGTAGCTCAGAGTTGTCCCCAACCATAACTTCCAAGCTCAACGTCTGAGTATAAAATGTTTATCCACCACAGCTTTTTCATTAAAACACCAAAATCAACCTTTTAGACCTCTTCCTGTCTGGGTATAGATCAGCGTTCCACTTGAACACAACCTTTTTAGAGTCATGTGGTTGTTGCTCCAGTCCATACATGTAGTGTTTATGGAGTATACGTGGTGCTGTAACAGATAGATGTTGGAAAGATGCGCCATGACAACACGTTCAAAATTTCAAAATAGGCTTACGCGTGGTAAAACGGTGAGATGATGGCGTTCGCGTCACTCCCGCGGTAACATGTTATCAGCTGGTTTTTATTTGTAAGATTTATATCCTGTACAAAGACTATTTGTAATGAAACAGAGACTCCTTCCGAACTGTGTGAGGAGGGAGATAGTGCGATAAGTGGGGAGATAATAAATTGCTTCATGCAGCCGTGAACAGCATGCAGGCAGTTGTGCACACACTCACACACAGACACACACTGCTTCTCTCTGCTCAGCCCCTGTGGCCAAACAGGCATCTGCTGCTCATGCTGAAGTCATCTGGAGATAATAACCAGGCCCAGTGTGGCACCAGGCCACAGCCAGCACCTCAGACTCCCCCTTCACTCCACGCTGCACGGGCTCACTGTGATCCGCCAATACCGTACTTGGGGGTGGAGGCTGGGAGGACCTGGCAACCTTCAGAGGATGGCGTCTGGGTGGGCGGATAGATGCAAGGGGGAGGTGGTGTTAAGGTGCAGAGAACAGCTGATAATTTGCTCTGGTTGTGTTTGAGGCCTGGCTGCAGACAAATAAGACAGATGTTGAGTTTGCTCCTCGGCTGCAGACCGGCAGGCTCAGAAACCGTACAGCTGTGGTGCTTCCACGAACAGCAGCCAGAACTCTGAAACGAACGCGGTGTTGCGTGCCGTGCAGGCCCCGTTCAGACCTGACGTTCAACAGCAGGCGGTCAGCTGTGAGCATTCACACCTGGGAGTGACAGAGGACCCAGAAACAGATGTTGATTACCTGCTCCCAGATCCACACACAGCCAGGTCATCAGTAGGTCCGCTGTCAAAACGATGATTTATTCAAACAAGATTTTATTTGACGTTACGGTTCGGCAGTGGTGGGATGTAACTGAGTACATGTACTTTGTTACTGTACTTAAGTACATTTTTTCATGTATCTGTACTTTACTCAAGGTTAAATGCGAGTACTTTCGACTTTTACTCCACTACATTTTACATTAAGTATCAGTACTTTCTACAACACTACATTTCTATAATGTGTTGCGTTACAAATTACATTCACGTTACGTTTTTTTTATTTTATTTTATTTGTTTGTTAGTTTTAGTTAGTTAATCAGTTCGGCTGTTTGGAGTCACTGTCAGAGAAATGTACTAGCGAGTAGTGATGTGCGGATCGATCTTGAAATATCGATACTTTCGTTATTGGGACGTTTCGCTCTGGAATGGATGTTTAAATAAAAACTATCGATACTTTTGATACTTCAGTCATTTCAGGTAATGCATATCATTAACAGGAAGATGGTGGAAAGTAACTAAACTAATGAGATCTTGTCTAAATGATGCGCGGTTGGAGGGAACTACTTTTTCTTCCACCTGAGTAAATGCGTAATGCGTTTAAGCGGCACGCTGCTCGTCAGTCTCTCAGTCTGTAGACACAGCGGCAGAGTTTCATAAAGAATAGATCATTTAAAGTGGACTACATGGACCAGGTGTCATCAGTCTGAGAAGAGCAATGGAGACAAAACAGCCTTGGTGAACTCTGAAAAATATATACTACAAAAATGTGGATAAAAATATAACATTATCTTAAACATATCTCATTACTTAATAGATAGCCTATTTAATAATTTATTTTTATAGTTATGATTTTTATTGTTTGAAAAAAAACATTTTCACATATTTTGTATGATGTCCTGTTTGTTTTATAAGCTACGACTAAAGGAGGACACTACCTCAACATACTCCTGAGTTTAAAATAAATTAATTCGTCTTGCATTCTTGATGAAACTTTGATTTGAATACACTGCTGTTTGTAGGTTTACAAAAGTATCAGTATCGGTATCGATACCACCGATACTTGCATGGGTTTTACCCAGTATCGTATTGGACCAGAAAAATCCTGGTATCGAACAACACTGCTAGCGAGACTTTAAATGGCAATTTACAAGTTCTGCCTGACCCAAACTGTGGATCTGGACCTGGCCTTGAAAGCGGACTATCTCAGTTCTTCCTGGGATGTTATGAAGAAACAAAACCGCTCTGTCACAATGATATTGTAGACCATTGCATTAGGTAATACATTCATACACTTTTATTCAGAACATCTTCCATTATGTAGCTTGCTTTTTATTCTGTTCATGTTTGCTGTTCTCATTTACTGCTGGGTTGTTTTTTTTTCTGTTGTGTTGAGACTTTTATGTCATCGTTCTTGGTTTGTGTTCTTGCTGCCATCTTTACCACAATTCCCTGGAAAAAGGAAGGAAACTTCCTGTTAAAATAAATGATAAATAATCATAATTATGGTACAATAAGGTAAGATAAGATACAACTTTATTGTCCACCAAAGTGGAAATTTTCCTTCAACTCTCCAATCATAAAATAAAACACATTCCTACAATCAAAATATCAACAATTTGTCCATAGACTAGATCCACTTTGCATACCATAGGTAAATGTTATCATTTGGTTTGGTTAAGAATGGTTATTGCACTCAGAATAAATTACTTCTTATGTTCTTTGTTGCCAGAGGAACCCTATAACGCCTTCCTGAGCTCTGAGGTTCAAAGTGACAAGAAAGGATGGATGCTATCTGCTAAAGCATTCCTCGCCGTCTTCCATGTTCTTTCTACAAACAGTTGAGGCAGAGCGTTTTGTGGTTTTCCCACTATTTTACCTGCCATTGAGACAATTCTTAAAAGTTTGTTTTTTAGTCTACAGTTCGGATGACTTAACATGACAGGTGCACTGACGGTCCTCGGCTGATTTCTTCATGTAACATCTGTCCTGTGTAACCAGGTGGACATAATGCAACAGAACGGTGCTCAGACTGTTGTCCTGGGATTGACACAGCACTGAGAGTGTCCAGCCCTGGTCCTGGAGAGACACTATCCTGCATGTTTTTCTTGTTTCCCTGCTCCAACACACCTGGTTCAATTGTTAAATGACCTCTGCTTGTTCTGCAGAATCCTGTTAATCACCCATTGATTCAAATCAGGTGTGTTGGGGCAGAGAAACGGCTAAAATCTGAAGGATAGTGGCCCTCCTGGACCACCCCATGGTTACAGTGACCACAGTGGGTCCAAAAATAATCAGAACCCCACACTGCATCTTAAAATCCACTCTAAAAATCCAGGGAAAACCTGAAAATATTCAGGCTGTTTAATAATCAGCTGAAGAAAGAGTTTCTTTAGACGCCCAGGTAACGAGTCTGATGCTTGTACGAGGGTCGTCTCAGCTCAGCAGGGGGTCCTACATCAAGTTTCAGGACGGGATGTGGTCAGACTACCAAACGTATGCAGATGGAAAGGGTCCAGATCACTTCTGAAGGTGGTCCGAGTGAAAACATTTTAAGAACGCATGCATTTAGTGCTGTCTGGATGCCGTCTGATAGGAAAGGGAGGATTTTTGGTTGAGTCCATGGAACAAACCATTTAAACAAGAAGTTTAAATGTTGTATCAGTGAAAAGGGTATGGGGTGCCGTTTGTAAAGTTACACAGTCAAAACGTAACAGCAATATTTTGGTTTATTTAGCCTTTCATAGGCACAGCTGGTAGAGCTGCTGCCTCTCAGCGAGCAGGTCCCCGGTTCAAATCCTGGTCCGGAGGCCTTTCTGGGTGGAGTTTGCATGTTCTCTCCGTGCATGCGTGGGTTTTCTCCGGGTACTCCGGTTTCCTCCCACAGACCAAAAACATGCATGTTAGACTGATTGGTAACTCTAAATTGTCCCTAGGTGTGAGTGAGAGAGTGAATGGTTGTTTGTCTCGTTTGTCTCCATGTGTCCCTGTGATGGACTGGAGACCTGTCCAGTGTGTACCCCGCCCCTCGCACAGTGATTGCTGGACATGGGCACCAGTGACCCCCGTGACCCAAAATGGAAGAAGCAGATAAAGATAATGGATGGATGGATAGCCTATCATGAGAAAAAAGTGTTTTTTTTCAAAGTCATATTTTTACCATGTTATTCATACATTTATAAATGTCATAGTTGCAAACTAAATATTTAATTTGCAAGCTAAATATTTAGTTAGCAAGCTCTACACTAAATATTTAGTTTACTAACTAAATGTTTATGTCCAAACTAAATGTATAATTTAGAAACTAAATATTTAGGTGTAAATTAAATTTTTATTGTCCAAGC
The DNA here is from genome assembly GCF_014905685.2 of Nematolebias whitei. NCBI lineage: Eukaryota > Metazoa > Chordata > Actinopteri > Cyprinodontiformes > Rivulidae > Nematolebias > Nematolebias whitei. The sequence continues at coordinate 6,518,096 of NC_056513.1, read as the reverse complement.
TAAACATTTATTTTCTAAACTAAACATTTAATTTCCATCCATTATCTTTACCCGCTTGTTCCATTTTGGGTCACGGGGGTCGCTGGTGCCCATGTCCAGCAATCACTGTGCGAGGGGCGGGGTACACCCTGGACGGGTCGCAAGTCCATCACAGGGACACATAGAGACAAACGAGACAAACAACCATTCACTCTCTCACTCACACCTAGGGACAATTTAGAGTTACCAATCAGCCTAACATGCATGTTTTTGGTCTGTGGGAGGAAACCGGAGTACCCAGAGAAAACCCACGCATGCACGGAGAGAACATGCAAACTCCACCCAGAAAGGCCCCTGGACCGGGGTTTGAACCAGGGACCTGCTCGCTGAGAGGCAGCAGCTCTACCAGTTGCGCCACCGTGCTGCCCCATTTAATTTCCAAACTAAACATTTAATTTCTAAGCTAAACATTTATTTCCTAAACTAAATGTTTAATTTTCCTAACTAAATATTTAGCTCGGACCTAAATATTTAACTTGCAAGTTAACTATTTAGTTAGTAATCTAAATATTTAAGGTAGTAAGTTAAATATTTAGGTTTGAGCTTAATATTTTGTTAGCAAATTAAATATTTATTTAGGAAATTAAATGTTTAGTTTTGAAAATAAATGTTTAGGTCCAAGCTAAATATTTAGTTAGCAAAATTAACATTTATTTTGGAAATTAAATGTTTAGTTTTGAAAATAAATATTTAGGTCCAAGCAAAATATTCAGTTAGAAAATAAAATATTTAGTTTGTAAATTAAACATTTAGCTTGGGAAAAAACATTTAGTTTGTAAACTAAATATTTAGTGTGGAGTTAAATGTTTAGCTTGCTAACTAAAAACTTAACTTGCAAGTTAATTGTAAACTAAATATTTAGCTAGTAAATTAAATATTTAGTTTGGAACTATGACATTTGTAAATATATGAATAACATGGTTAAAATATGACTTTGAAACAATTTTTTTTTCTTATGGAAGGCTAAATAAACCAAAATGTTGCTGTTAATTTTTGACTGTGTAACTTTACAAACGACACCCCATAAAAGGGCAATTAAAGATAAAATAAAGCAATGATATTTCCAAATCTGCAGACAGGATGAGTGGTTTGTTCCTGCACAGAACCCACAGACTCACAACAGAAACACACATTAAGTTACCACAGTCACTCTACCCATAATGCACCTGCCCTGATCCTCTGTGGGTTAGTTAATCTGTGAGCATCACATGGAGGTAAGAGCAGGTCTGATGTCCTGAAACAAGAGAACAGAACCGAGGAATTGAGAGGAATTGGATTACTTTGGACAGATGACTCCCCTCCTCAGCCACGCTCCATTATTGGAGCTATTAAAGGAGCTAAGAGGCGTCAATCGGCCCATTTGGACAGCACAGAGTGGGAGGACTATTAAGAGGCTGCCTGCACGGCTGTCGATTGTCTTCCATTGTTTCTGACTCACACAACCTTTTGACTGCTCGGGTATTCCCTTTCACTGCGCGTCTTTTTGCATCGGCTCCAATTATCTGCTTTCTTTTTATATTTCTAAAGTTACTTTTGGCCTTTGCCGATTTAATCGCTGCAACTTCTGATGTTTCTTGTGTTTTCCCCCGAGCCAGACTTTTCTGTGAATCTTTACTGTATGTATTAAATTTTTTTTTTTTTTTTTTTTTTGTAAAAAACAGGCTTGAAGGATAAATAATCACGTCGTCTGCTGGTGTCTAATTCTCCTCGACATTCTCTTCAGGTTGGCTGTCTTCACTCACGTCCTGAAGGGAGACGAGTGGAGAGGATGAAGGACGCTGTGGAGGAAGTCAATCTGAAGACGATGAACTGAATGCTGATCAGAAAGTGCATCGGAGTGGGGGGTTGTTGGCTGCAGGCGCATCCAGACTCTGTGCTTCTTGTCAGATCAAGAATGGATCCACCTGAGGCTCAGACCACACCTCAGCAGGAATTTACCCCCCCCCCCCCCACACACACACACAGTTCATCACATCTGAACACAACAAGCACCATATCCTTCCCTCTGCTACAGCTGCAAACAAAGACAACGTTATGTTGTCATCACCGACGCTCAGACAAACCCCGAGCAGTAAATATAAATTAGGGGGTGGGGGGGGGTCATGTGGGTGTCAACTGGATGGCCATACATCTGGAGGATTTCAGATCCACACCCAACAAGAGCCATTTTAGGATGACAGATTAAAGCTTCTCGCTGCTGAACTCCATCAGACGGTGAAGTTCGGAAGAGTTCACTCCGGTAGTTCTCCAGAAATATTCACGTGCGGCGAAAAACCGGAGCAGAGTGGAGTCAGGCCCGGCTAAACCCTGACGTGCAATGGAAAACATCCAGACCTAAACTGACCTGCAGCCTGTTTTACACTTCAGACCTGACGCTGATGTGTCCCCGACAGATTTCATGTCCGTGTTCCAAAGAGACGGAGCCACCGGACGTCCAGTCCTCACGCATCGTTCACCGGGAGTCGATGACTTCATTATCTGAGCGCATCGATCCATTTCAGGGCTGCCTGGGTGACAGCAGGTCAGTTAATAGACGGTGCTCATTTCGGCCCAGGCTGCAGGTTTATGGACTAGAAGGAGTTTTATACCAACGCATTAAAGCTCCGGGTCAAGACGAGCCGTAAACTTAAAGAGACGATCATCGATCGGAGATAAAGCAACATCACACAAATATTTACTGTAGATGTGAGGACAGTCTGAAGACACAACGGGAGCAGCTTATTGTAGCAGTCCTCTTGGTCAGGTTTTTACAGTATGTGAATAAAATGTTGCTCTAATAGGCCATCAGCCACTTTAGTAGTTTAACTTCCAGTAACACAGTAGGTCTTTTCTTCTGAAATCCACCAGTAAATTAAACACGTTTACAGCAAGGTGTTGAGAGAAAACACACAACTGTAAGACCAGTGATTGGATTAATCATTTGAAAACAACCATTTTATACAATCATACCTCAACTGTTCATCTCTGCAGTGTGAATTTATTTTTGCATTATGTTAGTAATGTTATTCCTGTGATGCATTCACAAAAATATGATGTCACAGGCGCTTTAATACCCAACAGACTGTCCTAATGCTTATGTCCACTCGAACAGTTTACAGAGATGCAAAGAGATGCTTTATTGTTTGAAAGTAGTGTATTTATTATTTTCCACAAGTAATTTCCAGATGACTGGGTAACTACAGCAACAGTAATTAGAAAGACGGGCAGGAAGGTACTTGGTGTGTCATCTGCACAGAGAATGGATGATGAGGAAACCTGGTGGTGGAACAGTGAAGTGCAGGACGATGTTCAAAGAAAGAGGTTAGCCAAGAAGAAACGTGACAGTGAGAGGACTGAAGAGAGGAGACAGGAATATAAGGAGATGGGACGTAGAGCAAAGACGGAGGTAGGCAAAGCAGAAGGTGCATGATGAGTTGTACGGAAGGCTGGATACTAAAGAGCGCCAGAATAACTTGTACCGACTGGCAAAACAGAGGGATCAGGCTGGAAAGTATGTGCAGTAGGTTAAGCTTGTTAAAGATAGGAATGTAATGTTCTAACAAGTGAGGAGAGTGTGACGGGAAGATGGAAGGAATACTTCAAAGAGCTAATGAATGAAAAGAATAAAATAAAAAGAAGAGAAAGGTCATAGAAACTGTGGACCAGGAAGTGGAAAAGATTAGTGAGGGTGAAGTTTGGAAAGCTCTGAAAAGAATGAAGAAGGGGAAGGCAGTAGGACCTGATGACATACCAGTGGAGGTTTGGGAATGTCTTGGAGAGATGGCAGTGAGGTTTTTAACTCAAATATTCAATGACATATTTGACGGTGAGAAAATGCCTGAGGAATGGAGAAGAAGTGTGCTGGTGCCCATTTTTAAGAACAAGGGTGATGTGCAGAGTTGTAGCAACTAGAGGGGAATTAAATTGATGAGTCACACAATGAAGATCTGGGAGAGAGTTGTGGAAGCAAGACTTAGACGAGAGGTGACTATCTGGGAGCAGCAGGATGGTTTCATGCCAATAAAGAGCACCACAGATGCCATCTTTGCTTTGAGGATGCTGATGGAGAAGTACAGAGAGGGTCAGAAAGAACTCCATTGTGTCTTTGTGGATTTAGAAGAAGTATATGACAGGGTGCCGAGGGAGGAGGTGTGGTGTTGCATGAGGAAATCTGGTGTGGCAGAGAAGTATGTTAGACTGGTACAGGACATGTATGAGGACAGCAGGACAGTGGTGAGATGTGCTGTAGGAGTGACAAGGATGGATAAGATTAGGAATGAGATCATCAGAGATACAGCACAGGTTTGAGAACTGGGAGATAAAGTTAGAGAGACCAGACTGAGATGGTTTGGACATGTCCAGAGGTGGGACAGTGGTTTGGACATGTCCAAGAGCAAGTCCAATTGGTATAAGGATGTTAGAAATGCAGCTGCCAGGAAAAAGATAAAGAGGAGATCTAGGGACAGAGACGTCTAGGAGGACAGAGTGAGATGGAGGACCTGATGTGGAGATCCCTGAAGAGGGAAAAGCTGAAAGAATAATAAGAAGAATAGTTTGGACTCTCGCATATCTCCATAAATTAGTGGATACATTTTATTGGAAGAAGTACATACGAGTTTTCCCCTTCTGACATGAGTTTGGTGTTTTATTGTAATGTCAAACTGTAAACATGCAGACATAATTTTATTTTATTTTATTTTTTTTTTAGTTTCAGAATGTGGGAATCCATTGTTTTCTTTATTTAACTCTTGCAGCTTCTGGTGTGGCAGGGCGGCACTAATTATCAGCAGCTGACTCCCGTCCGGTTGATGAGCTCCTGTATATAAACCTGAGCAAGCCCATTTATACTCTGGAACATTTGTTTCCTCAGGGTACACAGCCAAGAAGAAGAGATTCTGATTAGAGGAAACCTTACTGTGTGGTCCTCGTAGCTCACATTTACAGTCCTAGGGTCTCTTGGGTTTCCTCGTTCCTCCCAGTGTCTACAAGAAATCAGGAACCCCAGTGGACGCCCGTCCTGGAACCTTAACCTGCAACCTCTGCATAACCAAACAACTAAACATCAAACACGCAGCCTCCGTGTCCGTCCTGCCACTCTCCATCTTGCCTCTTTACCCACTCACCTGTCCACCGCTGCAGTCCTCTCAGTCCTCTCAGTCCTCTACGAGCCTGCAAACAACAAATAACGCTGTAAAACAAACGATACATTCTCCAACGTATCACCATCAACTCAAAAGAACAATACTCACAGTCTCGTGTCTCCTGCAATTCCCTGATTCCCACTGTCTTACCCGAGTGTCTCGAGTCTCTTACTTCTCAGTTCCTACTCTAGGTATACAAATTATATCCTGACACCATACCATTTTATTTATAGAGCACTTAAAACAGTGACAAGGCCAACCAAAGTGCTGTACAGACAGAACAACAGGTAACACACATGCTCAGTAATCCAGATAAATCCAACAAGGTCGAGTCAGGTCCTCTGGAAGAAGAATCCATCCAGAGGACCTGACTCAACCTTGTTAGATTTAAAATGATATGGAATGTAATTAGCTTTTTTTCATACAAAACATTTGCATAAAACTTAGCATGAATGTTTTATTCTGTTTCTGTATCTTTATTTTGATCTTCAGGTTCTGTGGACAAATGTTCAGCGTGACGAAAAGCAGAAATGATTCTTCAGATTGAAGCTGCAGACCGGGAGTTTAGGTTAGGCTGCAGAAATGAATGGAAGTCACGACAACGTCCTTAAAAAAAGACAAAATTACAAATTAATGCAGGTCTCATGAACTACTGGACAGAAATGATGATTGGATGTACATCTACAACTGATTGACTTGTGCTGTTAATCTCATACAAGATGGCTGACAGAGCTAATCCAGATTAGCAAACATCGCTGAGACTGCTGGTTTTGCAGAAGATGAGCTGAGGTTTGGTGTGGCAGTAGCTGAGAGTGGTTCCTAACAGACTCTGAGCTCTGACAGCGTCAGAACTTGGTTGGACATTTTAACAAAATGCATTCCATTAAGAAGAACTGTGTTATACAAACACTGAGCAACTGGACAGAATCCAGTTCCACTGGTTTATGAGTCACTTTATAAAATTGTCTTTTGTTCAAGAACACGGAGCCTGGAGTTTTATCTGTGACCTAACATTTTGTTTATTTGAGTTTAAGTAGCAAAAAGTTCCTCACAAACATCTCTAGTTCTGCCATCTTTGCTGTAAATGTTTCACATCATGTGTTGGAATAAAACTTCAATCAAACCTCGCTCCTCGTTCCAGATTATTACGGAAGGTCTGCGCCACGGTAAAAACTAAAAACAAAAAGATCAGCAAAAGCTTCATCTGATCTTTAGATCAAAAACTTTTATTAAAGAGAATCAAATTACCGCAGACTCTGTTGGTCTCAAAACAAAAAGTTCTGTCAGACTAAAAATAAAATTGTAAATATTTTCCTAAAGTTTTCCATGTGAGCGATGAAATGATGCATAAATGATTCAAATATAAAAACAAGACCTATGACAGATTTTAATTAAATGGTTCCAAAATATAAATTACTGTATTTTCCGCCGTAAACGTCGCATCAGTCCAAATATGTCTAATAAAGTTTAAAAATCCATAAATACATCACTTCGCCGTACACGTCACATCTATTACGCGTCACCGCTGACAACCTGGAAATGTGTCGTGCCAAATATCGACTGGCTGCCAAATGGCCGCTGAGGAAGCGTGCACGTGAGGATTTTAACAAGAATTTAACAAGATTAACACTTAAAAACAATTATATGTTTGCTCGACATTATAGTAAAAAGTGTCTCAGTCTAACTTTTGCTTAATAAATTCACTTTGACGGTCAAATCAGCTGCGTTTTCAAAAACCAATACGCAGAATCATGAATGCGCAGAGGGCGACTCGCTGCCCATTTCTTCTAAATTTACCAACGTAACCACCTAAAAACAATTATTTGTTTGCTCGACTTCATAGTAAAGGTGTGTCTCAGTTGAACTTTTACTTAAAAATGTACTTTAATGGTCAAATCAGCTGCATTTTGTTGGGGCGGCGCAGTGAAATGAAGCTGATTCGATGGTCGCTCCAGGCAGACGACAGTAGCAGGATATGGCAAGCCGATTGTGTCATTAATAGCCACTTTTACCTTTTTCATGTTACAACGGCATGCCATACTTCTTGACTGCCATCTAGTGGCTGAAAATGGTAGTGTTCAATGTTTTCAGTCAGATTGAATGAAAACGATCTTATGTCAGCCAAAAATTGGTTTATAAATATGGAGAAAAACGGCGTATAAGTCACATGGCATGCAAATTAGGCAAAAACTGCGACTTATAGGCCGAAAAATACGGTACATAAAAACTAAAGCACAAACCAACGTGACTAAACAAATCCAAAACATTCTATTAACGTATAAATAATGATAAAAAAATATATTGTTTCTCAGTAATATTAGTATTTTATACGTTTTTGCTCTCAAGCAGACGCAATTGCTGTGAAACAAATCCAACAAACCGTTAGAAAGTTTGAAGGGAAATCCATAAGATTTACAGCTTTAGTAAACAGAAGCAAATAAAGACTTAAATTTGATTTTCCCCACCCACACCCCCACCCAGGCAGGTGAGGTTAAAAGGATCACAAAAGTGTCGACAGCCCCGAACAACAGACTACAGAGTCAGTTCTGACAAACAGCTAAAACACTCTCTTAGTTTGGGTGATTAATGATTGAGAACAGGTGAGTCTGAGGAGCAGAACAGGTGAGTCTGAGGAGGGTGGAGTCCTTCAGAGTCTCATCTCCACGAGCCTCCTTCAGGGAGAAACGTGTCTCAACAGATGGAGTTAAATTCTGGGCCGAGCCACGAAGCGCCGTGTCTTTAAAGTCTTCAGAGCCGCAGATGAAAGATGCTGGATCCGTTGTTGATGCGGATCTTGTTCAGAAGAAACTGTTGACAGAGCAGAGCTCCCTTGAGGGTTTAATCCGAGCAGGGCCGCCTTCAAGGTGACGTTGAGGAGCTGTGTGAGCTGGAGCCACTCCTGAGTGATATTTTTCACACTCAGCTGGGTCATCACAGGGTCAGCGCTCAGAGGCGCACACAGATTACATTTAAACAACATTTGAGGGTTTACTGCAAATAAACGGGCTCTAACGGTTTTAATCTGCTGTGAAGTGAGCAACAGATCCTGCGTCAGTCAGAACCATACCAAGACCGTCGGTCCGATTTAAGATGTGGGAGCCGATTTCTGAAGGAGCCTAAAAACGGAGACGTTCACGAAACGCTCTGAGGGAACGACCTCGGGAGGAGAGTGAAGCGAGTCGAGGAAGAGGACGGTGGAGAGTGAGCAGGCAGGTAAGTAAGAAGGCCGAGGTTCACGGCAGACAGGAGGATTGGGTCTCTGCTCCGACGTTTCAACAGTAGAAGCTTCAAAAGGAGCAGTCGCAACGAGATCACAGAATAAACGTCAACTCTGGGAACGGACTCGAAATCATGAGAAAACAAGCGATCGAGATCAGCGAAGTCTGGAGAAACCTCGGCCTTTACAGCGGTGCTGGAGTCGGAGAGGCAAACCACTGATCCCAGCACTGCAGCACCTGCTCACAGCTCCACCTGCAGAAAGAGACGACTAGAAAAACAACTGGAGAAAAGAGGGGATGAAGTAACAACCACACATTTTTGTCACGCTATTTATGAAACATTGATGCTGAATAATAGATTAATTAAAAAATAACGTTTAAACTAATTCATTGGTACTTTATCCTCCATATTTGGAATAAAACGCAAAGAGGAAGTTCGAGCTGGAGAATAATTTTACTTGATTCCACATTCATGGTTGACATGTTTATTCATTATTCTTGTTCTCCGCTGCAGAACTGATGGTACGTAACGGTTATCAAAGAGTTTCCATCATTTTGAGGCAGATTTACCTGCATCCAGGTGGATGCAGCTGATCTGTTGGTCCTGTGAGATTTACTCGTGGTGGTCTAACCATCCTGCAGCTGGTTTTGACCACAGTTTGGACAAATACGCTTTTATTCCTGGAATAAACTGGAATAGCTTTTACCAAACCAATAGAGCTGAATTGGAGCCGCCATTCATTTTTTATTACCATTTCATCATCAGGACCGTGATGATTTCTGTACGGTTGTTTTAACGTCTCAATGTCTTGACCAGTATAGACGTTTTGTGCCCACTGACTGTGAAACAAATTGCCTCTCGGGGATAATAAATATTTTTGAACTTCAAAACAAACTGATCAAAATCTGATGCACAGAAACGAGGCTTTAGCTCCATTTTTAATTAAATGTAAAAATTGGTCACAACGTTTGACCTGTAAGCAAATTTTGTTTATTTCATTCCAAGAACTATAACTTGAACGACCAGAACTGACCAAGCGGCCAATCAGAGCCCAGAGATCAGGCTGTGGGATGTTTGGATGGCAAAGAAAAGGCCAAAGCTCATGGTATATTTTATTATCTCCCGTTTCCAGTTCAACCAGTTTCCTCTCATCTTGCCCATGAAGCAACCTGTCCTCACTGGTCACTTGATTGGTTCCTCAGCCACAGGAGGGACGGTTTGGGATCAAAGTGTCCTACAGGAGAGGATCGATCCCTCACATGGCCAATAATCACCCGTCGATTAGAATGAAGAGGGCAGAGTGGGTGAGGCCAGGGAGGCTGTAGGAGACAGACAGGCAGTGAGTCTGTGTTGGACCCTGGTCAGAACCTGCACAGCCCCCTCCAGTCTCACCCTCCCCCTGTTTGTCATCATCTCCTAAAACCATGTTGGTGTTTCTCCCCCAGCCGCTCCCTGACACTCATTTGTTCCTCTCTGGCGCCCTCTAGCGGTAAAACTGGGGCAGAGCATCTAAACCAGATCCTATTTAAACCCGGCGCCCTCTAGTGGCTGTCTGCAGTAACACGATCTAAATCCAAAGAAATTATTGAAAATTAAAAATACATTTCATAACACTTAAGTTATTACATTTACTTTCCATATGTTGACTTCTTTTAACTCTCAGCCCATATTTATTTGCAATTAGTACTTGAAAGGTGGTTGATCATGTAACAATTGCTTAACTGTTAAAGTAAACCCTTCTCGTCTGTTAGCAAAATATCTCACAAAGTAGTGGATAGATTTCTGAATAGCTTATTAAGTCAAGTGATTCAAGATGGCTGCTACAGCCAACCGAACTTGGGGCACAGAAAATGGGCTGTAAATCAGCCATTGTTGCAGACACTCAGCTGAACTTGGCTGTGGTAGTAGCTGAGAGTCATTTACGATCACAGCGTGCTCTTCATGCACTTACAGATTACGTGTGAGTTCACATTTCTCCATAGATTACGAATAACATAAATTTTCAACAGCTATAACTCAACATGAGACGATTTTTGTTCAAAACTCTGGCCTGAAAGGTGGAGGGGGGCGGGGCTTGAACTTCTTCCAGTTTCACCTCCAACGACATCATAAACAGTTATGAACTCACAATTTGACCCCATGATCCCTTTAACAACACGACAAGCAGGAGTAAACAACAACAACAAGTAGTTGTCTTTTTATTTTGTACAGTCAGTAAAGATCAACCCGGTGTGTTTTACCCAAACAACACTTATAATTTATGACTTATGATAATAATATAATAACTTATGATGGTTATAAACAAAATGTGAAAAACAAACAAACATTTCTTTAAAAGGTGAGTTTTACTGAACTCTAACTCAAACTTAAACAATAAAGGAAGATAATTTTAATAAAAAAGGAACTCAAACCCTGTCTCAAACAAAGTTATACATGTTACAAAGATAAGTTACATTAATGTTTATATTGATTTAAAAAAGTCATATTTTGTATCTGAGCAGACTGAATGCTTATGGAGAAGAAAAAGGAAATAAAAGGAGGAATAATCCAACATAAGTTTGTACAAATGTTACTCTTACAGTAATACTTTTATTTTTATATCTTATATTTTATTTCTGGCTAAACATCTGTACACACACGTCAGCAATGAGTGAAAAATATAAAATATTCTGATAGTAATGAAACTAAAAGTCTGGATTCTTGAGGTCTGGGTTGTTGCAGATGATGAAAAACACTTATCATCCACCTGTCAGAGCTACAGAAGCTTCTGGATTTAATCCTAATATGAATCTTTTCTTCCATATATGAGTGGAAGCGCTCTGATTAGTCTGTGGACAGTGTGGACGTTTTAACTTACAAACAATAAAATGTGCATGAAACCCATAAAGTCAGCAGGTTTGCTGTAAAGAGCTACCCAACATGGAAGCCAGTGCAGAAAATATTTCTAACGTCAGTGCATCATAGCTGCATACACGCTAACGAGTATCATGGATACATACCTGGGTTTACAAAAACAAACATTCTTGTAAAACTTGTTTTCCAACACATTCTGAATGTCTTTTTGTTGACGCTTCATCCGGTTCGCCAGGAGTTTCCTCCGCTCTGCTTCACCACGGGTCCGACTCCACCCAGACGATCTTCCGCTGCTCCTCCCAGATGACGGTTCTCAGGCTGGTCAGCAGGGACGTCTGGTCGCACCAGGAGTCCGGAGCGACGCTGCGGTACAAACACGGCAGCTTGTCCAGCAGCGGCTCCTCTCTCCTCGAACACGCCAGCAGCTGCTCCTCCGAGCGGCTGTCCCGCTGCAGTTTGGACCTGCAACAGGGAGGACGACGGACACTGTGAGGACCCATGGGTGAAGCCACTGCATTGTTCAAGCCAAGAGCCACTGCCAGCACTGGGGGGTGGGGGTGGTTAGAGTTGCATTTGGGCCTAAAAAAAATCTGACCCGACCCCATAGGCATTTTTTCAGAGCCCGACCCGACTGATTAACTGTAATTAGGGCCCGAACCCCCTCAAAAAACAACTTTTTTTTTTTTAAAGCTTTTCCTGCTTTTGTAATCAAATCAGTTTGACATGATAGTTTTAAAAACGTATTTCAAAGAAAGGAAGATATAAGATTTCTTGTTTATTAACAAGTCACCAAATGAATATTAACATACAAAATGAAAAGCCTAAAATAAAATCAACTCTAAAGAACGGCTGTTATACAGATGAACAAAAATATTTTTAGATCAAAATTATTTGGGAAAATATAAAACAAGGTTATTGTAACTGAACGCGCTGCTCGCTTCGGCTTTTGTAGCTTTAGGTGCTGCGACTTCCTTCACTGCAGATGACAGCAAGCACGGCCGATGATCCGGTGATCCATCTGAAGCTTAACGGGACTTTTTTTTAAACTTCTTTCAAACGGACAGTCATACCTGAGCGTGCACCTGACACACATCAGCAGGTTTCACTGTGCTGGCTTTGTAGAGCGAGTTCTCTTGATTTTAGCTTTTGTTTAATATTTTCCAGCTCCATAATGTCGCTTGTTGTGGGTCAATTGCGAATCCTCAGATGTGTGAGGAGCAAAGAGTGGGCGGGGCCACATGCACAATTAAAAATGCATCAGAAGCCCAAGACTGACCCGGCCCGCCCATCAAGCACATAATTTTGGCCTGACAAGTTTTTGACCTGACCCAAATTTCGGGTCGGGTCAGGCACCGGCTCGGGCCAGAAATCGCAACTCTACTGGGGTGGGGGGGGGTGGAGCACCCCTAAAGGCCAGAGTCTAGAATTGCCCCACAGCTTCAGTTCTCTTGAACAACAGGGAGCTGTCAAAAGGGGGAGGTGTTGGTTTTAATCATTCTTGCTTGAAATTAAATTCAGACGGTCGACGCTGAGAGGGGACAGACAGTTAATGCTAAAGATGTGGCTCAGCGTTTAGTGCTCGGGGTATATGTGGAGGAGGACTTCCAGCTACTACCACACCAAAGTGTACCTCAGTATCAGCAGAAGAAAAGTATGAAGATAATGAGTCTCGTGCACAAACCACCTGCTGTGGACGCGTAAATCAACAAAAGAATATGACGTTTAAAACTTTCTCCTGCTCCAGATTCACAAAAGGAATGTTGCGTTCAAGGCTGCTGAAAAGCTGGGACATCTGAGAATTACCAGAGTTACTGAGATTTGGGGAAAAGACATTTCCAACGTGGCACTGTAGCTCATAACTCCTACATTAAAGCACGTTCACTACACTGGTAGATCCCAAAAATATTAGTTTTGTGCTCTGTACGGTTGAAATAAACAACTTATAATGAGTGCGTTATTGTTCACGTGGAATATTTATCAGGAAAAATACATTTTCCCAACAAAAGAATAATTTTTGGAAATATACAATTTATTCTTCTGCTTCCTGATAATTACAATATTATGAAATATTATTTCCTGCATACTTCATCATTCCTGGTTTGACTCGGTGATCTGACTGTTGTTCCTGTGTTCTACAACAGAACCCATTTTACATGTTTATTTCAGCTGTACAGTCCAAAAGAATTACATTTGCTTATTGTTTATTGTTCTGTTTTCTTTTATATTATTTTGCAGGAAGAAGAAAATACAAGAAAATATATTTTTCCAGCTGCAGAGGAAGAATGTAATCAAATGTACAGTCCACACAAAAAATACCAGAAATGATAAAAAAGTCTCAAAAATCAAATTCACAGGCGCTTGTGTTGACTGACTCGTGCACAGCAGGTCATTTGTGCACGTGTATTTGACTGTACGTGCAGAATATTTCTGTACAAATTGAAGTGTGTACATTTAGTGTTTGTGAATCTCGTTCACCTCAGTTTGCGTGCGCTGCGTGCACTCTGGCTGACGAAGATGATGATGGGGAAGATCTCGAAGCGCTGCAGCCGACGCACGCAGTCCAGGCCCAGAGGCAGAACGCAGTGAATACCCTGTAAAGGTCATAAATCAGCGTGAGCAGAGCGGTTCTGATCAGACGGATCAAAGTCGAGCCTGAGAACCGATCCGAAAAAAATCTGCAGTTTCTAAAACTTTTAGTTGGTTTTGGTCTAAAGTTTAGAGACAGAGTTAAATAAAATGGATGTGATCGCCACGTAAATATAAATAACTTGTTTTTAGACACACACACACACACACACACACAATTAATGTGTAGTGAGTGAGATGGAGGAGGATGACTCGCTGCAGCGACCCCTGAAGAAGAAAGAGCCAGAAGAAGAAGAAGAACAGAAGAAAAAGAATAACAAAAACAAGAACAACAAGAAAAAGAACAACAACAACAAGAAGTAGAAGTAAAAAGAAGAAGAATGACAAGAAGTAGAAGAAGAAGAACAAGAAGTAGAAGTATAACAACAACAAAAAGAAGTAGAAGAACAACAAGAACAAAAGAACAAAAACAAGAACAAGAAGAAAAAGAAGAACAAGAACAAGAAGAACAAGAACAAGAAGAACAACAAGAACAAAAAAGAACAAGAATAACAATGAGAAGAAAAACAAGAACAAGAAAAAGAAGTACAAGAACAAGAAGTAGTAGAAAAAGAACAAGAAGAAGAAGATACACAATTAACCCTCCTGCTGCCCTTGGGTCAAGATTCCCCCTGTAGGTCATGTTGACCCAAGGGCAGCAGGAGGGTTAATAATCCTGTTTGTTTGTCAGTACGTTGCTTTAAATGACACTGTTCAGTTTGAAGGCTCTCCAGACAGACTGGGTGCTCTGACCTTCTTCATGACCTTCTCCACGTTCTGCAGGGAGTAGCAGCAGTTCTCCGCCTGCTCACACTCCTCCAGGATCTCGGACCTTTGGAGCCGGGCTGCGTGCTCGCTGGAGCTCAGAGTCTCTGCAGAGAAGGACGGAGGAAACGTTGCCCTCGTGCTCATTTTCAGACTGTTTGATAACGTTCTTGTCCTCTGCTGCCGTAATGATCAAACTTTCCCTCAAAGACAAACAATGTTTATTTTGACCTCACTGCGTGGAACACGAGCACACGTTTACAGCCTCTGCTGTAATTTTTATAAATATTTGTTTGCACTACTTATTTCCTTCCTGGTTTACAGCAACATAACCATAAAACATTTATAGATGCACACTCAGGCTGTCTGTTTACTGAGGGAGAAAAAACACTATCGTGTCAGCATCAAGTCGGAAACAGCGGAAAGAGACGCGACGTCAGGCTCACCAGTAAAACATCACATAAGAAGGAGCATTTAAAAAGTTTCCTCATCACTTCAATAAAATAAGAGCATCAGCAGAGGACGATGAAGACGAGCGTCTTACCGGGCTCGCAGAGCTCGAAGCCCTGCCAGCTGGCTAACTTCTTGTCCAGGACGCGTCCCAGGATGGTGGGCAGCAGCAGGACCGGCCTGCACACAGGAGGGAAGTGGGGGGTCACCAGGGTGTAGGGCATGAGGGTCACGCAGCATTTGGATGAAGACGGAGAACCTACAAGGGGGGTGAAGAGACGAGGGTTTATTTTTGAAAACGAGGATCCTATAGCAGCTGAACTGAGCAGAAAGGCAGAATATTCTCCTTCGGGGCGGAGGCTGCACCTGACACTGAGCTCGTCGTGCTTTCTTTCTCCACGCTGACCCACAGGGGGTTCCTGCCCTGACGCCACGTGCTCACGACCCTCACTGCCTTCTGCTGACCCCGGGGCACCACTTGTCCATCCTGGAGAAGGAAACGCATCAATTACAGCACAAACGTTTCAGATCTAGAGTCTGAGATGGAATCTTTAGGATTCTTTTTTTTTTACCTTTTTATACTTCTTTATCTGAAAATTCAAATCTTCAATTGTTCGTATTAACAGTCGCTGTGCCCTGTGATTAAAAATAGTTCACGTCAGTAACGATGTAAAGTCTGGAAGGTTCACGCTCGCAGCGGCACCGACCTGTAATAGTTGGGCACGGTTCCACTCTGCAGGTCCAGCAGCTGACAGGGGTGGACCTGGCTGGCGTACCACAGATCCTCGGCGTCGGTGGGTCGTGTGTTTGTAACGTGGAGGATGTCGTTGCACGACACGGCCAAAGTTCCTCCGGTACCAGCAGCGAGGGACGTGTTGACCCGGATGTAGAAGGAGTCTCCTGATGAGGTGGTGTTGGTCTGCAGCTGCTGCAGCAGCGCCTCGTAGTCTGAACGGGACGAGAAGGACATCAGTTCAATAATTCAGTCAACCTTTATTTATAAAGGTTAGTCTCATTGAGCCTCCAGGACTAATAATATTAATATGTTATGTTCAGGCTGTGCTCAGTTGCCTCACAACCTTTTATTTAATATAGTTTATCTTTTGCTTTTCAATGACTATAGATAACTCACATCAAACACTGTTATGGTAATATTTCCTTCTTATTCAAACTCATTAACCTCCTAAGAGCTGAACTCTTGCATGACGTGCATTAATTCCTATAATGTCCACATATGTGGATGTCAGGAGGTTAAAGGTAAACCAGCTCTGCTAACATTTAAACAAAATGGTTCAAACACAGGTGATGTGCAGAAACACGCCGAAGCCTTGAGCTCTTCTTGGTTAAAATCAGTCTAAAGAGGAAGAAACGGACGCTTCATTAAATCAACTGCTCCGAAGGTGCTTTCCCCTTTTTAAAATGATTTCCTGGGAGGATTTTATAGAATCTAACATCTATAATATAGATGTTTTGGTGCAACAAAATATAGTTTGCTGTTAGAAGGAATCCCAGGTTCCTGTGGTCACCTGACCTGCGAGAGATCAACTTGATCATAACAAGTTAGTGGTCCCTCTCCTCGTTAATACGGAGGACGTGGTGTTTGTGGTTTCCAAAAATAGTTTTAGATTTGGACTCGTCTGACCTCAGAACAGTTCTGGCCCATTTGAAGTGAGCTCTGGTCCAGAGAAGACAGCAGTGGTTCTGGATGGTGTTCACATCTGGATTCTTCTTTGTCTGATAGAGCTTTAAGCAGCATTTGTGGATGAACTGTGTTTACAGACAATGGTCTGTGGAAGGGTTCTTGTCTGTCTGTCTGTCTGCCTGCCGTCCTGCCTGTCTGTCTGTCTGCCTGTCTGTCTGCCTGTCTGTTCTTTTACAGCCAGTCTTCTTACTGACACATCATCAAATAAATGCTCATCCAGCTGTTTCTTATTTGCAACACTTACTTCTACAGCCGTTTGCTGCCTCAGCTTTGCTTTTAGATGTTTTGTTAGCGTAACATTTAGTTTTTCTCAGATTCAACACTTGACAAGCTTTTTTATGTTTCACTGTAGATAAAATAAAACGTTTTTATTTACATTTCACTCCACATCCCAACTCGTTCCTGAATTAGGGTTGTTCACGATTGAGCATGAACTTGGTTAAGTTTCAGCTCAGAGTCAGAAGCCTCAGAAAAAGAGAACGGGGCCGTGTTGGTGTTGCTGCTTCACTGAAGGAGTGAAGGAATGCAGGCCGATGACATGCCCGAGTGTTGAGGTGGTTTGCTCGCACCGAAGAGGAAACTATGCAGCTTCACTTTCCCAAAGACCTGTGGAACGTTCTACAGACTGATTTGATCAGAAATTAACCTGCTGCTGTTTATACGTTCTCACTGGTTGGAGACGAGACCAGAGGCCAAGTCTGGACTCGGAGCTGTTTACTGACTCGTAACGGTAACGCTGAGGTCAAGCCGGCCGCACCCATCAAGTTATTATTGTTGTTCTTTTAATCTGATGATGACGTTTGTTGGACAGCTGACAATCCAAGTTAAACATCCTGTGTATCTGAGAAATGAAGCGGTGAGAGGACTCGCTGCAGGCCCTATAAACACAATTAACTTATTTACAGCTTGTGGTTAAATTAGAAATGATTTAAATGTGTTGAGCGTTTTGTGTTTTTAACAATAAGCTCTTATTTTATGTGCAAATCCTTTAGCCCCGCTGAACTCATTGTGGCATATAATCTACAGATCAGCTGATCAGTGTTATAATCTATTTCCTTGTGTAGGACAAACGAAGAGTCGCTTCACATTTCTGTCATTTCTATCTGCTTCCTCAGTGTTTAGTTACGGGGGTGACGTTTGTAAAGTTACACTGTCAAAAATTAACAGCAATGGTTTGGTTTACTTAGCCTTCAATAAGAAAAAAAATTGAGTTTTTGTTTTCAAAGTCACCACGTTATTCATACTTTTATAAATGTCATAGTTTACAAACTAAATACTTAAATTGCAATTTAAATATTTAGTTAGTAAAATAAACATTTAGGTGTAAGTTAAATATTTAATTTACAAGCTAAATATTTAACTTCCAAGCTAAATATTTAGCTTGCAAGTTATATATTTAGATCAGAGTTAAATATTTAGTTTGGAAATTAAATATTTAGCTTGGACAATAAATATTTAGCTTGGACAATAAATATTTAGTTTGGACATTAACTGTTTAGTTTTGGAAACTAAATATTTAGCGTGGACAATAAATATTTAGCTTGGACAATAAATATTTAGTTTGGACATTAAATGTTTAGTTTTGGAAATTAAATATTTAGCTTGGACAATAAATATTTAGCTTGGACAATAAATATTTAGCTTGGACAATAAATATTTAGTTTGGACATTAAATGTTTAGTTTTGGAAACTAAATATTTAGCTTGGAAACTAAATATTTAATTTACACCTAAATATTTAGTTTACAAACTAAATACTTAACTTGCAAGTTAAGTATTTAGTTTGTAAATTAAATATTTAGTTGGGAACTATATTTATAAATGTATGAATAACATGGTGAAAATATGACTGAAAAAAAAAACTTTTTTCTTATGAAAGGCTAAATAAACCAAAATATTGCTGTTAATTTTTGACCGTGTTACTTTACAAACCGCACCCCATAGTTATCAGCTATAAGTATCCAACAATACGCTTCAGCTGAGGTTTGTGTAAAACAGCACTGCCACTTTGCTCGGCTTTTGCTTGTTGCTTACAGAATGCACGAACAGCTTTAGTTGTGTTCAAAAGAACAAAATAAAAATAACGTAAAGGACTTGACTGTCAGGACACACATCAGCTGCATCTCAAGCTCAACCAGTTTTGCTCTAAGATGGGGCATCCTGATGGTTAATAATGAGCCTTATCTACAGAAAGGCCACACATGAGTTATTTCCTTGCTGGGGGACGTACCGTCCTGCCTGGGTCGGAGGGAGAGGTGACAGAGGCCAGTGACCTGACCAAGAGCCCACGCAGCCTCCTCGGAGGTGGAGTCCTCCAGCACCATCTTCAGAGCTTTCTCCTTCTGCTCATACTTCACCTGCACAGCAACAACTCGATGAGTAAACCTTCACTGTACACAGAGAGATCATCTTCACAACACGTCCACCCACCTCCACAATCTGCGACCCGGGATTGATGCCAACTTTATGGGCGGCGCTGCCCGCGGTCACCTGATGCACAAACACCCCGGTTTTGTTCCCCCCCACCACGGTCAGCTGGCTGAGCAGGGCGTCCCCCTGGAAGGAGATGCTGAGGACGCGGCCGTTGACACGGATGGCCTTGGGACGAGAGCGCACCAGGAAGGGAGGGGCTGAGGTTCGAGTGAGGCTGGTGCAGCACAAGAGACAATAAATAAATAAAAATACAAACATTTTTTAAAAAGCAAATATTTCAGGAGTTCTGTGGATGATTTCCACCCAGTTTATTTAGTTTCTATTGTTTATTGCGTGAATGTTTATGAAGCATTCACGCTGCTGTGATTCATTTTTCTTCAGTACGTTTTTCTGCATCTGTCTTGTTCCACAATTTTTGTGCTATTTCAACAAATCATAATCAAAAGGTTCAGCTCTTTCAGGACAATCCTGCTTTGACTTTTGGCATTGGTGCAACTTTAGCTTTTTCAAATATTTAGGCTTTTCTGCCACTTTTTTTCTCATAGAAAATGAATTGAGCTCATTTTACATCCTTCAAACCTTTAGATCCGTTTACAACCTTTTACTGCTCCTTTCACATTTTGTTCTGATTCAGCTTCTTTCAGCTTCCTTCTGCAAATTTATTATTTTTACAACTAATTTCAGCTGTTTTATCAGCTGTTTTGTGCTCCTTTCAGAGCCTTTCTGCTAACTACAACATTTCTTTGCTAATGCGTTAGCATTTTTGTAGCTAATTTCGGCTGTTTTCAGAGTTTTTCATGGTAATTTCTGCCACTTTCAGCTTAATTAACTTCACATGGTAATTTCAGCTTGTTATGCTCATTTCAGCTTTTTTCTGCTAGTTTCAGCTTTTTCTGCTGTTTCAGCTCATTTCAGCTCTTTCTGGTAGTTTAAGCTTCTTTATGTCTTTTCAGCTACTTTTCAGCTATTTTGTTTGTTGCCAATTTCAGCTTTTTTAGCCAATTCCCTAATTTTTGTGCCCATTTCTGTTAATATACACCTGATTCAGCAAAAATGTGTTCTTTCTGCTTTCTTCTGCTAATATTTCATTTAACCTTTATTTATACAGGTTAATCCCATTGAGCAACAAGGACTCATTTACAAGAGAGACCTGGTTTTAACAAAGATATAAACAATCTTTGTGTTTTTTCTTGTTTTCTCAAAGAGAACAGTTGTTTTTTATTTTAATCCAACATATCTCATTTTGTTAAGAACAGGTTTTATATCAATGACACCAAACTTTTATTGATTTTAATCCCTAAATTAAACGATGTTGACCTAGAGTTCTGCAGTGAAATATTTTATGAACTGCTCGCTCGTTGACAAGATGAATATTTGAAATTTACCTTTTTTTTGCAATAAAAAAAAAACCAAACTATAATCTTTTTTTAATTAACTGCTATATAGATGTGTTTTAAATCTTTATTTGAAGTTTTCTTGGTTCAGAATAAACGGTTAATAATAATAAAAGAGGTCTTAAATTAAAAATGATGCGTTTTTGCTTGGGTTGCAGAATTTAGTGACATTTTCCTTCAAAAGAGGAAGTCAGAACGTTAAAATAAGTCATTGTTTCAGTTCAAAGTTAAAAATGTGTCCTGCTCTGGAATGTGCCTCCCAGCAGGAGATTTTAGACCCTGGTTAATAATTAAATCTATTTGTTGAAGGTTTACAGACATGATGCGTCTGCTGCTCATTTAATATCATTTCCACTCTATTGTGTGAATATGCATTATGATTCACCCGTTAACAATGTTTGCAAATTCACAGCAACTAATCTTTGCTCTCCTATCACATCATGATGCAAAGCTCTTTGTTTTATTTGACACTCAGCCAGCGTTTTTCTTCACCTCATGGAGTCGGAGCCACCGGAGGAGGAAAGCTCGGGCGGCTTCTGGTCCTCGCTCCATTCTAAATTAAAAACAGAGCAAGTGAGCTAACCTGGCGGCAGCTTGTTATGTCAGAGTTAATGAGTCACTCGACAGCCCTGGAAATGATCCAGCACTGAAGAATAATCAACATCCATCTGCTGAACAATGAGCCGCCGCTCCAACACTCACCCAAGGAAAGGGTTTGTTGTCCGTCAGGGAGGAACACAAAGTCGTCCAGTAGAGAGTCCGTCTCTGCTGTTTCTAAACTAAAAGGAATTTAAAAAAAACCTCACATTATTATTCTGTAAATGAGAAGGAGACTGAATGCAAAACTATGTCAAACTTCACAAACTGGTTTGCCAGGTTGGAAGAGCTAAAGTCTTTTTATGACCGAGCTGATTCTGCCAATCTTAAACATCGGAACATTCTTTCAGGCTTCAGGACAAACCTTGTGTCTAAGAATAGCACACTTTAATAAACTGTATATTTACAGCTCAGCAGCTCCTGTTTGTAACTGTCTGTGTTCTATACTCTGCATCGACATTAAAAACCCTTTTCTTAGGGCAATCCCATTAAAACTCATGCTACAATGTAAAAACGGGAAAAAATGACTCAGCAATTTTTATTCTTCTCAGAGTAAAAAGACGCCCTGAAAACTTGTTAACTCGATAACGCACAACTCAAATAAATGTTAAATACACACCAGCTGTCCGAGTTTAAAATCTCTTCTCTTCGGCGGAGGGACTCGGGACTGGGCGGCTGAGCGTTTCTGGATCGGACGCTGCTCGCACCAGGATCTTCATTCTGCGCAGAAAAAACTTTAATGATGTATAAATGTGAGCAAACGTTAAGGATCTGCTCGTGTTTGGAGTCATCATGCACTCGGTGGGATCCAGGCACGTACACACATGGTGTTGGAATATTCCCTAACGAGTTTCTGGATTGCTCTAAAGGTCAGCAAACCCACTGATGTTCCTGAAAAGCTACAGACGGATTTAAAAGGCATGAATTATTTCTTTCAACACTTCAGATTTGCCCGAGTCATATTTACTGAGCCCGTTTGTGCTCAGGCTCTTAAACAAACATGAATAAAAGCTTCCAAGACAGGTGGGTAATGATTTTTCCCAGAATGCCTTTTTGACTTGGTTAATGGTGTTGAAGAGTCACAGCATGTTGCATCTGTCATTCACTAAAAAACAACACATCATCTGCAATAAAACCACACAGAAATACTTTCTTTTTATGACATTTACTGCATATTTGTAGATTGAATGCTTTGTAGGAATAATTTATCCCAATCATATCTGTTAGACATTTTGTTTTGTTTCTTAATCTGAAGATTTTGCATGACCGATGTACTAAACGGAACAAAACTCTTCCTGTATATCAAATGTACGTCTTGTGATAATTATACAGATATTAAGATTTGTTAAAAATAGAATGGGGAGGTTTTTTTTAAAGACATCTAATTCTTTATTTACTCCATTTATTCATTTGTCGGCACATATTTGAGTCAAAAGCTCCAAAATCCTGATTTAAACGCACGTGTGATGTTGAGGGCTGGTGGAGGCTCAGGCCTGCTTCTGGCCCTCAGGACTTAGTTCTGCTTGTATGAATTTGAAGTTCAGTCCGTTTGTAATCTGATCAAGAGGAACGCTAACGTCAAATCTAAAAAATGCAGAAGAAAGTAGAAAATTTAAAATAAAATGAACAGTAATAAAGAAACAGCGCTATGAACAACGCGTCACAAAATAATGTTTGGAGTTAAAAAAAAAATTTGTTTGAAAGCTCAAATCACTCAGGAAGCTTAAATCACAATAAAGGTTAAATCAGGTCATCTGGACTGTTTCTTTTTGGGAGAACCGTTTTGTCTTTCATCTGAAAGATCTTTTTCTGAAGGTGTCCTCAGGCGTAGCTGTTGGCCATCTGGCCTAAAACTTTAGTTATGCACGATGATCGATTGTTTTGGACGGATGTCCCTCTTTACATGTGCAAAGCGTCACGTCAGTGAGGTGCTATTTATAAGACAGATCTTGGTGGCAGGCCTCAGACTGATGAAGTCTTTTGGATGAAAAGATGAAACGTTTCTCCCCCAAAAAACCTGTCCAGCTGACATGATTTAACCATTCTGGTGAATTTTTGGAGTACGTGAAGCTTAAGAGGAATCAGAATGGATATGGTTGTGTAGACGTTACTTGATGTCTCATAGATTTGGTCTTTTTCGAATTGTTCATCAGAAAATTCTGTATATTTTTAAAAGAAAGGTCAAAACCAACATTTAACAGCTAAATGTTTGTATCTAGCATACACTATTACATCTAAAGTAGTTTAACACAAATAAGTGAGTTGCAGCAGATCTCACAGTCACCTCTGAGGTAAAGGAGCTCATGGACTCGGGGTTGACGGCGTCCATGCGGCAGAGTCTTCGTCGAGGTGGAGGCGGCTCTTCTTCACAGCTGGATGACAGCCTCTGCCAGCTGACCTTCTTCTCCTGTGATCCAGACACAGGAAAACACATCACCGGTGTTTATTATATTTCTGTGTGCGTCATGTTTGTGCATGGTGACGTGTGTTTCTTTTAAAGTACATCAGGGCTCTGTTGTTGGACTTCATAGCTTCGCTTGGCCTGAAGGGTGAAGACGGTCTCCTGGAGCTCCACCAGCTGGCTCCTCAGGGTGTCCTTCTCAGCCAGGATGCGGGCGATTATTGCCTGGGCCTCGTCTCTGGACAGGTAAGCCTGCAGGCATGGAGGGAATTCATATTTATCCAACACTGATTAGTTTACACCAAACAGGCTGGCACACCTTTCACTAGTGTCGATGCAATTTAAATAAAAAACTAAACGACTTGAAAACCGCAGCGGAAAAATTATTGTGCAATCTCTCTAACCTGAACCATGAATGGACACGTTCCAGTCAAGGATTGTTGAAATGAAGCAACATAGTTTAGTCATCGAAATGTGTGAAATGCAGAATGCAGGAAAAACAGTGTCACCTTTCTGCCACATGTTCTCAGAAACACGAACAATAACGAATAGAAACTAAAAATAGAAGAATAGAAACATCTTCAGTTACCATGCACCTAAAACTGGCATGTAAAGTTTATGAATAGTTAAATATATGAAGCTAAATAAATTAAACAATCTGGCCCAACTTAAAAAAAATAAAATCCAGCAAACATTTAAATATATATCTATATATACACATGTATACACATGTGTATATATATATATATATATATATATATATATATATATATATATATATAAATAGTCATGTCAACTTTATTTATAAAGTGCTTTTAAAAAAGCTATTGTTACGAAGGTGCTTAACAATAACAACAATGAGAGTAAAATTAATGGGAAAAATAACACTAATGATAGTACTGAAAATGCCCAATCACCTCTGAGCTTCAGTTTTTGGAACAGCCAAAAGCAGCTGATCCGATGATCTCGGACCAGAGATTTAACAGAGGGTGAATGGAGCAAGCACTGGTTTAAAGGACAGGTAAATCTGACAATCATCAGCATAACAATGGAATGAAAGCACGTTTCCTCAGGATAGACCCCAGAGGGAGAAAATAAAGTGAGAACAAAAGGTGTCCAAGAATCAAGCCCTGTGGGACCCCGCAGGAAAGAGGCATTGAAACAGATACATTATTACCAATCTTGACACTCCTGTCAATCAGGTAGGAGTCGAAACATTTTAATACTGTAATCCCAACCCAGTGTTCAAACCGCCTAGATTTAGATACTTAACATACATATACATACATGTATATGAAAATACTGTAAATAAACATATATATTTCTATACATTTATAAGATATAGTGAATTTAAACCGGCTTAATTCATTTCTAATTGCACTGTATCGTCTGTTTTAGGTGATTAAAAACAGTGGGCCTGTTAATTCAAGTGCTGCTTGTCTTTAACGAGAGATGGTTTTTTTTTTTTAGAATCAGCTGATCACACGGTAAGAACGAGTCGCAGGTTTCTGCTCTGCTTCAGTGGAGGCAGCTTCAGGACATCTCACAGTTTCTGAGGTGTGGATGCGTCGCTCAGTTTATTGTTCTTGGTGTAACAAAAAAAAGGGTAATCTGCGGTTGATTGTTATGACAAGCAGCTAAAAGAGTCGTTGCAACATGGCAGGAAGAGGAGCAGCAAGGTTTGTTCTGGTTTGTGCATCATGAAAAACAAAATCATTTCCAGGAGACGTGAGTTCGTCTGCGTTTCTTATCCGAGAAACATTTCTACAACTGTGAGTCAGTGCTGATAGAGCTGACGCCTGGTGCTGTGGGCACGAGATGTTCTAGCAGGACAATAACAACATGGCAGCCGTTTCCAGGGTAACATAAAACAAAGTGTAAATCAGAGAAGCTTTGCGTTTCAGTGCATTTCAAATGGAGAGGAGCTCTCTACCTGGTCTCTTTCTGCCTGAAGCTCTCTCATCTGGTTCAGGACCACCGTGGTCTTCTGCTGATGCATCTTCACGTCCAGAGACAGCTGTTGCACCTGGAGGCTCAGCTTCTCCTTCTGCTCTAACAGCTGACAGAGACATTTGTGTGTTAGAGCCACGTGACGCACTTTAAAACACCGACCAAGTTAGCACGCTGCTAGCTTCGCCACAGGTTTGCTGAACATTTGAAAGAACTTTGAAAACAATGATCACTTTTGGAAAAAGTCATCGCTGAAACAAACGCTTGTTCATAAAAGGTTTCCTCTGACGGACAACGTCTCCACGTCATGGAAGTGTTATTTCCATCAGAACTGTTGGGGTGAATTTGCATCTTTTTCCTGATTCATAATGACTGCCAAACAGTTGTGCACACACACACACACACACACACACACACACATAGAATGGTGCTTCATAAGACCAGAGGTTACCCCTTTTTCCAACATCTGGACAACACAAAAACTTTGTCACAACTTTTTATTTGACATGCAGAAAACAAACTTCGCTTCAAAGATACAGAACACACACACACACACACACACAAGCGTACACGTACTCCTTGTTTGTCTCTGAGCAGCTTCTCGTTCTCCTCCCTGCAGCATCTCAGCTGCTCCGCCAGCTCCACCTGACTGTTTATGGCCTCCGCCAGGTCCTGGGCCAGGATGTCCTGCCGGGCCTGATGGGGCGACAAACAGAAGCAGCTTTTCACGGTTCAAAGATCACGAGTGACAAACAGCCAACGTGCACAGAACGATTCAGGGGTGGTGCTCACCGGATCCAGTTTCTCTGCCTTCTCCAGCTGTGAGCGCAGCTTCCTGACCTCCTCCTGCAGCTGAGGGCTCTCCGGAGCAGAGCGGCACCGGAGCGAGTGCTGTTTTTGGATCTCGTTCTCCGTGTGAACACTCTGGAGCTCAGTCTGCAGCTGGTACACCTGCCGTCACACAAGCCCAACTCATCTGATCAGACCACGATGAATGAATGAAAGGGCGTACGGTTTGTAACGTGTTAAATGTCGACTTTTACAGTTAAATTTAACTGGAAGTACCTCCTGTTGTGCCTTAGTTTAGAGAAGTTCACTTGAACGTTTAATTTCTTTCCTTGCAGTGATTTTATCACATGAAACTTGGCATCACCAAGAACCAGTTCCCTACAAAGTCCGACCTTCGCCTGAGACATGTAGCAGTTTGTGACATGCTTCGTTCAAAACACCACATCCTGAGAAAAATTTAATTTCTAGCACAAGTTTTCACTTCTGTCCAGACTCACACAGACATTTCACTGCAGAGCTCTTTTAAAACTGACAAAGTTCAGCTGCCTTTAATTATTACTTTAAGAGAGCACGGTTTGTTTCTTAAAAACTCCCTCACCGGCAGCTAAAATACAAACAGGAACTCACTCAGCCAACAATTTTATCACAAATAATGAATTGAGCTCCAGGTTTTCAAAAATTTTAATGCTAAAATGATTTAACATCCATCAGGCTGGTAGCATATCGGGTGACACCGTTCATTTCGTCCTCTAAGTTTCAACTTTTTAGCCGCTGCTGATAAAACCCACAGTTTTAGCTACGTTTGTTTTTACGAGACAGAAGCTGCTGACACAACATTTATTGACATGCTGGACTTCGGGATTTCCAGCTTCAGGCTGAGAAACAAAAAAACAGAAACTAAAAAAGGAGCATCTGTAAAAGTCAGAGATCCTAGGTGGGAAATAAATTTCAATAAATTTCAAAGTACTAAAAACAGAAGTCAAATCATCATTTATGGATAAAACAGAAGATCCAGGTGGCACAGCATCTTCCTACAGATTATATTTAATATCTCAAATAAAAACTAATAAAATATTGAACTTTGGGAAAGCAGTTCAGTACCTAAGACAGAATCTCCAGTCCTTCATATTTAATGTTTGAAGTAGTGCTGAATTGTTGGATATATTTAAATAAAAAGTTCAGGTGTAGTGTAGCTAGCTAGAGGAACCTGCACCACATACGTACGTTTCCAGGCGTGTTATCGGAGACACTGTGTTCTCTGCGTGCCGCTCCTCCTAGTTTGTCAGATTGATCAAATCTCGTTCATATTCAGCTAAATATCTGCAATTTTACATAAAGCCCTACAAAACCAGCTGGTTCTTCCAGTTTAAGGTTTGAAACTCACCTTGAGGCTTAAATAAATGCTCATTTTTAAACACATTTATTGAGAAAGTCTCTAAATCGAAAAGCTAACTGGCTCCTAACAGTTACATTTGTACATTACAGTATATACAGTTAAATTTTGTGGGGGAGTGGTGGTGCAGAGGTTAGAAGATGGGCCTGTGATTGGAAAGTCACAGGTTCAACTCTCAGTACCGTCCACATCAACATGTGGATGGAAAAGGTGGAACACCCACACCTGCCTCCACCCTCATTTGCCCCACTCTGGGCCCCTGAGCAAGGCCCTTAACCCCCATCTGCTCCCTAAACAGGTCTCTCTACAAAATGAGTTCTCGTGGCTCAATGAGACTACCTGGATAAATTTAAAAAATCCAGGCTCCTGTTGCACTTTGAGCTGTAAAGTGACACTCATCTCCAAACAGACATTTCTGCCCAATAAAAGACGACTTCCTCACTGGGCATTCAAACCTTTTCTTATTTTTTAGATCTACTCGTAGAAAATGGGTTTTTTTTTGGAAGCTCCTGGAACTCCGTCAAATAGTTTTGTCTGTTAAGCCTCTTCAAAGTACTGCTCACTTACAGACAACCCCCTCTTAATTCATTTAATGGCTTCCTGGAAGGAAAGCCGTTATTTGCTGAAGGAGAATCATATCAGGCGGAGGTGCTCGGCGCTGTAAATCCTTCCTTGGTTCATTTCCCTCTGTGTTTGTCCTGAAGTTTAAAGCAGACTTGGACGGTTGTAAATTGCTCACCTGCAGGTTGAGGTCATGGAGTCGCCCGCTCATTGCTGATTTCTCCTCGATGACGGCCGTGTAGCGGATATACAGATCACACTTCTCGTCCTTCAGCTTGGTGACTTCTCGCTGCAAAGAGCTCAGGAGCCTCTGCAGTTGTTCACTTTCAGACTGAAGCTGCCTGGACTTCTGCTCCCGCTCCACGAGCTGCCCAACCTCTGACTCCAGGGATTTGCACCGTGTGCCCATCCTGGTGGCCTCGCCGCGGGCCTCCTGCAGCTCCTTCTGCATCCCCGTCACCGCTCTGATGAGGTACTCCGTCAGCTCCGAGTACTTGATCAGTCCTGTGAGGAGAGCAACGCGCTTCACGCAAGCTGCGAGTCGAAACACAGACAGATATCCTCTGAAAACACGAGGAAGCCTCCGACCACTGACCGCTGAACCTCGATGGTTCTGTGCTGGGCTTGCGTCCGGTCACTTGGCTGTAGAGGGTCGGATAATGAATCATCAGGCCCTCCAGCAGAGCGATGGCTCCATTCCTTCCCTGGGTCCTCAGCAGATCCAACATGTAGCCTAAAAACAACAGATCAGTTATTTAAACATGAGGCTTAACTCAAAGCAATCACCTGTTCAATAAACGCACAACACACAAATGTCTAGAGATTTTTAAGAGCAAGAAAAAAATACACGAACAGTTTATGTGTTTTAAAGAGAACCAAGGTAAAAAGAAATGCTAAAGCTGCGAACAGAGATTCATTATGGTTGCTGTGGCAACCACACACCTGTGTCTCACTCCCTGACCGCCACGTTATTGAGAAGCAGACAAAAATGATTAAAAAGCAGCTAAAAAAACTAGAAATGAGTCAAATTTGGGAATTGTTGAGCTGTGAGTGGCAGAAGACTCCAATGGTCATGCGAATGTTTACTTCTCTAAAGTGTTTGATGTAGTAAATATGACAAGTTAAAAATACTTTTTGCCTCTAGTATATCAGATAATATTTTGAGCAAAGTTAAATGTGAATCTGTGGGAGTTTGGATGAAGTCTGGATTCTGGGATTATCTGACAGAAAACCATAACAGTGAGAGGAATTCTGGGTAAAATGAGATTTCTTCACTTTCATACATAATTTATGTAGGTACAAAAAGGAGTTGTGGAATTTGTTTGAAAAGTTTTTCAAAGTTTAGACAGGTGTGAAATAACCAATAGTGGAAAAATCAGTAAAAATCATCTAATGTAAACAAAGAACTGTTAAAAAATGCCAGCTCAGACACGTACAGATTAAATGTTTAAACTTTGAAAGATGTTTCTAATATGAGGTCTGTTTAAGCTCCAAAGAGTTTTCTAAACTGTTTCATTAAAATCACATTGATGTCCATTTTACTTTCTCATTGCTTTTTTTTAAATTAAGTTTGGTCACCACTGTGCATCAAACTGATGCCAAAAGTCTCGACTGAACACTTTTGAGTGTAAAGTTTTCATGTTCTATTTTAAAACTGTATGAAGAGATACAAATAAAAACAGCTGAACAGGAAACTCTAATTCTATTTATAAAAACATAATGATCAGAAATTGTAGTATTTGTACATTTAAATCCCTTTAAGCAGCACAACATGTTGATTTTGTGATAATAATTGGTCTAATTTAAGGCTATTCCACTAAACTGTTCAGGGGACCACAGTTTCTAAAAGCCAGCAGCTCAGGGGCTGAACATCCAGCTATTAGTCATTATGTAAATAAACTAAGTATTACAATGACCTGTTACCTTTTAAATGTGTTTATTTTGTTGCATTGAATCATAAATGCAAATAGAAAAATTACACTTTCTGTAAAAATGCATTGTGAATACTTATTGCTGAAGAACTTGCTGGAAAAGCAGCTGAAATTAGATTAAAAAATACATGCTGGAATGTAGCTGAAATGGAAAAACAAGCCTAAATTAGGAGAAGAAAGCAGAAACACATATTTACTGAATTTGGTTAAAATTAGCAGAAATTGGTACAAAAATTAGGAAAATAGCTAACAAACAGCTGACATTTGCAAAACATTGCTGAAAGGTAGCTGAAAAGGCAGAAAGAAGCTTAAACTACCAGGAAGAAGCAGAAGGAGCTGAAATACTGAACTCACATAAGCACTGATTTAATAATCTAACCTCCCAAACCCCTGGACTACTATTGTGCAATACTACTGACATTTCTCTTAATCACCTTACCTCTTAATTACCTCACTAATATCCATAATGTGCAATATTCAAATTTACATAATGGTGAAATAACATATTTTTTACTTTCATAGTTCTACTATATCTATATTGTGTTATATTTTAATATTTTTAGGTGTGTTTTTTAAGCATGTTTTGCACTGAAAAAGAAGTTGCTCTCAATCTCATTGTACTTGCGTATAATGACAATAAAGGCATTCTGATTCTGATCCAATTCTGAAATACCAGTAGGCTAAAAAAATGTAGAATTACCTGAAAAGCTAAAATTAGCATAAAACAGCGAATAGTAGCTGAAATGGCAGAAAAAGCTTAAACTACATGGTAGAAGAAAAAAGGTGACAGGGGCATAACAAGCTGAAATTAGCACAGGGACGTTATTTAGACTGAAAGTAGCAGAAATTACAAAAGACAGCCGAAATTGGCTAAAAAATATAGCTGAAAATTTAGAACAAGCTTAAATTAGAAGAAAGCAGAAAGAAGATGTTTGCCCAATTATGCTGAAAGAAGCAGAAATGAGCACAAAACAATGGAAATTATCTTTAAAAAAAGCTGAAATTAGCTAAACCAGCTGAAAAGTAGCTAAAAAGCTGACAGAAGCTTAAATTAGCAGAAGAAAGTGGAGAAAGCAAATTTTTGTTAAATTGGGCTAAAAAAAGTTGAAATGAGTGGAAAAAAAAAGCTGGAATTAGCCGAAAAAGCTAAAATTAGCATAAAACAGCTAAATAGTAGCTGAAATAGCAAAAAATGCTGAAACAAACAGAAATAAGCTGAATGGAGCATAACAAGCTGAAATTAGCTGAAAGTAGCTGAATATTTTTTTTATTTGCACAAGGAAGCTGAACCAAAACAAACCATAAAAGGAGCAGTAAAAGGTTGTAAACAGCTCTAAAGATGTGAAGGATGTAAAATGAGCTCAATTCATTTTATTTGAGAAAAATGGCAGAAAAGGCTAAAAATTTTAAAAAGCTAAAGCTGCACCAATACCAAAAGTCCTAGCAGGATTGTCCTGAATGAGCTAAACGTTTTGATTAATGATTTGTTGAAATAGCACAAAAATTGTGGAACGAGAAAAATGCAGAAAAGCGCATGTAAGAAAAATGGATCACACTAGTGTAAATGCTTCATAAACATTCACACAATAAACAGAACCCAAAACCCAAACCTCCGTTTTTTCTAATTTTTTTTAATGAACTCATTGGCGACCGGACTGGTCTGCGGGCCGCCAGTTGAGTAGCCCTGGTCTAAGTACTGCAGGTGCTGCAGGTGCTCAGTTTGCATCCAACGCTGAATGAAAACAATCCAGAAGCAGTAAAAAGGACTAAATGTTTGCAGCGACAGAAACGGGGTCACTTCTTTTGATAAAACTCCCCAACCCAAAACAAAACAAAGCTGGAAGCTCACTGGTTCTCATGCAGCGGTTGGTGAGGTTGTGGCACGACAGGATCTCGTCCTCGTCCAGCTCTGTGAGGACCCGGACCTGCCTCAGGTACGGGATCAGGATGCATGGCCGAACCCCTAAGGAGATCCGGTGACGGTTGTCGTTAATCAGCTCCCAGAGCGCCTCCTCGTTCATCTCCTTCGGGTCGGGAGCCTCCAGGACGCACTCCGCCGCCATCCTGAGTGTGTTTCAGTCTGAGCACAGCTGGAGGAGCGAACAGTCCCAGAACAGCAGCCTGAATGAAAGAGGCATGAAAAAATGAAAGCAGATTAAAAAAAGCTTGCCTTTTTCCACGCCCTGTGGGTGTTTGTTTGTAGGTGGGCGTGAAGGAAAAACCTGTATGACAGGAGCATTTGAGTCTTTGTGATGCAGCTCTGGGTGTCGCCTCCAACACCTGATGGTGAAAACAGACAGCTCTCACATACAGTCACACACAAACACTCACAAACCAACAATCAAACAAACCGCACTTACCGTTTCCTTCATTCATGCTTCGTTGGCTCCTAACGACATAACGATTGTCCAAACATAAACTTCTGCTCAGTTTTATGAATGACATAACCTGGATTTGTTTGAATACAACTGTTTGGCTCAGTCTGTGGACTAACAGGAAGAAAACGTTGTGTTTGGCTTAATAATTCCTAATCACAACAAAGCAAACACGTCCTGCGCCACAGCACTGAAGGACAAAGTCCTCTGTTACGAAAGGAAACAATGCTCAGGACAGGTGGTTCTGTTATCTAAACACATGCTTCATATACACGGACACACGGTGTCCTGTTTCATAAGGACGATGTATATAAATGGAAGCTGTAACTTACTGTAAATGATAGAGGTGTTAAAGTCTGACAGGAGCTCACAAGCTTAACAGAAAAATTAAAAAGAAGTTAGTAAAGCTGTGAAATACTGTTGATTTTTAGCGACGACAACGATGCATCTTGCAGAGACGCGTGTCTTGTAGTAAAAACCTACGATTCTTTGAATAAATGCACATCGCCCACCAGCTTTCAGGCCAGAGTTTTAAACTAAGGTCATATTTTGATGAACTCAATGTTGCAGGAAGTGGTTCCTACTTTTTAATGGGCAGTAATAAAAACCAGCATATCTAAAGTATATCTACGATATCTTCTTCCAGATGGACATGCCTGGAACACCTCCCTAGGGAGGGGTCCAGGGTTCTTACCAGACGTGTGAACCGCCTCAACTGGCTCCTGTGGATGTGGAGAAGAAGAAGCTCCACGCCAAGTCTCTCCTGGAGAACTGAACTCACCCTCTCTCTAAGGAAGTGTCCAGCTGTCCTGCAGAGAAGACTCATTTTGATTGTCTGTATCCACAGTCTTGTTCCATCGGTCACCACCCAGAGTTGGTGGCCATAGGTGAAGGTAGGACCATAGACTGACTGGTAAACGGAGAGCTTCTCCTTGCAGCTCATCTCTCTTCACCACAATGGACCGGCACAGAGTCCACAATACTGCAGAAGCTGCACCAATCCCTCTGTTGATCTCACGCTCCATTCTTCCCTCACTTGTATACAAACCCCAAGATACCTCCTCCACTGGAGGCAGAACCTCACTCCAAACAGGACAGTCCACCCATTTCCAACTGAGGACCATGACCTCAGATTTGGTGGTGCTGATTCTCACCCCAGCAATGTGGTTTTTAATCACTATTATTGTTCTTATGCAGTATCTATAGCTGTTTTAAAGCAAACTAACGTATCTTAGGCGACTGCGTGAAGATGAGAAGTTGCTGGAACAAACTAATATCCTGTACATATCCAACAATGTTCAGTCAGGTCATCTGGACAGTTTCTTTTTTTGTTGACATTTTGTCCTTCATCCAAAGGACTTCATCAGTCCGAGGAGCCACAACAAACTCAGTCCCACAAGCAGCACACTCGTATAGTGGACCAACCAGTTTGATGGTGATAAGATGGTTTATGGGGTCCGCCCTCTCCCCATCGACTCCTCTGAGGCAGCCATAGCCAAAGTGGTTCAAAACACCAAAGTTCATGCTCAATAATCCAGGAAAAAAATCCAACAAAGAAACCATCTTATCACCATCAAACTGGTTGGTCCACTATACGAGTGTGCTGCTTGTGGGACCGAGTTTGTTGTGGCTCCTTGGACTGATGGAAGTCCTTTGGATGAAGGACGAAACCTCTCAAAAAAGAAACCATCCAGATGACCTGACTGAACGTTGTTAAATTTTTTACCTGGATTATTGAGCATGAACTTTGATGTCCTGTACAGAATCAACAAAGTTTCTTTCCTTTGATAGTTTGTCAAACAATTACTTTGAAAGTTCATAAAAATCCATCCAATAGTTCTTGAGATATTTTGCTAATACCACAGACAGACAAACAAACACTCATAGAAAAGGGCAAAATGCCCAATGAATGAGCTCAAAAGTTAAAGGTTACAAACTTCATGAACCAAAGACACTTTTCTTTCTCTTTATGTCTTGAAGTCTAAACAATGCTGCCGTTAAAAAAAAGATGATCCGGTCTTCTGTAACGCACGGCTTCTGCAACATTATTTTAGTTTGCATCACTGTGCACAACGAGGGTGACTAAGCAGAAACAATTGCCATAGAAAATGTAATATGGATTAAAGGTCAAAACATTTATGTATAAAAACAATGTTGGAAGGACCTTGTACACATTCTATAAATAATTTCTCACTTTTGTTTAACAGATACGACCTCATCACCCATAAACTCCTTCATACTGTAATCATCAGGAGCAAAGTCGACCTTGTTCCCTGACAGGAAAACATGCCAGCGTTGAAACTTAATAACCTTTTTATTTTCTGAGTAATTAACTTTTGTGCAGAGTTATGTGTCCCACAAAAGAGTTGGTTCGTTATGTTAGTTTGGTTTTAATCCAATGAAAAATTAAAGATCGGCCGGTGGTGGAGGTATCGTGACTTCAGTGAAATGCTTGTACAGGATATGCTTCTGTTCACAAATACATACGTTCTAAACGATGAGAGGGAACAAATGTCGATGTTTATTTTACAACCAAGACAAGCTGAGTTGAGGAGTGAGACTGAGATGATTGGTTGGACGAGTACCTTGTAGGCAACTTTAGATTCTGTCATCAGAAATGACTGAGTTATGTTCTTCTTCTTTTACACCTGCTTCTTATAGGTCTCCATAAAGTGATCATCTGCCTCCATCTCACACCATCCCAGCCTCCGTCTCTGCCACACACTGCAGAGATGAACTGTCTCTGTGGTCTTCCTTTGTTCTTTTGTCCAATATGTCCACTGCCCCATCAAACCATGTTCAACCTCGGCCTCGCCTCTCTACCTTTGTCTCCACTTGATGAAAATCTGAACATCTTCATGTCTTTATTGTATTGGTGCCACTGCCTCCAAACCAAATATTTGAGCAGGACTCACCATCTTGTAAACCTTCCCTTTCTTAAAGCTCTCCTTGTGTCACAAATCCTCTCTGACACTCATCTCCATCCACTCCTTCTGCCTGTTCTCTTCTTCTCCTCTCTTGTATTTTGCCTGTTCCTTTGGAGGGTTGATCCTAAACTCACCCACCTTCAGTGCTCCTTGCAGCGTCACTGCTCCACCTCTGTCCCAATCCTTCACACACATAGACCCTGTCTTGGTTTTACTCACGTTCCTCTTAGCCCCAGAGCCTCCACCTCTTCAGGCTCTCAAACCTGCTCCCTACTCTCACTACAGATCACAGTGTCATCTGCAAACACCTGATGAAGTCGCCTCTCTGACCCCATACAGCAATGTTTCCATCACCATTGCAAACAAGAACGGGCTCAGAGATTCAAAGTCAGGTAACTGTGAACTGGTCAATTTCAGCCAAGGAACAAATATCTGCAGGTCCTCTAGTAGCAACAAGTATTAGTATTAGTAGTAGTATTGTATAATGTAATGATTGTTCCATATTCCATCTATTGTAATGAAGTTTGGGGAGAAGCATGCAAAACAATTACAAATCCTATTTTTATTTTACAAAAAAGAGCTATAAGAATTAGTAGGAAGTGCTATGGTCACCCACTCTTCATCAATTGAAATTATTAAAATGTTATGATTTAGTTGAATATAGTATTTTACAAGTGATGTATAAAGCTCAAAAATATTCCCCC
The DNA here is from genome assembly GCF_014905685.2 of Nematolebias whitei. Lineage (NCBI taxonomy): Eukaryota > Metazoa > Chordata > Actinopteri > Cyprinodontiformes > Rivulidae > Nematolebias > Nematolebias whitei. Next base: position 6,481,869 of record NC_056513.1, on the reverse strand, counting down.
CAAATATTCAATTAAAATTTGTT
>NC_056513.1:6463681-6476846 GCF_014905685.2 Nematolebias whitei | reverse complement strand
TTAAAATAGGCTGCACCAAAATGCAGGAAATGGCATCTACTTTATTCAAAAATTTATGGGGGAGGAGGACCCACAGGCTCCCTCTACTTCCCCCACCCCACCATTTACGTTCCAGCATAGATCAGTTTACAAATTAAGCCCTGGCGATACGGTATGGGAAAGCATCAAAGCTGACTTCTTTATTCTGGAGGAGGAGTTTCCTTCACTGTAAGCTGTAATAGTTGTAACAGTAAATGTGCTCATGATGACAGGAAAATTGTCTCACTCTGTCATCACACCCTCATTTGAGCAGTTGTGCAACAGCTGCAGTCAGATTGTGCAACTTTCATTCTGACACTTTGACACATGCGAGGTTATTGAGGAGTCATGCTCATGACTAAATCTAACAAAGAAGAGCTCAAAAGGACTCACCGTGTCTTTGTTGTCCTGGAGGATTTCCAAGTCAGAGTCCAGCTTTCTGCAGGTGTAAGACTCCTCTGTCAGCTGCTGCTGCTGCTGCACAACCTGGCTGCTCAGACTGCTTTTGCTCATTTCAAGCTTCAAGATGTCCTGCTCACAACCTGCAACATCCTGAACACACATTTTACAGATTAATATGCAGCACGCTCCTTGAACTCTTCACAGTAGATTCACTTCTCCTACCAAGTGTGATCTCTGGATGGAGCGCTCAAGGCTCTCCACGGAGCGTTTCAGCTCAGCCACAGTAGTCTCTCTGTGCGAGCTTCGAGTCATGGCCGCCTTCTGCAGAAGGATGCTTTCCCTCTTCGCCACAGCTGCCTCACTTTCCCTCATCAGCTGCTCCTGTTGTTTGGTCAGCTGGATGACTCGTAACTGCACACACGTACAGCGAGTCGCAAGGAAACCATTGACACAAATCTAAACTACAGAATAAAAATCATATTAAGTGTATAAATACATTTAAATAAGAATCTTTAAATGATCAAAAAGCAACCAAAATCTATTTTTGCTTACAGAAACCTTGTTGGAAACACAAAGAGGCTCAAATTATGCAGTGCCAAATAACACTGGAGGGTCAAGTAAAGATAAAACTTAATTAGGTTGTATTTTGTTGCACTGTGGACAAGTCTGACTATTTTTGAAGTTTTCTATTTTTTAAAAAAAGGTATTCATTTGATCTGTTGGACTTGAGCTACCATGACTTTGATCACCCATGTCATGTGAGCAGACAAAATCAATTTGAATAATTTTCATTAAATTTGTTTACATTTTTGTTTTCCAGCAAAGTTAAGTCAGGTCCTCTGGACGGTTTCTTTTTTTTGTTGTTGTTGAAACGTTTCGTCCTTCATCCAAAGGACTTCGTCAGTCAAAGGAGCCAACTCTTCTGAAGCAGCCATAGCCACCTCAATCACTTTGTCCATGGCTGCCTCAGAGGAGTTGATGGGGGAGAGGGCAGACTCCAGATACCATCTTATCACTATCAAACTGGTTGGTCCACTATGTGAGTGTCCTGCTTGTGAGACTGAGTTTGTTGTGGCTCCTCGGACTGACGAAGTCCTTTGAATGAAAGACAAAGCGTTTCAACAACAAACAAAAAAAGAAATCGTCCAGAGGACCTGACTTAATTTTGATGGATTTTTTTTTTAACCTGGATTATTGAGCATGAACTTTGACATTCTTGTCTTTTTCAACATGGTCACTCCCTTGGTGTGAAAAATGGCCAATCCGAAATGAATGTTTGAGACATTAGGTGTGTGAAAGTGTCCTTTCCCACACTGTCAGGTGCATTTGTTTTTGAGCGGACACACACACACACACCTCCTCTTTTTAGCTGCCGTGTCAGGTCTCACAGAAATCAGTCCCTATCGTCACCTTTCCCCTGTTGGAACCACACCTGTTGGCGTTCTCACAAACAATCGCAACAATGCTTCAATTATAATCTAATTATTTCTTGCAGCTCTGATGTACAAAAGGTTTTTTGAGGACTTGCTCACAGTTCACAGCAGCACAGCAGCCAATGATATCCTGTTACTCTCAGATTTTGGATTAAGACTCTGAGGAGGTGAGAAGAAACCTGACATGAAAGATGCTTAACAAGAAACAAAATACCTGAGTTTTGAGTTTCAGATGCCACAATAAAAATGGCACAAAGGCAGAATTTTATCATCTGAGAAACAATGTGGCTGTTTCCTTCAGTCCAATGCAGATACTTTAGGCCATACTTTTATCCCCAGCAGGATCAGTTACTGTAAACTTTTACTTTCTGCGCCACCTAAGAAGAATATACTGTACCTCAGCCCCAGAAGCCACAGAACTCGGCTGCACAAATGTTGACAAAAACCAGAAAGAGCTCACATCAAGCCTCTTTAAACTTCTTCAATACTTCAAGTTTTGTGACAAACTGGTGTGAACAATAAATATCCACAAAGTTATAAAGGTGAAGAGAAATACGACAACTCATTATCACTGTTTATTGTCTCTCCTCATCATCACTCTCTTGCAGGACTATTCAACTGGCGGCCCAGGGGCCAAGTCAGGCCCACGGGTGAGCTCAGTTCTGCCCACCAGTGGGTTCATTTATAAATAAAACTAGATTTTAAACCATAAAACAAACAAACTTTATGACAATTGCTGGATGGCTGGCCCCTGAGCTCTTGGCTTTCAGTAAAAGTGGCCGCTTGAGAAATTTAGTTGAATAGCCCTGCATTTACCTCCATACGATGGATTTCAGCCTTCATCTTCTGGATTTCCTCCTGGCCCATCTGAGAATCCAAAGCTGAATAAGTCTCCTTTAAAATCTGCGTCTTTCTCTCCCACAGCATGATCTGTTGTCTGCAGGTCACATGCAAACATGCACACACACATATTATTTCATAAAGGGATGAGATGGTGTCATTTAGAGATCGAAATGAACATGTGACTGACTCAGCATGGCCCAGACTCTGGAGAAGCATCTCGTTTTCTTCCTGCATCTTCTCAACTTTCATTTGAATGCTCACAGATTCCCACTCGGCTTCCTGATGATACAATTTCCAAATCTATGAAAACAGTTGCACAGCTGGAAAAAATAGTTTAAAATGAAAACAACCAGGGCATGCCTTGATTTGTTGAATAAAGTGTGTCTCCATCAGTGCGTTCTCCTGTTCCAGAGCACGACTCAGATGTTGGTTCTTGCTCAGCAGGATGCTGAGCTTCTCCAGGTCTCGCTCCAGAATTTTGGAGTTCTTCTCCAGTTCTGCAATGTCTCTCTGCTCCTGCTCAATCTGACCTAAAAGGGATTATGTCGGAGTCAAAGTTAGGCATGCAGATGGTTGTACAGAGAAAAATTAAGTTTACAGCAAAATGTCTTTTTTCTACAATCTAACTGATCTGTTTTTATAAATTGTTGCATTTTAAAATGACTCCTTTGCCTCTTACTCATTATAAAGCCCGGTTCTTCCCCGGCTCTGGTTTTATTTGCTTTAAGCAGTGCCGCCTCGACGTGGGCAGTTTCGTCAAAGCAAGACAGCTCGAATCTCAGCTCAGCAACAACTGCACCTCATCGCTTGTCCAGGACACTGCTGCTATCTTTAGCGTTCCCATTTTTTCAAAAGAAAACTAGGAGCTCTCTTCATCACACAATCGGACAAAAGCATGCAGCTGAGTGCTGAATTTGTAAACCAAACGATGCTGGAATGCAAATAACAGAAGATGGGGGGTTCCTCCCCTAGAAAATTATGAATAAAGTGGATGCCATTTCCTGCATTCTGATGTATTTTAATGGGTTGCTAAACATCTACATGTACCTATATTTGTAAACACTTGATTCGATAACTATTTTAGAAAGCAAAAAGAAGTAGCCTGACCAACAGTTCTCCTTGTGTGAACGGAGCACGTTCCGCTTCTCTCAAGCATCCTAACCCCTCCCCCTTCACTGGACAGTACTGAGCCTGACTCTTCTCCGCTGAATTCACTGTACTCCTCGTTGTTGTCCTCCTCCACATGTGAAACCCCCAGGCGCCTCCTCGGGCTGTTCATGGTGGCTGGCTGTAGGACCGGGTATGACTGCCCGGTTAGCTCGGCTCTCACCCACACCCTTCGCACTTGCTCCAGTACTATCTCCAGTGCCACTGCCTTCATGTGCTTCAATTCTTGGTCGTTTAGTTGTACAATGAGAAGATTTAAAAAAAAAAGAAAATAAATCGGACTGTCTTTTCAACATTTTGATCGCTGTTATTTTGACAAATTGGTGCTGTTGTTTTGATATGTGACATATGTGACATGATTACCCATCAAACATTTCTCTCATATTTTTAATAAATAATCAAAATTTTATTAATGACCCACTTTAACTGATTTACAATTTAGATTTTGTGTTTTTAATTAAAATGCCCATGAAACTTTTAGGGGAGGAGATTTTTTTAAGGGTAGAAGTAGAGATGCTTACTTGACGGGGCAGCTCTTATGTGATATTAAGAAGCTCGTAAGTGGCTGTTATGTTTAAAATTAGCGTTTATGTAATTATTTTCAGATTACATATCCAATATATGTTTTATCCTTTCAAGGCAGTGAAATTTGTTCATAACTTTATTATTAATAAGGCTGAGAATGAACCCTGTCAAAATAAGCGTTCCCGGATCTTGTTCTGGCAGGATTTGGAAACTTAATTAAAACTTTAATTAAATTAAGCTCTGGCTGAAGGAAATGGTGGTAAGGAGCAGTCGATGGAAGTATGACTCGTCTGTGATGCCCCCCACCCCCAGGCCAGACTGCCCAGTGCCAACACTCAAAATTTGCAGCAGAACTTGGGTCAGGCCAGTCCAGGCCAGTGAATGTTAATGTTTAAAAGTACAACCCCGGGCCTTACAACATAAAAGCCATTTGTCTTAAGTCAAACAACAGTTTTTGTTAAAAACAGTCTTTGTTGCTTTTCCTTGTGCTTGTGTGTATGTGCATGTCTGTAAGTGCTTCATACTTTCCAAGTGGATTTTCTTCTGTTTCATTCCAGTGTACTGAGTCTGCAGCTTGAGCATCATCCTGCTGTTGGTCTCCAAGTCTTTGCTCAGTCCCACTAGCGTTCCCTGCTGCAGCATCCAGAGCTCCTGGCCATTCCTGATGTTTGCTTTCAGCTCATCAATCTGAGCCATTGTTCCCTGAACTTTGATGTGAAGAGGACTCAGGTCATCACGCTGGGTAAAACGTCACACAAATGCATCTCAAGTTTTTATATACGGTTCAAGTTTTTCCACACTGACTTCTCTATAATAATAATAATAAACTGTTACAGCAAATTGCTTCCAAAGAAAATCCTCACCCCCGTGTTCGCTGCAATGATTGAAATCTTCTTAGTGAGGTTGGCGATCGTCACTTGTTTCTGCTCGATGAGGCGAGCGGATGAAGAAAAGTTGGTCTGACTTACAGTCAGTAACTTGTTGTGTTTGTCAGCCTCATTGATGAGAGCCTCCTGAATGAGAGACAAGCTGCTCAAACGTTCGTTGATCTGTTGGTTCTCCTGGGCTATTGTTAACATGTCGTTGTCCATCTGCTGCAACTGACACATCTGCAGAGGGGAGAGGAAATTATCTTTACCTGCATATAATAATTAACAGTTGTTTTGAGAGATGCTGCTTTTAGCTTCAAATTATAGCATTAAAACAATCAGAAAATCATTGATTGTCAGTCAAGGCAATTTTTAAATGCATGAGTAACTAGGGTACAGGTACGGTTTAAATAAAGACATTACTGAGCTACAATATTGGGTACAAATCCATCCATCTTCTACCACTTATCCATAGTCGGGTCGCGGAGGCAACAGACGTAGGAGAGAAACACAGACATCCCTCTCCCCAGCGACACTTTCCAGCTCGTTCTGAGGGACCCTGAGGCATTCCCAGGCAGAAGATACACTATTACTCCAGCAACTTCTGGGTCTTTCCCACCTGTGGGATGTGCGTGGAAAACCTCCAAAAGAAGGTGTCCATGAGGCATTCTGATCAGATGCCTGAACCACCTCAACTGACTGGACACCCTGTACCTGTCAGCTGCTTCAGGAGTCCTCCAGAACAACCAAGATGGCTTCATTCTTCAGCTTGATGGCCTCCACCAACACCGGTGTCCACCAGCGGGTCCTTTGGTTGCCACCCCAACAGGCACCAGTGATCTTAAGGCCACAGCTCCTTGAAGCCTCATTAAGGCCCTGAATACTGCCCATTTGAATTCCATGTTCCCGACCTCCCCTGGGACATGAAAAAAACTCTACTGGAGATGTGAGTTGAAAGCTGCATGGACAGAGGGCTCCACCAGATGCTCCCAAATCATTCTCACTATGCGTTTGAGTTTACCAGGCCAGTCCAGCAGCCTCTTCTGCCATCGGATCCAACTCACCACCAGGTGGCGATCAGTTGATAGCTCTGCCTCTCTTCACCTGAAGGTCCAAGACATAGGGCCGCAAGTCCAACAACACAATTATAAAATTGATCATAGACCTTTGACCTAAAGTGTCCTGGTACCAAGTACACTATATTATGGACCTCCCTTTACTCAAACAGGGTGTTTGTTATGGACAGCCAATGACTAGCACATAAGTCTAATAAGCAAACGCCATTTGGGTTCAGATCAGAGAGGTCGGTCCTCCCAGTCAACTCTGTCATTGCCCACATGGGCACTGAAGTCACCCAGTAGAATGAGGGAATCCCCAGATGGCACCCCTTCCAAGACACCATCCAGAGACTCCAGAAAAGCTGGGAAATCTGAACTGATGTTTGGTGCATGAGCACAAACACCAATCAGAACCTTCCCTCCTGCAGCCCAAAGCCACAGAGAGGCAACCCTCTCGTTCACTGGGGAAAACTCCAACACAGAGGCATTCGGCTGGCGGCTTGTGTGCATCCACCCACCCGCCCAACCCCTGTCTCTCTGGGCTACGCCAGAGTAGGAGAAAGTCAAGCCAGGAGTTGGGTTCCAGAGCTCAAGCTGTCCGTAGATGTGAGCCCAACTATATCTACTTGTACTGCTCTACCTCACACACAAGCTCTGGTCAATGCCACCAGGAATCAGCATGGCCAGGGAATCCCCCTCGCCTGATGCCTGACATGCAAATGGGTACAAATATTTAGGAAAATATCTCTCAGCAAAAGATAAAATGGTCATTACATATACACAATATATAAATATACGTTGTGAAGGAGAAGATGTTAAAGTCAAACGGTAAAATCTGTATTTTTTTATCAGTTAGTGATGCATGATGTGTAATAAAATACATACTAAACACATAAAACCCAGTTAACATTTTGATATAAAACACCTAAATAAATACCTGCTGTATTTTTATTATATTTTATACACAACATCATAACGTTTTCTAAATCGCACTTTTAAAATAGTGTCCTCCTGCACTATCAACTACAGTCACCAAATACAAGCTTAAAATGCAGTATTGTCATTTTTTGACTTTCTGCCTTTAAAATCCGTTAAATCCCATCTTTTACCTTGTCTTTCTTCAGAGCAGCCATCTTGCTGATGAGTTGTTGTGAGTACTTGGCAGCTTTGTTGTGCATGAGCTGCTGTTGAATATAAGCCATGATTTTATCCTCCAGATCCAGACGCACAGAATTCTCTTCTTCAAACTGCTTCTTCTGATCGTTCAGTTCAGACTGGTAAATACTGCTTTCCTTTAAAAATAAACAGATGCCAAAAAAAAAAAAAAAAAAAAAAAAACTATTGTGAATGAGCGCTTTGAGCAGATGGTGCATAAAGACGAGGTGTGGGACACTGTAACCTCCTAACAAACACAGGAGTGCTGGATTTGTGCGTACCTTTGTGAGTGTGGCGACGGTCCGTTCCGTCTCCTGCAGAGAGCGCAGACAGGCACTGTACTTGGCCTGCAGCACCTCCTGCGCAGCCCGCTTCTGACTGATCAGCTTTTTAGAAGTCGCAGAGTCCATTTCACACCAGTTAAGACCAACAGTCAGAGTTTCATTTCTCTCCTGCTCTGCAGCTGTAGCTTTCTTATAACCTTCAATTTCTCTTTCCAGCAAAATCACCTGATGCTCTACAGAACTGAAGGAAAAAAAGGAGAGAGGAAAAAAGAGTTTGCGCCTTTTTAATTCAACATCATAATAAAAATATTCATTTTAATAAAAATATAAAATATTTTGTGAATATTTTCAGACAAAAACAACCAGATGAACTTTAAGTTGGTGGCTTTAAATTAGTGTTTTCATTTAAACACTAAGCATGAAATGTTGAAAGTCCACATTCTGGAGAAACATCAAGTAAAACTACTTTCTCCTCGCTCGCTCTTACTGTAATGCCTCCTGCATCTCACAAAAGGCCTCATTTTTTCTCCTAATGCTCGTGAGGCTGCCGTTCCACTGCTGCAGCAGCTGCTTACGTGCCAATAAAAGCGACTCCATCTCCATTTCTGCCTGCAAAACATCAGAGTCATGAAGGCACAGATGTAGAGACCCACGTCAACAAGTTCAAGAGGAAACAGAAACTCTGTTTTGACCTCAAGAGTAAATCAGTGAACAAAAATAACTAAATACTTTTTTTTTTCGTTTTGGCTGCTCCCTGCGATAGGGGTCACCACAGCGTTCTAAGTTGCACAAAGACTTGGCAATTATTTCTAATAATAATAATAATAATAATAATAATAATAATAATAATAATAATAATAATAATAAATGCATTTTATTTGTATAGCACTTTTCTAAATACTCAAAGACGCTTACGCCCGATGCCCTTCTTGATGCAACCACAGATCACCGAGCTACCACAGCTCTCTGTGTGGAGCAGAGAGCTGCTATCTAGGGCGCCTGGAGGAGCAGATGGTGGGGGTTAAGGGCCTTGCTCAAGGGCCCAGAGTGGGGGCAAATGAGGGTCAGGGCAGGTGTGGGTGCTTCACCTATCCCACCCACATTTTTGATGTTGTTGGTACTGGGAGTTGAACCGGCAATCTTCCGATCACAGGCCCACCTTCTCTAACCTCTGTGCCACCACTCCTCACACAACTAAATACTTGGTTAATAATTTTATTTAACCACTGTTTGGCCTAAATTTAGCGGTGTATTATCTCTTTATCTTTACTCGTGTTCAAGTTCCTATTTTTTACATTTTTCAAACAGTTTTTGCAATCTAACAACTTCTTCATACATCAAAACATTCAACTAATTCAGAGGATGGGTGCAATGTTTTGTAACTTTTATATTTTTCAAACTATGTAACTTTGTTTACAATTGTTTTACCCATAGAAATACAGTAGTCCCTCGCTACTTCGCGGCTCGACTTTCGCTGTGTTTCAAAGTAAGAGTGGGCATGACACACAATTGGCTGACTGATGGATGAGCGCGGCATGGATTGCTTATTTTAAATTAATTATTTTTAAACGATTTAGCACCTGCTGCACCTTTGTGCAGCCCACAGGTGCAGGGAGAAACTCCCTCCCGCAGCCTGTCATGATCTCCGCTCTCTGCCACCCACACATTTCTGCTCCGGCTGAAGCAGCTTGGTGAAGGGTTAACACGTTGCTGTCCTGCTGCACGTCTCTTCTCTACAATTTAAATTTGAATACAGTAATATTTTAAATAAACAATCCATGCTGCATGTATTGTTCGTTTAAAATATTACAGCATTTAAATTTAAATAGTTTATTTACACAGAAGGAGGGAGATTGGGAGTGAAACTTGAACTACTGTATCCCTACTTCATTGTTTTTCATTTACAGCGGGGGGCGTGGTCCCCTAAACCCACTGATGAATGAGGGATTTTCTACATACTCGCTCTATTTTTGTTTTCTTATACTTTATGTCAAGGTTCATGCTCAATAATTCAGGTAAAAATCCAGCAATGTTCCATCAGGTCAGCTGGACGATTTCTTTATTTTTTTAGCAAAAAAAAAAAAAACACGTCCAGCTGACCTGATGGAACATCGTCTTATACTTTATACTTTTTGTTGTATACTACTTTTAGCTAGCCTTTTGCAATGGTTGAATAACCATTTGATAATTTTAGTTTTAATAACTGAGTTTCAAATTCTACAGAAACTTTTGGCAAAGTGATTTTGAATCACATCTGTCTATAGTAGTAAAAAGACTCGGTACTGTCACCCACATTTGTCGTGCACGAGAAACAACGGTCTATCAGATGTGGAAGTCACTGAAGCCCTTATGAAACCTGAACTTTGTTACATGTACTTATCATTTTGATTAATATTAGTGCACAAAGTGTTTGATGGATGAGACTCTGATTCTGGGTTCTCACACGGCCGTCTTCATCTTTCACTTCCCTCGACATTCACAGTGCAAAAATAAAAACAAGAACAAAGCAGTTATATAGTTAAAAGTTTGAACTAGAACTAAAATTAAAGGATTATTGGATTTACGTACGTGCTGTGAATTGCTGGGATGCCCAGAGGTGGAAACAACAACTTATTGTTATTGCTCACTGAATAAAGGCACATTTCGTAAGATAATGCCGTACAATAGTTACCTCAGAGAACGCCTCCTTGGCTGCCTGCGTCTCCTCGGCTTGAGCTCTTTTCTGGGCCTCATACATGGCTGCCTGCCGGGTGAGCCTCTCCAGTTCTTTTGTTAGATGATCAATATACAAGTCCTGATGACACAGGAGGAAAAATAGCAAAAACCCAATGGTAGTTTCAACCACAAAGTACCACATAAGATACGATTTTCTGTTTTTAAAAGGTCTTCCTTCAGTTTGCTCACTTGTTGTAGTTTCTGATCTTCAGCCTGAGTTTTCTCAGCTCCTGCTCTGTGTTGAAGGTTCTTCATGGTTTTGACGTTGGACTGCAGATCTTCACTGACTCCTTGTGTAAAGCTGAGGTGCTGCAACAGTTTGTCTAATTTCCCCTGTAGCTTAGAGGCTAGGATAAAACAGAGAAGTCAACATTATACTGTAAAAGGTACAAGATGTTGTTTTAGAATCACAAATGGGAACTGACTTTGTACAATCTAAACCAAACTGTGAACTAGATTGTATAATGTTAACTGTTCTGGTATCATATTGCCTATTCCTGTGTTGTAAGGAGCCGTTACGCTATAATTTAAAAAATGTCAAATTTCATTCTACCTACCGGCATATCTCTTGAACAGACATTTAAACCTAAAATCGTGATATAATTTGATGTATTTTTCTGTTGACTGCCATTTAACATGACTTAGTTAATATTCAAAGCTTTGGGAAATAAAACAATATCAGCTGTGTTTTAAGAAAGGTTGACTTATCATCATGAGCACAACATGTGAACTAAAAAAACTGAACCCAAGTCTGAGAGAGTTTAAAGCTCTGCAGTATTTGTACAGATGAAGTGGTCTGAGACTGTAGCTTGTAGGATCCGGAACTACATAAAAACTATTTTGCGTATATTTTTTGAGTTGCCTCAAACACAAAATCATCAAGCAATAGATTATTAATCACAGATTTGTGTAAAAAATATATAAATGTAAGCTTAAAAAATACTGGATTAGCAGGAAGGCAAACACTAAATGACACATCAGACCCACCGTGAGATTCCTCCTGGCTGTTCTTCTTGCTCAGGTCAGAAAATTTGCTCTTTGTCTTCTCTACCTGATCTTGTGCCTGCCGGCGCTGGACTTCGGCCTGAACTTTGGTCTGTACAGCATCCTCCATCTTGTTTCTCATTTTGGTCAGCAGTTCATGAACCCTGAACGCCTCAATGCTCACTTCCTGTAACTGGATGTCGTCTGCCTTTTTGATGAACCGCTGGGATCACAGAAAAGAGAGCACAATGTAGATCTGCAGACATTTAGACTGCATATATCAGCATCAGATTTTTGTCATCTTCTCATACTTTTTCAGTTATTTTTTTCACAAAAAGTGTATTTTTTGTACTAATTCTACAGCAGGCAACACAAAAAAAAATACAGATTACAGCCCTCACACCAACCAAATTATCTTCTGAAGAGATTAAGTGCTATATTTGAAACTTTAAATTGTTTTGAGACAAAAGTAACTAACCTTCTCACTCAGTTCCTGCTTGATTCTTTCCAGGTTTTTCCTGAAGTGACTGTTCAGAGCATCTTGAAGCCTTTTCACCAGTGGCTGCAAACACACAACTAAGTTAATAATGCCTGCGCAGAATATTTAACAGAATAATGTACAATAATAAACTCATTCATCAATTAAATGACTGAGGCATTTTATTTGACAATATATTTTAAAAGGCACATCTTTATAGTAATGCATAAGCAAACAGACATGATCTGGGTCAAGGATGACTAACTCCTCTTCCTCCTCCCCATCGTCCTTTTCTGTCCATTCTGGATCTGTCATGACTTCTGATGTGTTTGGACCAGACAGATGAGAAGTTGGTGAAACCAAAAACAAAACAAGCAAACGAACAAACAAAAAACAAAAACTTAATGAATGCCGTTATACAGCAAATAATAAACTTGAGATGATGCAGTGATCTCAAACCTGAAAATACAGAAGGAAAACTTTTGTGTCCCCACTGAAGAATGATTAAGTCAAACAAGGCATTGTAATTTGATCTTATAAAATTAAACATCTTCTGTTCAAGCTTAATTAAAGCAACTACAATCTGTTTTTTTGTGTGTGTGTGTGCTTGTTTTTGTGTCACATTTGGCTATTTTGTTGCCTCCGTGATGATAAATAACACTGTATTAATATGTAATTTGTGTATAGCCGTTTAGTGTTGACAGAGTGTTTGACTAGATGTAGTGGGTTATTCACCGGCCATACTGAGGTCGGGGTCAGGCTCGGGGTCAAGGTCATCAGGCTGTGGCACTAATGAATCCTGTGGATTATAACAGAGAGAATATTTACACATCTTTAAGAAGTTATGAGTTTCATATAATGTATTGGACTATTTAAAAATCCACATTTCCTAATTTATATGAGTGACACATTATGCATTAATCTTAAGCTCCTGTTGATGTTTTGTACATCCCAGCAAGAGGGTGAATGTCCAACATGACTTCATAAGCCGATAAAAAGTGCATAAATCCAATAACGGAGATAAACGCAGTGTTTCTGTGGACGTCGGACCTGTGCAGAAAGTGGGCTACTCGTTCCAATGGCCTCTTCTCTTCCAACCCGAGTGCTGACGTCTTCATCATGTAGCTTCTCTTCCTTTTCCTCACCTGATGAGCTCTGCATTGTACCTGTCATCAGATTAGGTGCATGAAAACAGCTGTGCTAGCATATTTTACACGATATATTGTTGCTTTTT
>NC_056513.1:6426177-6458681 GCF_014905685.2 Nematolebias whitei | reverse complement strand
CCCTGTGACTTGCATGCCGAAGCGATGCATTTATGGATTTTTTCACATATTTATAAACCAATTTTTGGCTGAGATATGACCGTTTTCATTCATTCTGACTGAAAATATTGAACACTACCATTTTCAGCCATTAGATGGCACTCTAGCAGTATGGTATGCCGTTGTATCATGTAATTGGTAAAAGTGGCTATTAATGACACAATCGGCTTGCCAAAACTGCCACCGTCGTCTGCCTGGAGCAACAGTCAAATCATTTTCATTTTTCTGCGCCGCCCCGGCGAAATGCAGCTAATTTAAATTATTGAGGTGCATTTATTAAGTCAAAGTTAGACCGAGACACACCTTTACTATAAAGTCGAGCAAACAAATAATTGTTTTAGGTGCTTATCTAGTTAACATTTCGAAGAAATGAACGAGACGCCCTCTGCACGTTCCCGTTTCCGCATATCGGCTTTTGAAAATGCAGCTGATTTAACCGTCAAAGTGCATTTACTAAGTAAAAGTTCAACTGAGACGCACCTTTATTATAATTTTGAGCAAACAATTGTTTTTAAGTGTAAATCGTGTTAAATTCATGTTAAAATCCTCACGTGCACGCTCCCGCAGCCGCCATTTGGCAGCCAATCGAGTTTTGACACAACACCGGCCCACGTTTCCAGGTTGTCAGTGGTGACGCGTAATAGATGCGACATATACGGCAAAGCAACGTATTTATGTATTTTCCCACTTTATTAGACATATTTGGACTGATGCGACTTTTAGGGCAGTGCGACACGTACGGCAGAAAATACAGTAAAAATTTGCCCCAAAATTAAACAGAATTCAGAACTTTTTGTGCAGTTTATAAACAGCTTTAGTAAAATACATTTTTATAGATTCACCATTTGCAGCTGCTGTGGTTTTTCTAAAAACTAGAAATGACTGAGGTCTCTCCACACCACCAGATATTTTTACGCAGCTTTTCACCTCTGGTCCACACACAAAGATTGTGGGACATGTATTCATTTTTATTTAACTTTTATTTATACAGATAGTCTCATCGAGTCACGAGGACTCATTTTCAAGAGAGACCTGTTTGGGAGCAGATGGTGGGGGTTAATGGCCTTGCTCAAGGGCCCAGAATGGGGCAAATGAGGTGGCAGGTGTGGGCGTTTCACTTTTCCCACCCACATTTTGATGATGTTGGTCCGGGGAGTCGAACTGGCGACCTTCCAATCACAGGCCCACCTTCGCTAACCTCTGTGCCACCGCTCTCAAACAAAACAGAGTTTTTAAAAAAAATCCACGTTTGGGGTCTCTGTATGGAATTACAAATGCTTTCAGAAAACATGACCTTATTTGCGCATGTATTCTGGAACATGGCTGCACCCTGGAAAACAAAACTAAATGTTTTTCCCCAACATTTGTCTCACTTTGTTCTGATCCGCTCACCACTAAACTCTAACCATGAGCCGAGGTGATTCACATCTGAGAGGAAACTGGACATTGTTTTACAGAATAAAACATTTAGCCAATTTAAGCACGCTAGCATGTTTAAGTAGAACATCTGCATGTGGCGCCGATTACTGCAATTTCACATCTTTATGGCTTAAAAAGAATTAAAAAAAAAACTTTAAAAAAAAAACTTGCAAAGTCTCTCCTTGTTAAAAAGATAAACAAAACAGCTGCATTGATTGTGTGTGTGTGTGTGTGTGTGTGTGTGTGTGTGTGCATAAGAGAGTGAATGACCCAGAGAGCAGCAGGCTGTGGAGAGTTCAGGCTGGTGTTTCTCTCTCATCCACACTCCTCCTGTTATGCACCTGCTGCTTTAGTTATTAGAATTTTTAGATCCCAGCAGGGAACTAAACTGGTTTTGATGCGAGTACTGGTTGCACAAATGTACGCCACAGCTGTGCTTGCACTTTGCTCTTGCCAAACCCGTTTTGAACAGAGAAGCTTCAGAGTGTTGTGCAAACTTTTCCACTTTTGGCTCAAAAGCTGCTTCAGAATGTTTGAACAAAGGCAAAAATAGAAACGGAGAACAAACATCTGTTTAAAACATCTGTAGTAGTGTAGCCAGGGATGTAGTAAATTATACTTTTAAAAAAAATTGGGTGTGAAAATACCTGGAATTCCTGTTCTAGTTTTTTCCCTATCCAGTCAGTAACGTGAGCCAGAGTGACTTCTCTTTCTCCAAGTTTAGGCCGAGCCTTTAACTCCAGGTGAGGTGGAGTCCTAAAGCCGTACCTGCAATATAAAACAATTTATTTTAAATTCAGTCAAGTTTATTTTTATACCTCCAAGTCCCAACAGAAGTCGTCTCAGGGTACTGTACAAACGCATTCACATACATTAAAATAAACGGCAGTTAGTAAAAGTTCTCTAAGGAAGCAGCAGATTGTGTTGAATCTAGACTTCATTGCAGTCACCCATCCTGATAAAGCAGAAAGGAGACAGTGGAAAGGAAAAACTCCCTTTTAAACAGGTCTACTTCAACCAGCCGGGTTTGAGAGGACAGGAAGTAGAAACAAACACAGAACATATTAATTACAAAAACACCTGCAGATATCTATAAAATAAGCACCTTCCAACATGAAGAGTCACCAGCAGGGGGCACTGCTGCGCTCTAAAGAACATGTTTGATTTTTTTCAGTAGATCGGCTGAGCTGTGGGTTTCGTTGCTCCGAGAACTTTCTTCGTTCAAAGTGAATTATTTCTCAGAAATAAACGTATGCGACTGACTGCTGGTTGAAAAACGAGGAAATTAAGAGTAATCGCAGACTTTTCTCGATTGTTTCCTGAGGAAAATGTGACCGTCGTTTTCAGCCTCAAGAAGACAAAGCTTCCTTCACGTACCATATTCTGTCAGTGGGAGGAGGAGGAATGTTGACCGCCAGCCTTCCTCGGAGCTGCTGGAGCTCCACGGAGAGCAGCAAGGGGGTGTTGGACACCTCCTCCATCTTCTTTTTGATAAACTCCGTCTCTGTGGCCTTCTGGAAGTATTTGGACTTGGCAATCTTGTCCACAAAACGCATGATCTTGCTCGGTTTGTGTCCCCCCACCAAACTGTAGCCATTAAAAGAACGTTCAGAGTTAAACTAAACGACTTGATGCTTTTTAAACATTAAGTCAACTACATCTGATGCTTAGATTGCTATATTCTACAAAGTTGGTGTTGCGAAAACAATCACCCCTCTGCTCCAGGTAAATCATTGGAGACATCCGACGTGTCCTCTTCGTCTGACGAGCCGGCACTGGATGACTCTTCATCGCTGGCAGCCAGGCAGTAAGTCCGAGGCCTGTACCTGGAAACACAAACACGGTCTTTACGTTTACTCGCTGCAGAAACACGACTGGTTTTAAAGTTTTAGGTGTGAACTCGTTTCGTTATAAAAAGCTCAGATGAACAGTTTCACTTCCTAAACCGACGACCTTCCTCGACCTGAGCTGAACCTGCTGCAAGGTTTGCACACGTTTTCATTTTGAAATCCCAAATCTCGTCAGACTCTACGCTTTAGCCGATTTCTGAGTAACTCGTCTAGAAGTTTACTTTTAGTTTATTTTTGGAAACAAAACAAAAAGAAATCAAGTCTGGAAACAAATTATTTTTCATACAGTTTTCTTTTGTTCATACTTTAAAAGAACTCTCAGTTTAATGTATTTTCAGGCCTATAAGTTGCAATTTTTTTGCATAATTGGCATGCCCTGTGACTTATACACCAAAACGACTTATTGATGGATTTTTTCCCATATTTATAAACCAATTTTTGGCTGAGATATGACTGAGGCAGCAAATATTTTTGAAATACAACTGATTTGACCGTTAAAGTGCATTTATTAAGGAAAAATTCAACTGAGGAACACCTATACTATAATTTCAATCAAACAATTGTTTTAAAGTTTTAATCTTGTTAAATTCTTGTTAAAGTCCTGCCGTGCGCGCTCCCACGGCCGCCAATTGATTTTTGGCACAACACTGGCCCACATTTCCAGGTTGTCACAGGTGACGCATAATGGATGCGACGTATACGGCGAAGTTACGCATTTGTTTTTTCCAAATTATTAGACATTTTTTGACAGATGCCACTTTTACTCCGGTGCGACTTATAAGCCGGAAAATACGGTAATTTGTTTGTCACGGAGCCGTTTCTCTACTAAATACAATAAACCCTGCGTTTGACCGAGTGTGTAAAGTATTTGCCCGTGCAAGTCGTGCTCGTCTGTATTTCAGAGAAATATGCTGTCAGATAAACATGATCAGACCAAGAAATGAATAATTAATAGATGAAGCATTAATCCCAACTAGACTGGAAGTCATTCAGCACTCACCGAGGCAGGAAACATCCGATTAACAGCCGCATTAAGGTAGGACCCAGAGAGGAGGAGGAGCAGGAGGAAGGAGGTGAAAAAGCACAGTGTGAGACGGGTGAGGGCCGGACACCAGACAGAAATAAGCACCGATTTCCCAGGGTGAGTAAGAAACGGCATTAAACCCAGTCAACCGTGTCCTGAAAAGGTTCGGCGGATCATCTTACCCGTCTTTGCCAAACTCCCCTATGCGGAGGTTCTCTCCCTCCTTCCCCAGGCGGTGAAGGATCATCTTGGTTTCCAGAGTCATCAGGAAGGAGCCGCTGTAGGAGACCTCCAAGTCGAACCACAGACCTGATGAACGCACAGGAAACAAAAAGGTTGAATGTTTGAAGGATGTGAAACAAATTCACAGAAAAACTTCCCAACCAACAGACTTTTCTTTATATAGAAACAAAAGATTGAAAAATCCTTCTGGTTTCATCCTGTTGACCGGTTTTCACACAAACCAAGAACACTTAAAGTCAAAACTGTCACTTTTTCCTTTATTTCCCTCCTTCGTCTGCCTCAAGTGACATTTTATTCCTGTGAAACCCACTTTTTGGTGTAATTTATGCAATTTCTTTTGTTCCTCTCTTTTTTTAACACAACTGTTTTTGTTGGGAGTTTGATTCAATTACTTCTATTCAAAGCCTCTATTGGTTGCCGACATGGATATGAATTATTTTTGAAATTTGATGATTTACTGTAGATGTAGTTTCCCTTTACACCACTTGAGGGCAGCAACAGCTGATGGACATAAACTTAAGACGCGTGTAAACATCCATCCAGAGACAAAGAGATGATCGTCCACACCCCGACTGGCTGGATCAACTTCTAGAACCTGGCGACCGAGACTGGAAACGCTAAATGATGGAATAATGACGTCAAAGTGTGGAGAGGAAGAGGAAAGAAGTCAGAAATAAAGAGCGAGTCAAAGAGAAACAGGAAGAAGAGAGAAAATCAAAGTGTGATCTACATAAACGGGCACAGAAAGGAGAGAGTAAGATGTAAAAATAGAGAAGAGGCAGAACAAACTGGGTCTGCTCGTTGGGTCTTTTTATCTCACGGCTTTGAAAATGTCTGAGCTCAGCCTGACGGGACAGGAAGGGATCGTTCAGGTTGATTAGGTTCAACGTTCTTCGCTGTCATTCACATCACATGTGGTACATGAGGTGGGATGAAATCATGCACTCAAGCAAATAACATAATGGCAAAAAATATAAAGTATAAAAAGAAACGGTTTACAAGGATCTAAGACAGGGTTATTCAACAAAACTGCTCAGGGGGCCACAGGTTCTGAAAGCCAGCAGCTCAGGGGCCGAACATCCAGCGATTACAGTCGTTACGTAAATAAACCAGATTTTACAACGATCTGTTGCCTTTTAAATTTATTTTATTGCATTGAATCATAAACACTATAAACAGAACCCAAGTTGACCCAGACGAATAGCCCTGATCTAAGATATACTGTACTTAACACTAATAATGTAAAATAATACAGTATTAGGTTTTAGATTCACTGTGACAAACCAGAACTTATCGATTTATATCCAATGATTACTTTCGGAGTTTCCCTCAAATTCCTTCAGTGGTTAATCAAACAGATTTTGTGTTCCCCAAAGTTAGCTGTGGTGGCCATCTTGAATCAGGTCAACTCCATCCATCCATCCATCCATCCATCCATCCATCCATCATCTTTACCCGCTTCTTCTTTTTCAGGTTGCGGGGGTCACTGGTGCCCATATCCAGCAGCAGCGTTTCTAGTGGCACGCAATACAGGCACACTAGCTAAAAAAGCTAAAGCAGAGCTCATGCTGCCTCTTCCATCATGCTACACCACCACCCCCCACGCTCGAAAGCTGTTGGTGCAAACGGCGCACAGCTCAGATGTGAAGACTTTTTCAATCTAAGCAACAGAAGGATCATTTTTATTTTTAGACTTGGAGACTGAATACTTTACTAAATAAAGTCATTTCAGTAAAATTAACCCTTGTTGTTTTTTAGTTTGTATATAATACTGCAAAGAAACACGTTAAGTTAATTTTGTCAAATGAATAACTATGATTTCTGTTTTTTTATTGTTTTTTGTTATATCACGAAATTTATCGTTATCGACAGAATGCTCTGAAATATCACGATATTATATTTGAGCCATATCGCCCACCCATAGTCTCCAGTTAGGGACACCTGGACAGGTCTCCAGTCCACCACAGGGACACAGAGACCAATGAGACAAACATTCTCTCTCACCTAGGGACAATAGAGCTACCAATCAGTCTAACATGCATGTTTTTGTCTGTGGGAGGAAATTGGAGTATCTGGAGAAAACCCACATATGCACAGAGAGAACATGCAAACTACAAATTCGTTAAACTCAGTGGTCGATGAGCTGTTTTGGTAACAGACAAATAAACACAGACATCAGATACATCTGCACTGAAGGCTCAGAACGACGACCTCAATAAAACTGGGCTCCATGAACACTGATTGAAGAGGCACTCGAGGTGTCTGGCTCGGTAATGTTCCAGAAAAAGAAAGAAATAATTGCCGTCTCAGCTGGTTGAACACTCCGTTCCTGCTCTCATTAGAAGGGTTACGTGAGAGCTGCAGCGACTCAGAGCACAGAGGAAGAGAGAAAGTACGAGCACAAAGAGGAAGATGACACAAGAGGAAATCTGAAAGGAGAGAGCAGCAGACATGAACAGGACAGAAAACAGAACATACAGATGATAAAAGGAATGATCAAACATCTTGAGACCGGAGCAGAGACGTGTTGACTCAGGTCTTAATTAGTCCAAGAAGGCAAAAATACACCGTAGTCATTAAACTTAGACACATTTAGTAGAATCTTCTTAAACCGGTTTAGTTGAACTGAGCTAGAACTCGTTTAGATGGTGCTCAAAATAAAGCTTTGAGCACCATCATCCCAGTAGATCTCTGCAACTTGCACTTCACTTAATAAGTAATTACAAATATTTGTAGATACATTGGTGAATCTAAACAGCCACTGGCCAAAAGGATGGTCCAGCACAGAAGAGCAACATCTTCAGGCCAGGACTCTGAGGTCTACACTCATCTCCAGGCCAGAGGTCACTTGTTCAGGGATGAAGATGTTCACATCCTGGACACAGAGAGGGACGATGAGAGGAGTGAAGGAAGACATCTTTGTGAAAAGAACCCATCCATCATTAAACAGGGGCGGAGCCTCCATGTCCAACTGTCCTTCTCTTACAATGCTGTTATTGCTAGAATCACTCAGCTCTGTGAATAGCAAGCGGCCATCAGGGCACTAATGGTTGGTCGTTAGGCTGATGGTCCTCCTTTGGCATGTATCTGGCTGTCAACAACAAAACTGGTTGATCCACGATGAGAATGTGCCATTTATTTATTTAAGGAAGACTGCGTTTGCTGCAGCTCCTCAGACTGAAGAAGTCTTTTGGATAAAAGGCCAAACGTTTCAACAAGAAGAATCCATCCAGAGGACCTGACTCGACTTTGTTAGATTTTCTTTTATAGCGCCTCCATGCTTCACCGCCTCTAACTTTATGATTAACAGTAAAACAACAGAGCATTGTTATTGTCAGACAGCAACAATCTGGGACCATAAAATATTTGTGCTTTATATAAATAAGCGTGATTGACCTTACTGTCTGATGAGCTCAGCGGTAAATCTGTTTTTTGATGCGTTACAAACATGATTTTGCCTGTTTTTAATGAAAAGCAGCTTTTAATGTCTATAATGACATCTTGCTTGTGTTGGGTGTTATCAATAGTTTTTTTTAAATGTGTATACACTTTATTCACAAGTATACAAACGTGTGCAGTTGTTCAAAGTTACCTGTTCTCTTTAAATGAGCTGTCACTAATGTCATGGTTTTGTGGATTGAGAGAACAGCCTAAATATTATTTCCATTACTGCGTATGCGTACTGCAACAAACACTTGAAAGTTTTTACATATACCTTTAATCTAACCAAGACTAAAGAAAAATAAGCAGATTTTAAAAAATGCACCAATCTAATATGTTTTAACTTTATAATTATAAGCAGATCAATTTGCTCAATGTTCAGAGCAGCCAGAAATCATGGCTTACTTTCAAGCTTAGTGCACCTCAAGGTGCATCTCACAAGGGTGTGACTGTTGAAAACTCGTTGGCGATAGGCCTGTCACGATAAATAATAAATCAATTAATCGCATGATAAATGAAAATTATCGACCTCATTTTCATTTATCAGCTTTATCATTTCTTTGTGTCTCTCTCTTTCTACTGAAGACACTGGATGACAAAAGGCTCAACTCCAGTGACCTTCACTGACCCCTCCCTTTCTCTTTAAAATCTGTTTTAATCGTCCAAAATCGCGTTTTTGTATCGTTAAAAGCAGCTAAGCTACGAGATAAGCTAACAGGCCGACCTCTGGAAAAAAACTCCGCCTTGTAGCTCCAAAATTCACAGTTGAAACCCGTGCCTTTGTCTAAAAAGTTGTTTTTCTCTGCAAAAAGAAGCTGAGAACTTGTTTACTGATTTTTTTTTAATTAAAAGCTTTGTGTGACAAATACTATGCTAAAGAGCTCAAACCACACCGAGCGTCTGCCATTTTGAGAACTGAACAGGAAGGAGAGACAGCCCATGTCACGTCAAGTGGCCTCCCTCGCATTTTTCTTAAAGAGACACGCTGCTCGCTCCCTCACTATCCATCCTTCGGTTCAAACAGTCTTCTACTGCCATCCAGTGGTCAAAAAAACGTACTACCCACAATAATTAAACAACATTTTTTCTTAAATTTGACAATACTAATTATTGTCAAATTTCAGACAATATTATCGTTTATCGCAATAATTTCTGAGACAATTAATCGCCCAGCAACATTTGTTATCGTGACAGGCCTATTTGGCGACTCTAAACTGTGAGGAAACTTTAATTCAACCTTTATTTATACAGGTAAATCCCATTGAGCCCCGAGGACTCATTTACAAGAGAGACCTGGTTTCAACAAAGAATGATGACAACAATGGACAACAGCGACAACAATAAACAGTTATAAAAAGGCATATAGATTTTTTTTTTTTTTACAAATAAGATGGCAAAAAAAGTAACAAAAACAGCTAGATTCTAAGGTGTTGTTAAATAACAGGTTAATTTTCAGGTGCAGTCTCACTGAGCTCGAGTGTCTGCGACCAGATAATCAGCGAGTCACGTGGCCACATTTTGAGCGTCTAGTTGAAAATCACTTCCTGTTTTTGTGTGCACGGCTTGCCAAACTGTATTCTAGACTGTGCACGTAATCGTCATCCTCCACCTGCATCGTCTTCGCGTCGGCACGCTTTTCTCCTACTGCGTCAGCTGCCACCATGTTTAGGATTTAATATACCGTATTTTTCAGATTATAAAAGGTGCATTAAGCGAAACGAGTTCATTTTTGACAGATTTTTTGAGCGCCATGTACCACATAAAATCAGTTCGAGGTCAGTTAGCACAACCAGAATTCATACATAAGGTGCACCGGATTATAAAGCTCACTGGCAATATTTGACAAAATTAAGAGGTTTTAAGTGCGCCTTATAGTCTGAAAAATACAGTACTGTAGTACTCTGTAAATAAGAATACTTGGACCAGTTTTTAATAATTATTGGTTTTAGACTTGGACATGTTTTCTGTCGGAGAACTCCCGCGCAGATGTTTAAATACAGCTGTGGCTCTAATGGAGGACGTTTCAGACAAAATTAAGACAAGTAGAGACAACTGAAACAATTCAGCATGCCTTATGGAGATTTCCGTGCTGTCGTTATTCATCTAATTTATTTTCCGAGTCTTTGTTGCCTCAAGTGTTTTAAACTCTAAACTCGTTGCTAATTTTGGGGTACAACATCATCTGAGGAAGCCTGCCGGTTCCGTTACCCGACTAATAAATGACTCGCATTACAAGATGTTTCAGTGCCTTCTCTGATGTGGATGGACTGTTGTGCTCAGAAACTTGAAACGTGTGGTTAAACACAGATCAGCCACCGTGCGTCTGTTTCTTATTGTTTTAGATCATTCCTCTCTTGCCTTGATGGTCGATGTAAGGTGCAGACGCCCCAAGGATCCGGGGGATGGCTGAGCCCATGTCCAGTTCTGTCAGGGTTAATTCATTCATGAAGTAAGGCAGCTGAAAAAGACAAGCACATTAATTAACTGAGGAAACATCATTTAATATTTATAATTTATAATCCAGTTTTAGCTTCTCTCCATTGGCTCCCTGTCAAGTCCAGAATTGAATTCAAAATCTTACTTTTAACCTACAAAGCTCTCAACAACCTAGCTCCATCTTATATTACAGATCTTATTGTTGCATATTTTCCTTAACAGAGCACTTCACTCTCAGACTGCAGGCTTACTTGTGGTTCCTAGAGTTTCCAAAAGCCGAATGGGAGGAAGATCTTTCAGTTATCAGACTCCTCTCTTCTGGAACCAACTTCCAGTTTCTGTCCGTGACACATTGTCCACTTTTAAGACTGGGCTTAAGTCTTTCCTTTGTGATAAATCCTATAGTTAGGGTGGGCTTGTTATGCTGCTATAGGCTTAGACTACTAGAAGACAAACTGACCTTGTTTCCTTAAATGAATTGCTAAAATTGAATAGTTTTCATTTGATATTATTTCTATCTTTACATGTGATTCTTGACCTGCCATTGTGTATCTATTACTACCAAACCCAGCCGGTCTAAGCAGATGGCCGGTTGTCCTGAGCCTGGTTCTGCTAAAGGTTTCTTCCTCGTGAGGGAGTTTTTCCTTTCCACTGTCGCCTTCATGCTCGCTCAAGATGAGAGTTCTGTGATGGAGTTAAACTCAAAGCTGCTCCTCAGATAAATTGTGTTAATTTTTTTTTTACATATGAATATTTCTGTTCAGTGCCCTGAGACGACTTCTGTTGAGACATGGCGCTAAATAAAGAAACTGAATTGAGTTACACTTGCGAAGGAGCAACAGATTGGTCAAACGTACTACTAACAACAAGAAGAACGAGGGTACTGCATACGTTATACACCCGTCAAACTATTACACAGCAATCGGTAGCAATGGCAAAGACCATGTTAAAACGTTGACCTTGATTTGTGACCTTGACCTTAGAGCTGGGAGGTGTATGACGTTTTGTTAAATTATCTGGAGTGTATCAGAAGTTGTGGCGCTGACGAGCAAGAAACTTGTTTTACATTTGACCTCGTTTTGCGACCTTGACCTTGAAGCCGAGGATAAGAAAAGATTGAGACACGTCGTGTAGCAGTGGTACATATTTTTGTTAAATTATTGGGTGGGACAAGCAAAGACCTCGTTTTAACTTTGACCTTTATTTGTGACCCTGACCTTGGAGCTATGGTTGCATGATGCTCTGCGGGTGAGGATAAATAATAACAATAATAATAACAATATGTCCACCTTTCAAGGAGACTATATAAATATGCAAATGTCTCCATAAAGACAGTAAAGACACAGATGGATGAAGCCTTATGGCGTAAACCAGGACTACTCAACTAAACTGATCAGGGGGCCACAGTTACTGAAAGCAAAGAGCTCAGGGACCAGACATCCAGCAGTTATTCTCATGAATTAAGTTTGTTTTAGGGTTTAAAAACTAGTTTTATTTAAAAATGAACCCACTGGTGGGCCGAACTGAGCTCACGTGTGGGCCTTATTTGGCCCCCGGGCCACCAGTTGAACAACCCTGGTGTAAAATGTGTGTGTGTCTCGAAAGGACAGAACAAATCTTTATTTTCCAGTGTTTTAAACTGTAACTTTAATAAATCAAAATGTATCACGTCACATAATGAGTTATAAATTATTATCTATGAGACACAGGATCGGATATGAATGGTGAAAACTTTTAAATTGTTCATTTAAATTTGGAGCAGAGGAATTTTAGAGGTTTTCTTTCCTGCTTGGTTGAATCCAAAGAATCTCCTGTTTGGAAGAAAAAGAAAACTTGTTACGAGTCTTGGTGCACTCACTCGAATCTTGCTGAGCTTCATCTGGATCTTCTTTGAAATCACTTCGGCCCAGTAGGGCTCGGTCAGAAAGTCCCAGAAGAGCCGACCGAGGGCTGCGTTCACCCAGGCAACAGAATCCTCCTCTTCCTCCTCTCCCTGGGGCTGCACCTGAGCGGAAGAGGTCCCCTGAAACTAAAGTAACACCAGAAGAAAAACAACTTGAAGCCTTTGACTCTATAAAACATTTAGTCTGCAGCGTCTGAATCAACTCCTCCAACTACAACCACAGCTCTGACGGAGATGGAAGTTTGTGTTTTTTCTTCTTCTTTCGGCTGCTCCCTTCTTCAGGGGTCGCCACAGCAAAACAACTCGCACGAAGAATTGGCAGTTGATTTTACGCCGGATGTCCTTCCTGACGCAACTACAGACCACCGAGCTACCACAGCCCTCTGTGTGGAGCAGAGCTGCCATTTGGGGTGCCCGAGGGAGCAGATGGTGGGGGTTAAGGGCCTTGTTCAAGGGTCCAGAGTGGGACAAATGAGGGTAGACAAGTGTGGGTGCTTACCCACATTTTGATGTCAGTTTGGGGAATTGAACCAGCGACCTTCGATTACAGGTTTTCCTTCCCTAACCTAGTCTGCGCCACCGCTCCCCTGGTTTGTGTAAAACGTAAATAAAAACAGAATGCAGTGATTCACAGATCTCATAATCCTGTACAGTAGTCCCTCGCTACTTCAGTGTTCGTTTATCGCAGACTCGCTCTGTCGCGGTTTTTCAAAATAAGATTGGACATGACGAACAATTTGCTGACTGACGGATGAGCCGCATGATCGGCATGAGATTTTTATTTAAAATAAATTATTTTAAATTATTTAGCACCTGCTGCACCTTTGTGCAGCCCACACTGCAGGATAAACTTCCTGCTGCAGCTGTTCTCCGTGCAGAGCACAGAAGTGGGCGTGGCCAAAAGTGCTTGCATGTGGCTGAGAGCAGAGGAGGCAGAGAGCTGAAATCATGACAATCTGTGCTCTTTTAGAGCATTGAGAGTTTAGAAACATTGTTTAGAATATTGCAAGAATGTGGGAAGGGTTTAAAACGCCTTCGCGGTTTTTCACTTATCGCGGGACTTCAGGGTACGGATCCCCCTCGATAAACGAGAGACAACTGTATTTCATTTCAATGGACGGACAAAATGTTTGGCTTTTAGCTAATCATTTGATACTTCCAGCTTTCAGGTAGCCTTTTTCTACATTTGGCTTTAAGCTCTTGTTTTGTTGATTTTAGCAAGCATCTTGTGACTTAACTTTGAGCTAAGCCTTTGCAACTTTTGGCCTATAGCTAACACTTTTGACATCTTGACTTCTAGCCATGTTTTTCTCCTTTTAGCTAGTCTTTTGCTTCTTACAGCTTCTATCCAGGTTTTTGCTACTTAAGCTTTTAGCAACTTTGCTGTTATTGAACACATCAAATGTCGAAACTGAAGAACGGGATCATTTTGTGGGTAATAAATAAAACAAAACAATGTTCATTGTGAAAAAAAATGTGGCTCGTTACATACAGATACCGTTTTTGTTTCCTTAAAGCACAATGTCCCAACCTTTGGGATATATGTCGTCCATATTGACAAGGAAAAACCCAGAAATTCACTGTGCGCATTCACATTTCCTCTGACACAATATGGGCGTTACAACCAGCAAATGAGACCGCAAGTTAATGCATTAAAAAGGAGACTGAAAAAGGAAAACATGTTATTAGTATAAAACGGATAATGAGTATGCGCTACCTTCTTATCAGCCCCGGGGCTGCTCTGCAGACTGGAAGCGGCGCTGGCAGCTGTGGGGCAGACTGCCGCCTGCTTTGGCAGAAAGGATCCCATGTAGACAGCGTAGTCTAACGGAGGTTTGCTTTTGGCACTGCCTGCTGCTGACGACGGGGGCGCAGAGTCCTTTGACTTCATCTGAGATGCCAGCATCTCATTGAGGCTGCTGCGGCTGCTGCTGCGGCTGTGAGAGATTGAGGCTGCGGAGAGGCAGAATATTAAAAACACAAAACATTTCCTGTTCACTACAACTTTGCATCACTTTTATTAAGTAAAACTGGTCTATAAAATGATAATCCAAACAAGTGTTGAAGACTTTCTTACTCTTTTTACTGCTCCCAACACAGGAGGCTTTCTTTAACTCAACTCTGGCATTAGAGGCCGACAAGAACCTCTGGAACCATTCCTCTTTGTCCCTCCCAGTCCTCCCAAACAGGTACAGGGTCAGGCACCTTCTGGCAGACGACGGGGATTGTTGCTCCTGTGCTCCGTTGTCTCTTGAACTTGTGGCCTGATTGCCCCCCACCCCCTCCGCCTTTGACATGAAGTCGTCTTGTTTGGCAAGTTCGATGCAGATGGGGTATTTTTTGTTCCATACTCGCTTCCTGGCCAGATTCTGAGGCACTAAATACACCTGAGAGACGGAGAAAAACGAGAAAAAGGACTCGTTTGAATCTCTTTTAAACCTCCCTTCCCTTTTTTTTTAACTGGTGTACGTAATTATCACAAAATGAGCAGTTCATTTCTAGCTTGATGTTTAGCTGTGACATTTAAAAGTGAATCAGTCAAATAAAAGTTAAAGAACAACTTCCAATAAAACCTTCAGAGCTACACAGATGTATGATTCTCTCGTGTGCATTACGACAGCAACATAAAACGCACGTTACTGTTGGTAAGGTCATAGATCTTCTGGCTGACGTAGGTCACGTCAGGTTTTTGCTCCTTGTGCGTTGCGCGGCGAGCGACGTTGCGGTTGGGTTTGGACAAACGGATGATGGGGCCCTCCAAGCGGACGTACACGGAGTGCGTCAGCGTCGCGTGGTACGTCTCGGGGTCGTAGTTCAAAATCTCGTTCATCCAGCCCTGGAAGGAAGACAAACAAGTTGCAGATTAATTTAATCTGCACTAATCTGGTGTTTGAACGTGCACTTCTTAATATTAATTTACAGATTTTTTTTTTAAACAGTTAAAATATTTAGAATAGCCACTCGTTAGCGTTTAAAACAGGACTTCACACTGTGTTGTTTTTATGATGCTGATAAAAGTTTATCATTTTCTTTCTGCTTTCAAGTTCAAGTTAAACTTCATGAGTCGCTCTGATTATTGCACCCTGTCTTAAATATAAAAAATATGACCTCCGTTTAGTTATACACAGTCTGATGGGTATCTGTAACAAGAGAGGCAGAGCTGTCCGTTATCAGGCTCCTCTTGTGGGACCAACTTCCAGTTTCAGTCTGTGAGGCTGACACTGTTGACTCAAGGCTAGGATTAAGACTTTCCTTTATTAATCCTATAGTTACGGTTGGCTTGGGTTTCCTAAGTTATCCCCTAGTTCTTCTCTTATAAAGTACGCCTGTCACGATAACAAATTTTGCTGCGCGATTAATTGCCTCAGAAATTATTGCAATAAACGATAATATTGTTTGAAATTTGACAACAATTAGTAATTATTGTAAAATTTAAGAAGAAATGTTGGTAATTTGTTTTGTATGTAGTACCTTTTGTCGACCACCGGATGGCAGTATAAGACCGTTTGAACCGAAGGATTGATAGTGAGGGAGTTAGCAGCGTGTCTCTAAGAAAAATGAGAGGGAGGCCCCTTGACGTGACATGGGCTGTCTCTCTTCGGTTCTCAAAATGGCGGACGCTCGGTGTGATTTGAGCTCTTTAGCGTAGCATTGTTCACACAAAGCTTTAAAAAATATATATATATTAAAAACTCCGTAAACAAGTTCTCAGCTTCTTTTTCCAGAGAAAAACTTTTTACACGAAGGCACGGGTTTCAACCGTGAATTTTGGAGCTTCGACAAGACGGAGTTTTTTTTCTCCTGAGGTCAGCCTGTTAGCTTAGCTCGTAGCTTAGCTCCTCAGTTTAGCTGCTTTTAACGATCCAACAATGTGATTTTAGATGGTTAAAATGGATTTTAAAGCGAAAAGAGAAAGGGAGGGGTCAGTGAAGAGCACAGGAGTTGACCCTTTTGTCATCCAATGTCAAACACTAGAAAGAAAGAGACACAAAGAAACGATAAAGCCGATAAATGAAAATGAAGTCGATAATTTTCATTTATCATGCGATTAATTGATTTATTGTTTATCGCGACAGGCCTACTTATAGGTGTAAAATGCTGGAGAACAAACTGACCATATCTCTTCACCCTGCTGCTGGCTTTATTCGCTTTATTTTCCATGTTTGTATTTGCAATCGTTTCTATTAATAGCATGTTTTTCTTCATGATTCTCCACACAGGAAGTACACCTGGACCATAGATTTAGAAACACCTGGACTAGCCGTTTTGACTTTGTGACGAAGTGGAAACACAATCTGCTGGCTTCCTTAGAAAACCGTTACTAACTGCCGTTTTATAATGTGTGTGAATGTTTTTGTCCTGAGACAACATTTGTTGTGAATTGGTGCTATATAAAATTAATTTAATGCTTTAAAACCATTTCAGTAGTAAAGCAGTTGTTTTGGTCAACATAAAGTGAAGAGCTCAAATAACTTATAGAAGCTAATTTCTCACATTTGTAAAAAAAACAATTTCGCTAATCTGGATAACATCTTCATCTCGTCACTCATTTTGGTGTTCCTTGAAAATTACCCATTACTGTATCTGCAAATAAAGATGCACAAAATTCCCCATTACTGTATCTGCAAATAAAGATGCACAAAATTCAGCACAAGTTGTACTGTTTTTAGAGCAGATACTGAATAAACGGACTTTTTAAAATTTCTTTGCTGTTTTCACTCGGACACAGAAGATTCTTGCAAATCAAATGATAAACACTCCTTGGAGCCAAACCACCGACATTTCGTCACCTGTTGTTCCATTTATTACTGTCAGGAGCAGATCTACTGTTTCAGACAATACGTCAAAATGGTTTTCTTACTCTAATGCAAATTTATCTGCCATAAATATACAAATGTGGAGGAGAAGTACAAGTAAAATCAACCTTATGACCTCAGCTCTCTGGTAATTTAGTGCATACTGTATTTTAGACAAACGCACAAGGATGTGCGCTCAGAATATTTAATTTGTGTAATCCAGGTTCAATCTAAAAATTAAACGTATTCAGTCATTGCTGTTAAACTCTCCAAAAATGCTGATTTGTTTCGTTTACAAAAAAACCCCAAAAAACACTATTGCGTTATAAAATGAAATAAACTTAAAAGGAGGAAAAGACGAACAAACCTTGTAGATTTCTGGCTCTTTAATATCCAGCTTGGTCATATTCCACAGCTTCCCCCGGTTTCTGGAATGTCCGACTTCATCTCCAGAGCGCTTTGGTCCCGTCAGCCACATGACGCCGATGGCTACAAAGAATCCTAGCCAGACTCCAAGCAGCAGCCCTCCAATGTACGTGGGCAAAGGTAAAACAAAGAACCCATAGACGAGGAAGGTAAAGACTATGAGAGAATAGTACGGGACATCGGGTGCTGGCTTAGTGTCTTCACATTCATCGTCACAGTTTGGGTCAGAACCATCACTTGGCAGCAGTTGACTCCCGGTTTGAGTAATTCCATCTGACCCCTCGGTGTCAGTACAAGTCTCAAAGTCTTCACTGTTCAGGATGCAGAAGTCCTCGTCCTCCTGTTTCGCAAGAGCAGACATGGACAGTGAGGAGGATTTGGTCGGGCTCTTAGTGTTGGCAGAGGGGTCGTTAGGTGACTCAGGTGTAACAGAGGTCCAGCTGTTGGGGCTTTCGGCCTCTGCGTCACCTTCTTCCTCTTTGATACAGTAATTGTTGTTGCTCTCCAGGTGGTCATTGATTGAGGCGATGGTGGAGAGTTCTGTGGCGCTGGCAGAAAGCACTTTGGGCCGGTAAATACTGCCGACACTTAATCCTCCACTCTTCTCATCCATGATCTTACTCAGCAACTGGAGTGGCTCAGAAATGGCCTCGGTGAGACGGCGTCTGGTGTCTTCAAATCGCGCTTCAACCTCAGAGACTTTGAAGAAGCTCCGGTTGTCTGGTGAAGTTAACGGCGAACACGGGGCAGTTTTAGAATCGCTTGCTGATGTCACGGCAGCAGACGGCAGCCTGGATTGTGCAAATTGCTTAAAGAGTTGCAGGTTAAGGCGAGGTTCGGGAAGACGGGAAGATATAGAGGAGGGGGGTGGATCCTGGGATGTATCTGATGATAACGATTTGACAAGGTTTTTCATGAGAGGTCTGTGTCTTACAGAAGGAGCTGGAGCAGAAGAGATGCCATCACGAGACTCGACGTCAGAAGAACAGGACTTTACCATACTTAAAAACGATTTGTCACCGGAGGGAAAGCTCAAAGATTTTATGGGAGAAGAACCGACAGTCAAGGGTTTATGCTCGGGGACACGTGAAGATAGAGTATGTGGTGGGGAATGGTTAGTGTGATTTCCAGAACTGGGAGAAAATCCGGATGATTCAGGAATCTCAGCAACCTCAGCTGCAGAGTCCAGAGGACCCCCTTCAAACATGTCCTCACTCGCTTCTACAGCTGTCACAACGTTTGAATCTTTCAGAGCGGCTGAGCAAGTGGGGACTGACGCAGTGTACAGCTCAAGCTCCTCTTCCTCCTCCTCCTCTTTCTCTTTCCCGAATGAGAAGTGGATGGTAATGTTCTCCTTTGACCGTGATGGCTGGACATGGAGCCTGGGGCCCCCAGCGGGCGGCTGTTTATCCGTGAACTTAGAGCTTTCTGCATGGCTCGGCTGCTGGCTGGTCATTTCAGAGGTCCTACTGAGTCAGTCTGCGAAGAGCAAACAGATTAGAGACCAAACAGTTAATTAATAAATACATTGTTGTTTGAAGGACGACATAACTGAGGTTGAGGTTTGAAGATGAGCTGCCTGCACTGTCTTTGCATCTTATGCCCAAATCAAACCGATGTGACCGAGACACCTTTGTGTGCATGCATTGAGTCCCACGATACCCACAAGGTCCTAGCAGGTGTTTCTCCACTAAATTTTCCAGGTTTAGTTCATTAGAAATAACAGTACATGATGAGACATCAGCCATCACCAAGATAATGAACAAAAACTGGAAAAAATTACATTTTTCTTCAAATCAAACGGGTTGTATTATAAATCAAAACAGAGTACTGTACACTTAAACAAATTAGGATACTATTTTTATGTTAATCCATGGTAAAAAATGTTTTTGTAATCATAAATTCATTGTGTTAGTATGAAATAATTCCAAGAAACAAAACTTTACAAAATGTTAAAACATTGTTGATACACTTGACTGTAAAATTACCATATTCTAGCTTTAAGTATATAGTACATGTGCATTAATATTAGTTTTAAATCTTCAGCAGAATGCAAAACAAGAAAAATATTTGCTGCTAGCTGCTTTCTTTCTCACTTTGCTGCATAGCTTATCATTAAGAGCCAAACATCTTAAATCCAGGACCTTTATATACACACAGGTTGGTCTCATTGAGTCACGAGGATTTATTTTCAAGAGAGACCTGTATACTCCAATAGTTTCTATAGGAATAATAATGAAAAAGAATATTGACAATTGTCAAAATGATGGCAAAAGATCTGGCAACGAAACACGATTAAACATTTTAGGCCTTTTGTTAATCTCCGGGTCCCTCTGCTAGTAGAAACAGAATTAGGGTGCTAGCTTGTTGACATCTTGTGCTCTGTGTGTCCAGCAGAAGGTCACGCTGCCTCACTCATTTACAGACTCAGCCTAACCGCTCATTGTCACATGGGTCAGAGCTGAGCTTGTTAACCAGTCGGGCAGTCGGCCAGCCACCTCTGCTCCCAGCCAGTACACCCTCTGGTCAGCTGCAACACAATGAGCTATTGTAGTGGAGACGCATTTGGACCGATTTCATGTCAACACACAAATATCTTGAATTTTAAATGGTGCATTAGAACGAGAAATACAGCGTGTGAAATTCTGCTTTAAGCACAAAAACGGAACACAAGAGTTGGCATGTGCAGGGTATGTAGAGGTTTTATTTCTGGCTATGCATCCAAGTTCATATCTGTGCACGTTTGTGTCACCAGGAGTTAGTTTTTGAACCAGCGAACTAACTTGCATGAAAGATCTGGCAGTTATTTTTACACCAGATGCCCGTCCTCATGCAACCTGGGCTCGAACCCACAACCTCAGGATTGCAAGAACAAGGCACGGACCACCGAGCTACTGCAGCCTATAAATACACCTCGAGCACAGCAATTCCCTAAAAACAAAAAAATCTCCAATCTAGGTTCGTGTTATACTCGGTGCTCACAAATAACCTAGCCTAACTTTAAAAAAAAAAAAATGCAGAAATGTTATTTTTGAGAAACTTACATCTCACAATTTGAAACATGGCGTCTGCCCAACTTTTGACTCCAACTTGATCTTTTGTTTATCTTGATTAATTGTTTTTTCACCATTTAAGGTACACCTGAGTTTAAACTGAAGCCAACGAAAAATTAAAATGTATTTTACTGTAGACTCCAACAATTAGACATTACTACTACTCATAACGCATAGAGGTCTAAACGGTTTATGAAGAGTGGGAAGATATTCTGAAACGTCTCAACTATAAAAATAAAGTTTGCATTTGATGTAGAAGTTTAATTCTGTCATTTTTCATAGTTTTGAACGACAATTTGACCACAACGGTGAAGTAACTGGCGACAGACGCTGATGATTTAATGCTGATGAGAACTTATCCTAAACAAGTGGCATCTTATAAACCAAATGTAGAATTTTTGTTGAGACATGAACGATGCCGACCTTCATGTTGCATCTGAACCAAAAGCACCAAATAAAAACATCCAATCAGTTTTTTTAGCCTTACAGAAACACAATAAAAACACTTCCAGGAAGTGCCCAAGTGATTTGTAGACCGAGTGAAAGTTTAGTTTCTGTCGAGACGTTTACTCTTCTTTCTGTGACAAAGCACAACCAGTCCCTAAAGATTTCACAACATTGGAAAAAGAAATCTAAGAGCAGAACTAATCCATGTGTAATCAGACAAGAACTGAGCAGAAACCATCTAAGACTAGAGGAAAATTCCTTCAAAAAAAAATACTAATTTTAACACTTAAAATATTGTACTTTTATAAACTACGACGTTTGAGGGCAGTTTTCTGTAGTATGGTTTGAACAGCATGACTCGGGTCGTGTCCCATCGCTTGGCTTGTGTGACCTCATCATAAACCCAAATTACATTCCATCATGTTTTCTAATATCTCACCCAAAAAGAAATGGGTTTCCACGCGTCACTGAATCACTGCCGTCTTTGGTAACACACCAACAACAACAGAGATCTTAAGACGACACGATCACATTTCTGCTCTGGACTTTAACTCCTGATTCAGAGGGGTGTATCCAGAAGAGCAACTGTCCCAAAGAAAAGGGCATTAAGGACAATACGCTAAAATCCAAATAGTTTTAAATCGGTTTCAGCTCCACCCGAGTGGGAACACTTCACCGAATTGCAAGCGCACAGTGGGTGTGAAGCACTCAAAGCGTCTGATCCAATGATGAGTCTATCCAGCAGAAACCAACACAAGAACTCCAAATGAGTCCGACAGTCACATTAGATAAATAAAAAAAAATAGAAAATCTGCTTTATTGTGCAGCTCTAGCAGCATCATTGAATGCACCGTCCAAAGGATTCTCCGAGGCCACATTTTGACAAAACCCCACGTTTTTAAACACATCTGAGGCGCTGGTCACGCAGAGGAAGAACTAGCCGATGAAAACGTCCCATCGGGAATTCATCTTTCCTTTCAACTCACCGTCAGCCCGTGCTGTTTGGCTGAAACATTAGTACAAGTTTTACTGCGGTATTCAGCCAAACGTTTAAAGTTTTGGGGTCTTTTCTAACTGGTAGTACTCAATAAGGCTACTGAATGAAGTTCTAACCAAACTATGGTTCACGTGAATGTTAAGCTCAGTCAATAAAAAACAGAAACAAAATGGACTATGTAAAATGGAGTTGCTTTATGGAATAGTCTGGAAAGAAGTACCTCCTTGATTTAACAACAAAGTATTGTGTTTATCATTCAGACAGCTAAAAGTTATAAAGCCATAAAGTATACATTGAAAAAGGATATACAAGCAAGTGTTATTTACTTGACAAAAGGTTAGCATAAAGAAATAAGCTTGAACTAAGCAGAACATTTCTTCACATTTTAATCCCCATAGTTCTCGACACACGTGAGCCTAAAACAACAGCAAATCTGGCTGAAGGCGTTTCTAGTAAACACAGCTCTGTAAGTAATCTCAGCGTGAGAATATTTCTGAAGCCATACAAGTGAAAACAACCAGAAACATTAAAACACAACTGTTTCAGATATGAAAAAAACTGTTGCTTTAGAAGAAATAAGAAGCATTACCTTGAATCCGGATGAGTACTTGCAGTAGGAACATGTACTTCCCTGACACTGAAAGTGTAGTAAATTATTTTATTTTCTATTAAAAGGTATGGCACCACTGACCATCCATTAGCTGCAAGTATCAAGTGTCTAATGTGTTGCTTTATGGCTCAAAGTCAACGGTGAAGGGTTATAAAAGGATCCTGAAAGAATAGTTTCTGTATCTGAGCACACTTTTATTTTTCAAGCTGCAAAGATGGAGAATACAAGTCTGACGGGTCACAGCTCAGGAAAAACCTGAACGTCGATCCTTACAGTGGATCGTGTGGATTTACAGGAGGATGGGTCTAATGTGGTATCTCCCTGGGATGCATGTGAGGCTTCTAAAGGGTTAGGGGTGACAACAATTATTACAAATTGACCACCTTTGTTAAAAGACAACATTTCTGTTGGAGGCGTTTGTTCATCTCCCTCTGGATTATGATGCCTAAATTCAAAAGGGTGTTAAGTATCACAGCAATGCATGAAGAGATTGATAATGTGATTTAAATATTACTTCAGCAATCTGAAGATTTAGCACCGATGTGTTCCATCACCGCCACATGTGGGCACGTTAAAGAATCTAAGCTAGCTCGACAAGTGACTTTCAGATTCCATGTTGTGGACAGAAAACAGACCAACAGTACTGAACCTGTTCTCAAGAATGCCGACAGACTAGTGAGGCAGGCCTGAATGTTGAGATCATCGTGAGGATCAGCTGTCTGCCAGAACTGCCAACAACCCCACACTCTGAAAAGACATTCCCATCACGGTGTTTGGGATAAATGTGATTATTCTGCCATTATTCTGACGGAGTCACAAAGTCAGTGGATCATGGAAACTTTGCAGCCAGAGGGGGAACCCATACCGTTTTAATTTAATACCTGACTGGAAAGACAATAAAAAGCTTCATACCAATTGGAATCGCTAAAAACTAAAACACAATGATCCGTTCAGCGTGTCAAAAGCATGACATTTGTCATAGCTTAAAAAAACAACTACCAAAAAAATATATATCAGTCTTTAAATTGGTGTTTCTGTCCCATGACAGCCCTTTATCACCTCAGCCAACAGCTTCCTCGTGCTACAAAAACAACGTCAACTCGCAGGTCACACCGATAAGGAGGGGTTTAAACAGGTCGTATTGTTCAGAACGAACAACAGCTTCCAAATTATGTGGCGCTCGTTTACCATCGAGGATGTCAGCAACACAAATTCATGTTTAAAAACGGCTGCTGAGTTAATATTGCTTTAAATATATTTAGGCTATTCTGGTAGATTTTGGAGTCGTCACAGTCACTGAAACTGCTGGATTGCTCAACTACTGCCTGCAACGGTTCAACTGCTGCCGATCACAACAGCGAGAACGCAGTGGCTCACGAGGAGCATGTGACGGACCGTCCCCCTGAGAGCAGACGTTAAAAATAGTCCTGATTTAAGAAACCGAGGGGAGAACAGGAAGGAAATGGTAACAGCAGGTTTTGACCTGTGCCATCCTCAAGCACAACGACACAGAAAAAACAGTAATGCCACTTACTGTTTTACATAAAAGGAAAAACTAAATGTTTTAATGCATTTATTAGCTGGCTTGGTTTCATTTTAAACTATGTCAGTTCAGCAGCTCAGCCCAGATGTCAAATAATGACCTCTTTAACTGCTTAAATGGATAAAAAGGTTCTCATCATGCACAAAAGTCTTGGCAGTGTCAAACCTGCAGCACATCAGAGACCTGCCATGCTGCTGTAATTATTTACTCCCATAACGTTCCCTAAAGTTCCCACAAACCCGACATGATGGTGGTTTGTGTCACTCAACCACCTGGGAAGAAGTTGATGGGGTGTCTTTAAAAAGAGAAACACTTTAAAATTACCTGCAGGTATTTATAGCTCTTCATTTATAGACTATTTCATTATTGGGAAAAAAAAAGGTTTGGACAGAACTAGAGGCTGATGTGTTTTTTACTATTTTTATTTTATTTTGAGAACTTCTGGCAAATCGATGGCTGATGGATAAACATTTGTTTTTTTGGCTAATATATTTCATTAAATAAAACAACATTTAAATAAATAGCCTTTTAAAATAGTGTACACCTAAAATTAATATGCTTAAAAAAATAAAACTAAAGATTGGGCTACAGTAAACTGGTTGTTAAGAGACGTTTTAAACAAAAACATTTAATTGTCCGGTGATTATGCTAAACGCACATTTCATATTTTCTAAATTCAGGGCTAATTATTACAGGAAACCACACATACTGTTAAAGAGTAGACAGAGCTTCCTAATGAGTGCTAATCTCAGCCGTTGCTTTATTTTAAACTGTTACCTGTTGCATGTTTTTGCTGAAAAATAACTGTCCACACTGTTGAGCTAACGTTTACTTTACTCACCTGCGGGGGAAAATCCCTCTAATAAAACAAAGATGTCCTACTGCTAATCCCAGAAACAAGATGGTGTGTCACTATGACATGCTGGTGTTATAAATAAAAGAAAAGGCAGTTACGACAGTCACATTGGGTTTTTGATCGTGTCCAACTGAACTAGACTAGAGCCCAACCGATATATTGGTAGTGCCGATATTTTAGGCCGCTGTAAGGGATACATCGGCATCTGTGATAATGGGCCCATTATGCGCCGATATAAATACTTCTAATTATCACCCCTAAAATGCTGAGGACGAGCCATGTCCTTGTGCAAATGGTGTAATTGCACAATGTATCCAGCAGAAGGCGCATGCAACTACTTTCAGGTCATGGCCGTTCACTTTAAGTTTCACTTTCAGCACAGCCGAAGTAGCGAGCAATACTGGGTAGCGTATTTTGCTGAACAGAGAATGGCAAGTTTATTTTAACTGATCTGTAAACTAAAAATAAATCAATAATAAATTATCTGTAACTCTCCGACCTGCTTGTCATTAACTAGGTG
The DNA here is from genome assembly GCF_014905685.2 of Nematolebias whitei. Lineage (NCBI taxonomy): Eukaryota > Metazoa > Chordata > Actinopteri > Cyprinodontiformes > Rivulidae > Nematolebias > Nematolebias whitei. The sequence goes on along the minus strand of NC_056513.1, from coordinate 6,433,078 downwards.
CCTCTCAAGTTAGCAAGCTAACGTTTAGAAAAACTAGCATAGGCTATTGCCTTGTAAAACTTTATCCAGAACAATAAATCTAATGTAGAGGTAAATGTATATCAGTGTTTGTAAAGTTATCTTCGTCATCCTCAATTAAATGCTTTGTCTGAAACATTTTTTTTTTGCTGCAAAGTAAAAATAAATGTTGCTGTGGTCAATACTAATTAGGCCTTCACCATACGTGACTGTTGAAACAATGATCAGGGATGGGCGTTTCTTTGTTTAATTTATATTTATTTTTGTAACGCACTTGATAACTTTATGGTGAATAGAAAATGTGACCGCACGTTTGAACGCACCACTTGTAAACCTACTGTGGCACTACGTATAGCGTGGATTTGATTTGCTTAGCTTCATGGTTGCTAACAGCTGTGCTAAATAAACAAACTTTGCTCAACTCGCTGTTTACTTGGATCCTTGGGGGTGGACAAAGCTCAAAGTTTTTCAGCCATTATATCAGTTATCGGCATTACAAACAAACAGACCCGACCAAACAAATGCTGCAACGATCCAGCAGCATGCAGGTTCTTTTTGTAGGAACTTCTAATGATTTTGTCGTTGCAAAGGTTTAGATCACTTTTTATTTCAGGCTACTTCACTTCTCTAGGCTAAAAGCTTTAATGTCCACACCAATAACCCAGTCCATCACAGCTGAACCCAAAGACAACTAGGATGACTGCTGCTCCAGATTTTAATTATGTAATGTTGTACGCAAGCCATCAAGAACAAAACATCTCTTTTTATAACAAAAGTCTAACTCTTCTGCATGAGTCGGTCGTGGTTCTTGTTTCTGGGAAAAGTGGAAAAAATCCCGAGTTCAGTGTCCTCAAGAGTGACCAAGTTTAGTCAAAAACAGAAAAACACGGAGCTGCTGACTCGGCCTAACGAGCTCATAGCTGCCAAAAGATTTACAGCAAATCACAATAAAACTAAAAGATCTGTATCCGGCAGGAATAATTGGAGAAACTGCTTTTGAGAACATCTGCCCATTAAGCCACATCTGACGAAACTTTCCACTTTCTTCTACAAAGACTCTTCTGTTTCCCCAATAAGTTACAAGGCGCTGCCACATATCAACACGCAGCATTCATCTGTTTCTCTGAAAGCAGACCAAAAAAAAAAAAAAAAAAAAAGATATTTATGTTGTGTCAAAGCGCAGCAAAGCCGGAGGTTTTCGCGTTTCGTTTCAGAGCTGTCGATTACCCAGGAGTAATTACATTTAGTAAAAAACTCTGTTCAGTTCTACAACAGAACCCTTTCACAGTAATAAGAAGAAACTTTACTGAAATAAAATAACGAAAAGTTTAAAGATCAGACTGCAGAGCTGAACATAAAAAAAAGATTAAAACACTAAAATTAAATTAGGTTTCGGGCCTGAAACCATTTCTTTCAAAAGCCCTGATCGTTGATTGCAGGCCAACAGTAAATCAACAGGAAACTTGTTGAAATCCTGGACTGCTGTAATCATTTTTGCTGAACAAAGTAAAAGGAACTGGATGAAGCATTTCTCTGGCAGAATGTCATGACAAAAGACCGCATTGTTGCCGAGCGTCGGAGCGGATCAGCGGAGCCTGAAATGGTGAACTGCTGCATGAAACTGTAAAAAAAGCGGTTTTAGTCTTGTGAAAGATGGCTGCATTATTCCTCCGGGCTCAAAGGAAAATAAATAAATTCACTGATGCTCAGACATCCGTTTTCCTCAACATTTCTGCCCTCATGCTGCATATTTATTACTCAGAATAAAGTGAAGATTTATTTATAGACAGGCTATAAATACACATCTCCCACGCCCCGTCTGTCTCTTTCCGCTGGTAACAAGTGATCATTACAGTGACGGGAGCGTGACGACTTCTGCAGCCTACAGCAGGAGACGGGCTGAAACAGGATGCGAGCTGGCAGCCTATCAGAGCTTCATGAAGTCTCATTAATGGTCACCGTGCCAGAGTTCAGACACAAACCTGTCACGGTCATCGACACCTCCGGTTCATCACAAAACCTTTGTGGGGCTGTTCAGACTTCTTACAAATCCGTTTCGGATGATCTGACTGAAAGAGGTCATCTCCGACACTTCTGTTCACGTATGTATGCAGATACATGCACGGACATCACACCGAGGGCTGTCAGATGAGGGAGCAGGTCTGCTGACGTTTCTATAAAACAGAATAAACGTTCAGGCATCTGAACTGTTTATTCTGACATTGTTCAGAGCCATTCCGTCACATTTTTGTTGACTTATTTCTGGATTAGTTTTATTAATTACAGATAAAATATAAAAGGGAGCCCTTAGGGAAGTCACAGAGCACAGTGTCAAACACTGAACATTTTAAACCTGTAAACTCTGTCAGCTCTCATTCAGCTACAGTTTGTGAACCCAACATCAGATGTGCATTTAATAACGTTAATATAACTCAACATAACGCTGCTCAGACGGCTGTCCTCTGATTAACAGCACATTATAGCTGCCAACAGTCGCAGAAGGTCCAAAACAAACAAGAACAAACATTAAACTAACAAGCGGAACGCTGAAGGCCTCTGTCGCTGAGGGATATGAACAGTGTAGTTTTTTGAGATGAGTTTTTCTGAACTGTGATTGAACAGTTAATGCAGTTAAACCTAAATGTTTTTGGTGCAAGACATTCAAGTGGGGAGGAGTTACACTGTGGAGAAGAACAGAGGTTACATATAGTGACAGATAGGGATGCACAATATTACCGGCATGGTATCGGTATCGGCCGATATTAGCGTTAAAGTTCAATCAATCAACCTTTATTTATACAGGTAAATCCCATTGAGCCTCGAGGACTCATTTACAAGAGAGACCTGATAAGTTCAATATAGGACATGGGCCATTCCATTAAAATAACTCACCGATATAAAAGGCGTTTTTGCCTGAAGCGGCAACACAACGTGATGACATCACGTGCGCCTACCTGATCTCACGGAGGAGAGGAAAATTCAAAATGTCGGCAGTGTGGAAGGTTTTTTTTCCCGTTGGTGAGGATGTCGGGTTCCGAAGGTTTATGGAAGGTTTATTGAGCCTCGCTACATCGTCCCCAGTCGGGGATATTTTTCCAACATAACGTTACCAGAGTTACAAGCTATCATTTCCGATGTCATTGAGAAGATAACAGCCGATAGCACAACTTGGGTGAGTTTTACCTCAGACATTTGGACGTCGTGTTAGCCCTGTTAGCATGATTAGTCTTACGGCACAATGGATAGACAAAAACTTTGAACTTAAAAAGTCTGTCCTTCATTCACAGGAGTGTAGAGGATCCAACACTGCAACTAGGAACCTGGAACAAGCCTCCACAAGTGAGACAGCATCGCAGGTGACTATTGCTAAAAATAACATTTAACACTTTTCATTTAATATAAGTTAAAGTGCTATGCATATCATATGGCTGTTACTGAATATGTCACCAGCTCTTACAGCTGTTGCAGAATTTTTGTAGCAAACAAGCCTAAATAAAAGGGCTATGTTCTGACAAAGAAACGTACAATATATAAAATATCGGCATCAGCATATCGGATATCGGCCAAAAATTCAATATCGTGCATCCCTAGTGACAGATACTGGCAAGTGGAGGAAGACATTTTATCCAGACCACAACCAGGAGCAAGCGACGAGCCAGGTGGCTTTGACCACCATGATAATATTTTTAGGCAATATAAAATATAGATCATGGTTCACTCACATGAAAGGGTGATCAGTTCACATGTACAGTAGTCCCTCGATACTTGGCTATTTGACTTTTGTGGACTTACTGTTTCGTGGGTTTTCAATCCAAGATTGTACACGACACATGATTGGCTGATTGATGGAAGTTGACCAACCAGAGCATTGCACTCTGTATCCCGAGCGCTGATTGGCCCAGTAGCATCAGTCCATCTGCTCTCTTTCATTGTTTAAGGACCAGTCAGCCCGGTCCCCATCCGGGGACTGTACCTCCAGCTTCCGTATGACCCTCCCCACCCTCCTTCCCTCCCTGTTCGCACATCTCATGGTGCGTGTCCGCGGGACGCCTTCTCCCATGGCGCTCACAGGGCTAGGCAGCCGGTGGAGACCTTCCTCCGCGCTGCCCATGTCCTTGCGCTCGCCTACCCGGGACCGGCAGAGGAGACCCAATCCAGCGGGAGAAGGAGGGCAGAGGCCACTGTGCAGTCGACACGTCGGCCATCCGGGCGCGCCCCTGCCGCCATGAGCTCTTACCTGGTGCAACACTTGCTATATCAAGAAGGACGATATATACGGATATCCATCCATCATCTTTTTAACTGGTTCTTCCTTTTTGGGGTCACGAGGGTCGCCGGTGCCCATGGTGCCAATCGGTGTGCAAGGGGCAGGGTACACCCTGGACAGGTCGCAAGTCCATCACAGGGCTACATGGAGACAAACAACCATTCACTCTCTCACTCACACCTAGGGAAAATTTAGAGTTACCAATCAGTCTATGTATACAAATCCAACGCCCCTACTTTGTAGATTTTCACCCATCGTGGCCCGAGGGGTGTCTGGAACAGAACCCCTGTGATAAGTGAGGACTATTGTATACCAGCATATGGTGTCAGACACCATAAATTTTGGCGTGGCAACCTAATTTCCTAGTGATCTTTCTTACACCTAGACACAGCTGCACACCAAACTGTAAGTCGGTCTCTTACTTATTTTCTAAGTTATCCATTTTAAAAGATGGACGGACAGCTAGAGTATTTTCAAGTCCCCTCTTTGTTCCACGACGGGAGAACAAAAAATAAAAATCTTAGCCATACAATAACCAGTAATCCATTCTGATGAATAAAAGCAATCAAACATTTGATTTTAATATCAAGAAAGGCTTTCATAAACGGGTAAATAAAATCACTACTTTGTTCAAAACATGATGTCACCACCAGCAAAGGTCCACGAAGAGTTTTATAAAGAAAGATCCCTCTCAAACTGGGGTCTCCAGATCTCTGTGAGCCGGTGCTTGCAATTTTTAACAATCACATAGATGTTTAACAACCTGTTAAAATACACCAAAATGTACTTTATTCAAAATTTTCTGGGGTAGGACGCTCAGAGCCCCCGCACCACCTCGCCCACCATTTGTGTTCCAGCATCGATGCATTTACGAAGCAGCAGAACGATTAATGTTGTTTTGATTCTGTTCCAATTTTATGTAATAATTTGAAGAAGTAGCAAGACATTTATGTTGATTATGTGAATAAAGTTTTAAAGTGGTTTTTGACGCATTTAATTTTCTCAAAACTATCATTTTTGGAAGCTGAAATTAAAAAAAAAAGTTAATTAATTGTGTCTTGAATGAAAAAGACCTCATGTTTAAAAGTATAAAAACTGTATTAACACTATTAAAGAACAGATCTTAAGTATTTATGTGACAAATATTTCCACTGCATTAAACAGACAAATTGAAGTATTTAATAAACATGAGGGTTATGAGGGGGGTCCCTGAACTTTCTCCCCTGTAAGGTGTCCCTGAACCCAAACAGTTTGTTAACTCCTGTTGTAAAGATTGGCAGCGGTTTTAAACCAGTTTTTAGTTAACAGACATGTTCAATAAAAAGATTTTAAAACTCAGCTATATCTAAAGAACAACAAGATTAGCAAGTTTCCCTAAAGGAAGACAACAAATCACAAAATGCAGTGCGGTTAGAAAAAGTGGTTTGTTTACTTCCTGTCCAAATGAGCCAAGAACCAGGAGCCTGAAAACCATGAAGGGCTTTAGGGCCCAAAGTTAAATACAAGTTAGCATATGACCAGGGAATGGTTGCTTCTATTCAAGCAAAAAAAGACTCAAAGTGAAAACATATTTGGAGTATTTCAAGAATCCTCAAAAGGTCTCCTCGGGTGACCCAGAATTCAGCTGTAATGTTTCTTGAAGCACTCGTTCGGGCCTCAGGTGAGAACCTGAAGTGTCGTAGTAAAGTCTGAACAGGTGTACAGTCAACAGGGGTGTGGGTCAGTTGCTACGCTGACTAAGATAAAGCCACACACGTCGTCTTGTTTCCAAGTGAAAATAAAAAGTGACACAGGTTTTAAAAATAGCCCTACCTGTTTAACTGCATGGAAACAAAAATGTTAGGCTTGCAAAACAAAGCGTTCCACATGCAAACAAGCCAGCGTGTCGCTACGGTTTACTGCAGAGAAGCTTTGAATATTCAAAGGAATAAAAAAAAAAAAACAGCCACCAGCTTCTGTGGATCATTTTTACACCATCAGAGACAGGAAGTCCAGATCGTTCCCGCGAATCGTTCAATCGTTCTGCTGCCGGCTGTGCTGACGTGACGCGATGAAGAGTGATGTCACTGCACCTGCTGCTCCAATCAGAAACCTCCATTTGTCGCTCATAAAGACGACTTCTGGTTCGACTTATCTTTTGACACATTCATCCGTTCGTCTACATTTTAAAATACGGACGTGTCCCACTGGAAACTTTCGTCTGTGAACTTTTCCCTCAAATTCAACTGTACAGCTTTTTGTATTTCTTCAGCTAGAATCCACAATAATCCTAATCAAGCTTTGTATGAATAACCGGATTAACATGCCGGTAACCATTCAACTTGTTGGGCTTACTGACAGTTGTAGTGGACTAGGCCTCCGACCAAAACCTGCTACTGAAGACCTTCATGGGACAGGAACTGAGCCTTTTAGCACACTACACAATGACATACAAAAGAATGTTGTATAATGTTATAAATACTACAGTTTCACTTTCTTAAAGTATCTTCGATGTAAAAGATAGTATAAAGATATTGCATGATCATGCAGCTTTTGTCCTGTCGCTATAAAACCTGGCAACAACTGCTTTAGACTTTTGTTGCCATCAGAGGTAAAGCAATAATGTTTCATGTCTGT
>NC_056513.1:6425051-6426077 GCF_014905685.2 Nematolebias whitei | reverse complement strand
TGTGAAAAAATCCATAAATGCATCGCTTCGGCATGCAAGTCACAGGGCATGCAAATTATGCAACAAAAAAAAACTGACTTATACAGTGAAAAATACAGTAGTTTACGTGATTATTGCTACTTTGTTTTAGTTAGTTAATGACTTGTTTAGGATTAAAGATTCAACTTTATTTTCGCTCCCGTTTCAGAAAATCCTTGTGATGCCGAACATGGACGACGTGTGGCTGACCATCATGCACTCTGCCATGGACCCACGCACAGCTGGAGGACCGTTAGCCGGCCCCCCGGCGAACGCGGAGCACGAGGCGGACAGCTGCAGTCAGCCCTGACGATTGTTTACAGCGTGGCCTGAAACTCTCAATAAAGACTTTAAACTCAGTTCCCATGTTAACACATTCCCTCAGTGAGCTCTGATCTCGCTGAACGAACAGAAACTCAGATTGTCGTCCAGGTAGAGTCGACCAAGTAGAGCGAAAAGGCGAAGGTGTCGCTCGCTGCTATGTTAGCTAGTCCTCATCGGTGTACGCGGTGAACTGAAGAGCAGCTAATATTTGAAGGTGAGTCATGCTTGACTCAAATCTTAATGCAGGGTGAAGTTATTAAGCAGGCATGTACTCTGTGAATATTATAAGTATGTCCTATGAACACAAAGAAGCATTCACCGGAAACCTTACGGAAGAGTGGGGGGGCATGTGGCTCTCTTTAGGGGTGCACCACATTTAAATCACATCTACAGTGATGTCAATAAATATTAGTAAACAAATATCTTACATACTAGCTGATAGGTTTATGTATCTTTGAAATCAGGTATTAATCAACAGTATTCTTCTGTGCTGAGGCCAGACTTGAACACCCAATTGCCAAATCCTTCCCCCTTTTTTAACGCCATTCGCAAAATGTATCGAAACGATGAGCACCTGATCTAGTTAAAGTACCGTTCCTCCTGTTCTAGAAGTACAAACGGAGACCAGTGCAATGTTAGAAATGCTGCATAGACTTTAATGTGATCCTAAATGAAGGTGTCTGA
>NC_056513.1:6423812-6424951 GCF_014905685.2 Nematolebias whitei | reverse complement strand
AGCAAAATAAATCTTTTGACAGCTGTGATGTTCGGCCTCAATTTATGGTTTGAAATTTACATTCATGCCTTTAATTAATCTGTAGGTAAGGAACATACGTGGTTGTTGGCAGCCATTCACACATGTAGCTGTCAAGTTTTTAGCAACGAACCATGAACAGTGAAAGGATGGGAGACGAAGCTGCAATCTTCTCACTGTGGGGCAACGGCACTTACCACTGCTCCACGGTGCTGCCCAGTTCTTCAAATCATGCTTTTGTTTTTTATGGATAAATATAGTTGACTTACTAATGCTATTTGAAATTATTTGTGCATTTCAGCATTGTTACACACATGGGCATATATATGGTATTTTTTTTTTTTAATGCGTCATAAACTTTTGATCAGTATTGCTATTAGGTTCTGCATGAATTTTATATAGATAGATATAGAGATGGATGGATATATAGCGAGATAATGACAGGAAATGACGCTCAAGTCACTGACTTGAAACGAGCTCTGCGCATGCTCATAAACGGAACGTTTGCGGTTGCTTGGTAACGCCGCTGGGTTGGTATTTGTCGGCGGGCAGTTCAGGAAGGTAGAAACCGGTAAAATAATTTTAATGCTATTTTAGCCCATTTTAATTGCATAAGCATGTGTTTTTTTTTTCTTTCTACATTTTAGCTTTGATGGCACTTCATAAATGTTAAAAAGTGGCTAGCCCATTTTTAGTGGTTAAACGGCAAACATTTACTACTTAACTCACGTTACCGCTGCTCCACGAAACCCAGCGGAAGTTCACGGTTGCTTGGCAACGCAGGTTCGTTTGTTACCGGAAAAAAGGTACATTTTAAACGTAATGTTACTTGGAAGTTTCTGGTTTACATCCAAATGTTAAAAGGCACGTTTTTATGTGCTGTGGAAAAATGTTTTATTCAACTTTCGTTGTTTCGCTACGTAACTGCCAGATGTAGCAACAACTAGCTAGCGTTGAAATAAAACTGCTTTTTTTTTTTTACTTCGAAGGTTTTTGTGAATCTTCTCTGCACCAGTACCGGTAAAACTTGTATGGCAATATTAAGAAGAAAAAAAGACCCGACTCCTAACCAGAAAAAAGCAACAATATATCGTGTAAAATATGCTAGCACAGCTGTTTTC
>NC_056513.1:6421047-6423712 GCF_014905685.2 Nematolebias whitei | reverse complement strand
GAATAAAGTAGATGCCATTTCCTGCATTTTGGTGCAGCCTATTTTAATGGGTTGTTAAACATCTACATTTACCTACATTTGTAAACACTTGATTAAATTACTATCTTAGAGAGGAACAACAGGTTGTGTGTGAAGCTCCTATTCTGTAAAGTGTCCTACACCACACACACACACACACACACACACACACTTCATGTTTCTGAGCCGAACTCTTCTCCGCTGATTTCATTCCTGCGTTGTTGCTCCTGATGCTCCAACCTCAGTTACGACTGCCTTCTCTGTTGTCCAACTAAGGACAATCATCCATCCATCCATCCATCCATCCATCCATCCATCCATTTATTTAATGAAAGTAAACTGGACTGTCTTTTCGACATTTTAATCGCTGTTATTTTGGCAAAGTAGCGCTGTTGTTTTAATTTGTGATCAATGTGAATAATACACATCAAACATTTCTCTCGTTGTATTTTTTTTCTCTGTAGCTAAGATTTTTATTTATTATGTGTCTGAAATGTATGTGTAAGTTCACATCAGTAGTTGTGCACGCTCAGAGCTGTTTGGAGACGCTGCTGTGCGTAAAGTATGGCAAGCCCATTAATAGCCACTTTTACCACATGTCTGGCTATTAATGGACCACTTGGCTTGCCATATGGATGAAGACTCTTCATCCCCGTGGGACATGCCATCCACGTGTCTACTGGGCAGAATGCACGATGACTTTGTACTTTTAGGGGCGGAGATTTGAGTTGCCGGATCCGAGCAAACAGTTGCCGGAACACACCTGGTCAAAATGAGAGAGTTCCCGGATCTTGTTCCGGCAGGATCCGGCTCACATAAAGCACATCTGCAAATCTGCAAAATCACAAAACACATATTTAACCATAATTACCTTTTTTTCTTTCTTTTTCCAGAAACAAACCTATTTGTTCGCTCTGCAGAGTCAGAGCAGGAAGTTGCGGGACGTTTGCGAGGGCAACTACAGACTCTCGTCCAGCAGCGAAACAGTAGGAGCCGCTCTGCAGAGCCAGAGGGAGCGCCTGGAGGCCATCAGCTCTGTGCTGCACGGCGTGTGCACGGAGCTCCCCCAGCACCAGGGGGTGCTCCACAAGGTGTCGCAAGCACTGGAAGCATACAAACTAATCTCCCAGCAGAAAGCCTCCCAGTGAAGGTGGAGATGTAACAGTGAGTAGAGCAGAACAGAAAGATTTCATCATTCAGAGCCTTCAGAGAATAAACAAAACATTATGTTTACTTTAAAGTGTTTAAAATGATTTCCTGCATATTTTACATTTTAACATTAATAGAAATTCCTGTATTCTTTAGATTTTACCCCAAAAGCACTAAGCTCTAACTTGAACAATATAAATTTGCACACAAATAATTGTATTTAATACATGTTTTTATTAAAACAATTTCAACATGCCTAACATTTTGTGATTTTGACCTGTTTGGATTTGAAGTTAAATTAGACTCATTTACTTTATCTGTAAAGTGCTCAAAGGTGACATTTGTTGTGAATCGATGTTTACAAACACAATAAACTGAATTTAGTTGATATTAATAAACCTTTAAACAAAAGAACATGTTTGTTACTGAAGACATTCAAAGTAAACCAGCGAATTCCATTTTCTACAAAAATGATGTGAATGTTGAAATTTGCAGAAGAAGCTGAAGCTGAGTTTTTAAAGCTAATAGAAGCCAAATACTAGATTTTAAAAAAACTAACCAAAACCTAAAACTAAATGTTAGCTTCAAAAAGTATTACACCAGGGTTTAGTTACTACACTAAAAGTGTAGTAACTAAACCCTGAAAGGCCCCCGGCCGGGATTTGAACCAGCGACCTTTGCGCTGAGAGGTGGCAGCTCTACCAACTGAGCCACCAAGAAAATGTTGTAAATAAAATGAAATATTTTAAAATAGTGTAAAAGTAACAAAACCCTACAGGTTTAACTTCTCGCTTGGGTTCGGTTGAGAAATCAAGAGGCTTAGCGGGCCGTCTAAAGTTTTGATTTCTTTAAACAAATTAAGCCTTTAGTCTGAAGGAGTTAACACCAGAAGCGAGCTGATGACGTCTGTGATGGTGCACGCTGGCAACATGAATACGTTTCAACACCCATGAGTGAGCTCCGTGCAATGCTGTGGAACCGGCCTCTGAGGGTGTTTATTCTAGAACAACTTTCCACCAAATCTAGAGGAACGCCTGCAGAAGGAGGTATGTCCTGAGCCACACTCGCATGCTCCCCTGCTGTTGTTATCACCACTGTCAGGTACAAGCACAAGTTCACTGAAATACAAAATACACCCAGCTTATTTTAAATAAAAAGATTTTTTTTTCTAACTTTATGTTTGTTTTCATCAACTAACAGACATAAACTGAAGACACTACTGAATATTTGGTCTCAGTGCAATTTTAAAGCAGTACTGGTAAATATATCTTTACTTCAGAGTTTAAACTACGCAATTAATTTATTTTTATTTTTTTCAGAAATGAGGAAGCAACAATTAACTGCCATACTTTTCATTGTTTTCCCATGACAGCTGAAGTATGATTGGATTCTTACTGTTTAATGCCAGAACATGTTGACTATGAAACTATTGGGTAAAAAATAACATTTAAATTTGGGGATTTGACTTGTTCATTTATTCATTCATTTAAAAGAAACA
>NC_056513.1:6418189-6420947 GCF_014905685.2 Nematolebias whitei | reverse complement strand
AATAAACAAACAAACAACTTGAACAATCCCCAAAGTGAAAACAAAAAACATCAGGCCTCCTTCACATGGCATCATACTTTCCGAACAATTTTAACTTCATCATCTTTTTACACATATAACTTGTTTTAGAAATGTTTATGGTGATATCAAGGCAATTCCACAATCCTGTTCCCTGAATTACAACACAGCTCCTTCAGACTAGTTCTAAATGGAGGTTTCACAAACATTTTCATTCCCTTAAGGTTATAATGACTCTCTTTTTCAACAAATTTTAATTGAATATTTGGGGGGAATATTTTTGAGCTTTATACATCACTTGTAAAATACTATATTCAACTAAATCATAACATTTTAATAATTTCAATTGATGAAGAGTGGGTGACCATAGCACTTCCTACTAATTCTTATAGCTCTTTTTTGTAAAATAAAAATAGGATTTGTAATTGTTTTGCATGCTTCTCCCCAAACTTCATTACAATAGATGGAATATGGAACAATCATTACATTATACAATACTACTACTAATACTAATACTTGTTGCTACTAGAGGACCTGCAGATATTTGTTCCTTGGCTGAAATTGACCAGTTCACAGTTACCTGACTTTGAATCTCTGAGCCCGTTCTTGTTTGCAATGGTGATGGAAACATTGCTGTATGGGGTCAGAGAGGCGACTTCATGATCAGGTGTTTGCAGATGACACTGTGATCTGTAGTGAGAGTAGGGAGCAGGTTTGAGAGCCTGAAGAGGTGGAGGCTCTGGGGCTAAGAGGAACGTGAGTCAAACCAAGACAGGGTCTATGTGTGTGAAGGATTGGGACAGAGGTGGAGCAGTGACGCTGCAAGGAGCACTGAAGGTGGGTGAGTTTAGGATCAACCCTCCAAAGGAACAGGCAAAATACAAGAGAGGAGAAGAAGAGAACAGGCAGGAGTAGTGGATGGAGATGTGTGTCAGAGGGGATTTGTGACACAAGGAGAGCTTTAAGAAAGGGAAGGTTTACAAGATGGTGAGTCCTGCTCAAATATTTGGTTTGGAGGCAGTGGCACCAATACAATAAAGACATGAAGATGTTCAGATTTTCATCAAGTGGAGACAAAGGTAGAGAGGCGAGGCCGAGGTTGAACATGGTTTGATGGGGCAGTGGACATATTGGACAAAAGAACAAAGGAAGACCACAGAGACGGTTCATCTCTGCAGTGTGTGGCAGAGACGGAGGCTGGGATGGTGTGAGATGGAGGCAGATGATCACTTTATGGAGACCTACAAGAAGCAGGTGTAAAAGAAGAAGAACATAACTCAGTCATTTTTGATGACAGAATCTAAAGTTGCCTACAAGGTACTCGTCCAACCAATCATCTCAGTCTCACTCCTCAACTCAGCTTGTCTTGGTTGTAAAATAAACATAGACATTTGTTCCCTCTCATCGTTTAGAACGTATGTATTTGTGAACAGAAGCATATCCTGTACAAGCATTTCACTGAAGTCACGATACCTCCACCGCCGGCCGATCTTTAATTTTTCATTGGATTAAAACCAAACTAACATAACGAACCAACTCTTTTGTGGGACACATAACTCTGCACAAAAGTTAATTACTCAGAAAATAAAAAGGTTATTAAGTTTCAACGCTGGCATGTTTTCCTGTCAGGGAACAAGGTCGACTTTGCTCCTGATGATTACAGTATGAAGGAGTTTATGGGTGATGAGGTCGTATCTGTTAAACAAAAGTGAGAAATTATTTATAGAATGTGTACAAGGTCCTTCCAACATTGTTTTTATACATAAATGTTTTGACCTTTAATCCATATTACATTTTCTATGGCAATTGTTTCTGCTTAGTCACCCTCGTTGTGCACAGTGATGCAAACTAAAATAATGTTGCAGAAGCCGTGCGTTACAGAAGACCGGATCATCTTTTTTTTAACGGCAGCATTGTTTAGACTTCAAGACATAAAGAGAAAGAAAAGTGTCTTTGGTTCATGAAGTTTGTAACCTTTAACTTTTGAGCTCATTCATTGGGCATTTTGCCCTTTTCTATGAGTGTTTGTTTGTCTGTCTGTGGTATTAGCAAAATATCTCAAGAACTATTGGATGGATTTTTATGAACTTTCAAAGTAATTGTTTGACAAACTATCAAAGGAAAGAAACTTTGTTGATTCTGTACAGGACATCAAAGTTCATGCTCAATAATCCAGGTAAAAAATTTAACAACGTTCAGTCAGGTCATCTGGATGGTTTCTTTTTTGAGAGGTTTCGTCCTTCATCCAAAGGACTTCATCAGTCCAAGGAGCCACAACAAACTCGGTCCCACAAGCAGCACACTCGTATAGTGGACCAACCAGTTTGATGGTGATAAGATGGTTTCTTTGTTGGATTTTTTTCCTGGATTATTGAGCATGAACTTTGGTGTTTTGAACCACTTTGGCCATGGCTGCCTCAGAGGAGTCGATGGGGAGAGGGCGGACCCCATAAACCATCTTATCACCATCAAACTGGTTGGTCCACTATACGAGTGTGCTGCTTGTGGGACTGTTTGTTGTGGCTCCTCGAACTGATGAAGTCCTTTGGATGAAGGACAAAATGTCAACAAAAAAAGAAACTGTCCAGATGACCTGACTGAACATTGTTGGATATGTACAGGATATTAGTTTGTTCCAGCAACTTCTCATCTTCACGCAGTCGCCTAAGATACGTTAGTTTGCTTTAAAACAGCTATAGATACTGCATAAGAACAATAATAGTGATTAAAAACCACATTG
>NC_056513.1:6411610-6418089 GCF_014905685.2 Nematolebias whitei | reverse complement strand
GAAAGACCACCGGCTGGGATTTAAACTGGCGACCTGCTCGCTGAGAGGCAACAGCTTTACCACCTGCGCCACCGTGCCGCTCGCTTTGCATTACCCTTCTGTCTTTCTAAATTAACTAAAGACAAACCTCTACTTTTTATCAGCCCTTTAAAGGACCGTGGTGTTTCTACAAACTTAAAGATTTCATGAACACCAATACACACACATATATAAATAAGTATATTTATAGAGTTACGAGGACACATTTGGAGAGGACTCAATAAGACCATCTGTATAGATAAAAGGTTAATAAAATAAAATACAGTCAAATCCACCCATTGTCTCCATGTATTTCTGCAGGTAAACAATCCATACGATCTGAGTAAATTAGATGGCATATAATTCCCAGATTATTGTTCTACTTTTCATAATTCACAGGTTCTTTTCTCGTCCCCTGCAGTATCTGTTCCCTCTCCGTCTCAATCTAGACTTTGCCCCCTCTCAGGTCGTTTGTAGCTCAGGAAACGGATCAATAAGGAGTTCAGATTTACTGGCTAAGTGCTCACCTTGGGTACTCGGTGCCATACAGTCCAGCCAGGGATTCATCTGGCTGCAGCAGAGTCAAGTTTCACATCTTCTGAGAGACACAGCCAGGAGAAAATCTAGTTTAAAAATCATTTTAAATGACTCCACAACATAAAGACTCAAAACTTAAAAGGGATGTTTCTATTTAATCTGTGGAAAAAGCCATGTGGCAGAATAAAAAGCCCTAAACTGGAGTTGTCCCAGATTGGGTTTAAATTAGCTAATTAGCTAATATGCTAATAACTTTAGCTTGTGAAAACTGACTTGTAAAACTAGCCAAACTTGTAAAGCGGGTATGATGAAAACAGGCTCAACAACGATGCAAACAGACCAATTCTGCTCAAAATAAATCATTTACTTTAAACCAAACTGTACAGAAACACCGATGTGGACGCAGAAACGAGTTGTTTCGAACTAAATCAAATGGTTTAAAGTCCTCTCCGGACCGATGACATCCCATTTTAAACAGCGACACGTCAGTAACGCCTTACCGGGAGTAGGAGGCGTCATTTTGGTCCGAAACCACCGCGGAAAACGAGCCCAAAGAGTTAAATGTAACACGTCCAGTAACGTTTATCAGTTCCACGTTCCGATTTGACTCAACGCCTCGTTAGGACTGTTCATAACCGTCTGGAGCCAGTTCCTTAAAACAGAAAAAAAAAAAAAAAAGCGATGCGGTTTTTAAGGGCAAAGCAATCGAACCCAGCTTCCGGGTAGGTGGAAGTCTAAAGAGAATCGGCCGAGCAATCTATTTTTCCACTGTTCGATTTATCAGGCCTGGAGCAGATGAGGCTGATGTGAGATGTCAGCGCTGTAAAAAGTAAAAAAGATTTAGATGTGGTTGAACATTGTTTTCAGTGCTTTTAATACTTGTTTTTATTAAATTAAAAAGTGTATATGACTTTTCAGCCTGTTTGAATTACATTTTAAACTTAAAATACTATTAGGTATGCACAAAGCTAAAAAAAAAAAAAAAAAGTTTTGACAAAGATTTACACAAGTATTTAAGATCCAGCAATACAGATTATGAGTAAAAGAAAAGGTTTAAAAATGTCCTTTTTACTTACTACACTAAAGCAGATGTTTATCTCAGTGCATGGAGTGATAACATAGAATGACAATGACATAAATATATAATACATGAACTCATGGAATATTGATTTTTAGGATATTTGATATTGTTTGCAGTTGATTTTGCGTTGGGGTTTCATTTGTAGTTCAATATTCATGTAAAATGACTATAATTTGTTGATGTGGCAGCCAACGTAAGCTTTATCTTCTCTGCTTTCTTTTCACTCACTGTTATTTTGTTAAGCTTTGTTAGATAGTAATAATGTGGATCAATAATCATGTGTACAATTAAATGAAGGAGATGGATACATGAGGTGAAAAATAATTTTTTCCTGAAAAAAAAAAGAAAAACTAAAATATTTTATTGCGTAGCCTGGAACAGTAGCTCTCAAACTGTTTAACTCTGGATCCACAAAGACTTTATAAAGTATATAAACTTTGCCAACAAAGCCATGATGTCCACACATACTGTCTCAAAAACTTGCATGCTGTTCTTAATTCCATGTTTGACTACAGTTGTTGTCTCGTTCAATTATTAGGCTTAAAAATGCCAATTTAAATTTAGTTTAATTTCTTAAGATCACCACAAGATTCCCATTGCTCGGTGTTTGAAAGCTTGAGCATGCTTCCTCCAACAGGACAGTGACCCAAAACACATAAACACCCAAAAAAAAAATAGCTCAGAAAAATACCTTGGACTGTTCTGAAGTGTCCATCTGAGCCCTGATCTAAATCCTGTTGAACATCTGGAAGGACCTGAAACATCTGGAGAAGAACAAAAGTTCATACTCAATAATCCAGGTAAAAATCCAACAATGGTCCATCAGGTTTCGTGTTTTTCTGAGGCGTTTCCTCCTTCATCCAAAGGACTTCTTCATTCTGAGGAGCCACCAACAACACGAGTCCCTGGAGAAGGAACCTTCAACCCTGAGACAGCTGGAGAAGTTTGATTATGAGGAGTGGATCAGAACACCTGTGGACAGGTGCAGAAGTTTCGGAGAGACTTACTAAAAATCTCTGATTACAGTGATCGCCTCAAAAAGTTGTGTAACAAAATATTAAGTTAAGGTTTTAGACAATTTCACGTTTGTTTTTATAATTATTAAATCAAAGCAAAGTTCTGAAGCAATGACTGACTTAAATATTTAATCTTTTTTTTTATTAATTTTGACAGTTTTTAATTGTTTCATCTACTCTTGTGGTGTTTTTTTCTTTACTGAAGCATATAATATACTGTTAATGTCCTTCAGAACGGATGTTTGAGTCCATGCTGATGAGCTGCTGCCACCTAGTGTTGGGAAAGGGAAACTACACTTGAGTGATCGAAGGTGTGTGTGTGACATGAAAAGAGAAAAACAAGATTTTTTTTCTGATATTTCAGTTACAACAAAATGCAAATTTTATTTTTATCAATAATCTTGTGACGTCTCATTTCTGGTTAGGGTTTAAAATACATTCATAGTTTGTAGCTGACGCAATCATCAGCTTCCATCAGAGCAACGTTTACAGGATGTACAGCAGGAGTGCCACGCTGAGATAGTATCTCATATTTGCTTCAGGGCAGTAAAAAATTTTACAACACTTACTGGAATAGTTACTTCACTGGTCTAGTTTGACATTACACATTAAAGTATTTTTCTTGTAGGTTTTTCCACAGAATGCATCACGTCCTTCCCACGCAGCCTCACATGTGACTCCTGTCACACAACAGTTTGATGGCGAAGGCCAGGTCCACCGTGTACGCCAAGAGCGTAATACTGGAAACCACCATTTCCATGATCACCAACTCTGTGTGAATTTTGTTGTTTTCATGGCCGCTCAGCTGCAGAATCTTAGTTAAACAAATCACTGTAGCAGTCATGTACAGCAGCACCCCGATGAGGCTGAAGCCTGCTAAAAATCTGTCAAAAGGCAGGAGGCATCGCCCCGCAAAGTCACCTAGTATCACCACCAGCGTGACGAGAGACATCAGGACGCAAACGCCATATGAGGTGCACGACACTAGTAGCTGCCATTGTTGTAATCCGCTGCTCAGCTGGAGCACAAACACCACCAGAGGGATGATCTGAACACCTCCCCAGAGTTGAATGATCTTGAGCAGGCCGGGCGTGCTGCCCATGTAGCCTTTCTGTTCGTCGGCTTGGCCTCGGAGCACGAAAAACTCTGAGGCGTAGGCCAGGGCGGTGAGGCCCGAGACCACTGCTGCCGCCACGGGACGGGCTGACACTTCACGATGATCCATGACCATCCAGGGGAAAAACACGAAGGAGCTGAAGCTCATCAGCGCTCCCAGCACCGCCACCGTCACCGTCAGGTTCTTCCAGGATATTCGGATGAGGCTGTGGAACTGGATGGTGTTGAGAAGGTGTATAAGGAGAGTGACCACAAAGAAGAAACACCAGGTGAACATGCAGAAGATCCTGAATGAGCTGAAACTGGAGGCGTTCAGGTCTTTAGACTCCAGTGAGGACACAAGGCTGAAGACGGTGCAGCTGGAGAGAACTTCCAGTGTTCGCACTATAAACAGCGGACTGGTGAAGTCCCGGGTCTCCAGAACGATCACAGGCATTGTCCCAGCTTCAGACCAGAGGAATCCAGAATTATTTTGTGGTGTTAAACAATCCCAGTTTATCCTCTGCTGGATTAAAATAAAAAAAGATGGTTCCAAGGCTCAGTTTTCAGCAATCACGTTGAGCCTTGAAAAAGTTGTTCTGTAGAGTCCATGAAAGCGGGCAGGCCTAAAGAGTTCAAACAACACAAGAAGAACGGGAAGCATCAAATCTGTTTTCTGGGTTCTTCATCATCT
This sequence comes from Nematolebias whitei, assembly GCF_014905685.2. Lineage (NCBI taxonomy): Eukaryota > Metazoa > Chordata > Actinopteri > Cyprinodontiformes > Rivulidae > Nematolebias > Nematolebias whitei. The sequence goes on along the minus strand of NC_056513.1, from coordinate 6,413,648 downwards.
CACGGGCACTCCTCAAAACAACCCTTGGATTTTAGTTCTGAAGCAGCGCTGCAGAGGCAAAACTTCGCCTCCTCACCGACTTCCGTTCTGAGGTTGCAGCAGCACAATTTCAGTCTCACTAGAGAAAGGTGCACATGCCCACAATAAAAAACCAAACTCAAACAACCAGCCTCATAGGTTCTCATGAAGTGCAGCGCCTCGACTCCCGTGCGCAAGCTGCACATTTAAGACCCGTCTGCGTTGTCGGGTCATATTTGAAACTGCATGTGGCATGTTTGTCTTGGGATAAGATTTGTTGAGGGCCGTAGATCATCCGAGCCGTGCTTTGTTGGTTCAGTTTGAGGGCGTGTGCCTGTTCAACCCCCCCACAGAGAGACGAAACGGATTTTATGAAAAGCATCTGGCTTCCTTTTACAAATTCACACGTGGAAACTTTTTTTAGTCGTGTGACACGAACAGCAGGTCGTAAATCTCTGATTGCATGTTTGGGATTGTCTGTTTGGAGAGATGACTGAGTGAGGAACAAAAGTTACTGCGACTGGTTTATTTTAGGTGTAAATTTAAAGGTTATATTCACAGATACAAAGGAGCTCGATTGTCTCCTCTGACTCTGCATCACACCTGCTCCTTTCACCTGAACTTTGTGTGTTGTGGCCAAATCCGTCAATTCACTGCTTGAGGTTTTCATCAAAAGGAAGGACCGCAGTATCTGAGTCATAAACATACAGCCATGGGTGAAAGAAAATCTATTTACTTGCAGTATCACTGTAGAGTTTCATTGACCTGGTCTATACCAGGTTCTAAAATTATCCAAATATAAAGTCAGTTGTACAAAAACACACAACACATTTCACCATGTCATTATTTATTTAAAAAGAAAAACTGTAAAAACTGGTTCCACACTTTCTACTTCTTCTGGATTCAGAGGTTCAGGATCAGCCAGGAGCTGCTGATCAAATACCGTACTTACCACCGTATAAGTCGCATCAGTTCAAATATGTCTAATAAAGTGGGAAAAAAAACATAAATACATTGCTTCACCGTATACGTTGCATCTATTATGCGTCACCTCTGACCAAAAATTAGCTGGCTGCCAAAATGTAGGCCGCTGGAGCGTGCACGGGAGGACTCTAACAAGAATTTAACAAGATTAACACTTAAAAACAATTGTTTGTTTGCTTAAAAATATAGCAAAGGTGTGTCTCCGTTTAACTTTTCCTTAATAAATGCACTATATTGGTCAAATCAGCTGCATTTCAAAAACCGATTTGCGGCTGCTGGAGTGTGCAGAGGGACGACTCGCTGTGCATTTCTTCAAAATTTAACAAGATAACCACCAAAAAACAATTATTTGTTTGCTCAACATTATAGCAAAGGTGTGTCTCAGTTGAACTTTTTCTTAATAAATGCACTTTGATGGTCAAATCAGCTGCATTTCGTCTGGGCGTTGCGGCGAAATGCAGCTGATTTGACATTTGTTCCAGGAGTTCTGAAGTGAGACGAAGGTGGCTTGGTATGGCAAGCCAAGTGTCTCATTAATAGCCACTTTTAACCTATTAATGAGACAGTTGACTTGCCACATTTGTCGAGCGCCCTCTAGTGGCTGAAAATGTTAGTGTTTAATATTTTCAACGTCAGAATGAATCAATTTGTCAGATCTCAGCCAACAATTGGTTCATAAATATGGGGGAGGGGGGGTAAATAGTTGCTTTGGTTTATAAGTTGCAGGACTTGCAAATTTATGCAAAAAGGTGCGACTTATATGGCAAAAAATATGATAATGGTTAACTGATTAACATCAGTGATCATCATCACCTCTAAAAAAGTGTTTTTTATTGCTCTGAAGCTCTGAAGCTCTGAAGCTCTGAAGATCTGAAGCTCTGAAGATCTGAAGCTCTGAAGCTCTGAAGCTCTGAAGCTCTGAAGATCTGAAGCTCTGAAGATCTGAAGCTCTGAAGCTCTGAAGCTCTGAAGCTCTGAAGATCTGAAGCTCTGAAGATCTGAAGCTCTGAAGCTCTGAAGCTCTGAAGCTCTGAAG
>NC_056513.1:6409146-6411510 GCF_014905685.2 Nematolebias whitei | reverse complement strand
GCTCTGAAGCTCTGAAGCTCTGAAGCTCTGAAGCTCTGAAGCTCTGAAGCGTACAGGTGTGTTAAAACACCAAGGCAGAAAGACATCAGCAGTGACTTTACAGAAGCAACTGTTGCTGCAAATCAATCAGGGAAGGGTCAAAGGTCATTTCCAAACTCTCTAGAGTCCACCACTCTACAGAGTGAAAGACTATTCACAAACTGAAAACATTTAGAGCAGCTGCCAATCTTCCCAGGAGTGGATTTCTTAGCAAATTCATCCTGAAGGTCAGACTGTGCAATGCCCAGAGAAATGAGCTCCATGTCAAACTCTGCAGGCGGTGGTTAGCAGATTAAAGGTCAAAGGTCAAGACAGGACAAGTGAAAAAATGCTGAACATGTGTGTCTTGTGAACAGGCTACAGGAGAACGTCACTTCTTTCTAAAACAAACCAACGTTGAGGTTTTACCCATAATGCACAGGGCTGAGACAAAACCAAAAGCAGGCTCCCAGTAGCGTTACCTCACAAACTGTCAGCATGATGGTGGAACTGGTGGTTTGAGTTTGTTTTAGCCACAAGAACGTAGACCAAACTGGGTCATGGTGCAACAGAACAATGACGTCAAACACAGCAGTTAATCTACAACATAATGGGTCAAAAAGAAAAGAGCCAAGGTGCTGCAAGGGTCCAAAGTCCAGAACCTGAAGGTGACAGAACTGCTGTGGTGGGTCCGTCAGAGAGCTGAGCAGAAACCTCAATGAACTGAAGACATGTGACATGAAAAGACAAAATATTTCAAGCTTTTATCTTTTTTGTAATTTTGATGATTATGGTTTACGAATACTGAAAAACCAAATTTAGAAATTCCACAGCCAGCTTTTGTAGCTTCGACAGTGTGGGACGGTGCTGAGTCCTGCTGGAAAATAAAACCAGCGTCTCCATTAAGCTCTGAAGGAAGCAGGACGTCTCTAAAATGTCCTGCTAGATGCTGCATGGACTGTGGACTTCAGAAAACCCAGTGGACCAGCACCAGCAGAGGACATGGTCCCAAACCATCGCTGACTGTGGAAACGTCACTCTGGACTTCAAGCATCATGGATTCTGGACCTCTCCACTCGTCCTCCAGACTCTGGGACCTTGATTTACAAATTACATGTGGATTTTATTTTCATGTGAAAAGAGGACATTGGACCACTGAGAGACAGTCCAGTTCTTGTTTCCTCAGCAGGTAAGATGCTTCTGATGTTTCTGGTTCAGGAGTGGCTGGACTTGAGGAGTGAGACATTTGTAGCTCAGGTCCAGGAGTTAATCAGCTGATCAGGGTGAGGCACCAGGAGTTTACAATTCTGAACCTCTTCATAATATTCTAATGATCTGAAACACTGACTTGTGTTGTTTTCATTAACTGTAAGCCATAATCATCAAAAATACAAGAACTAAAGCCATGAAATATTTCACGTTATGTGTAATGAACCTATTGAATATATGAGTTTCAGTTTCTAAAATGACTGACAAAAGATTATTGAACTTTTTAAAGATATTCTATTGTTTTTAGATGCACTTGTATATAAAAATGTCTGAGGAAAATGTATTTTTTTTCATCGATTATAACATTTTATTGACATTATTATTAAGAAAAAGCCTTAAAAAAAATCCGCCTTATTTAAATGTGTTGAGCAGCTTTCAGAACATCAGGCTCGTGTTTCTGAACGTGGACTGGTTTTGTGGTTTTAGTTCACCGGAGCGTTAAACAGAACCGTCACGGGATGTTTACCGACTGTTTAGCTGCCAACACGGTGACTGTTTGACTCGAAAACAACAACCTTCCAAACGCTGTGAGAGAAAGCACCAACTGTTGTTTTCAGCCAATTTAATCTCATTTACGTGGATAGTGCTGCTGTTCGACGTAATGTTTATATGTTATGAGTGCTTAGTGTATATTTAGTTGATGTTTTTCTTAGTTCATATCTTAGATCTTATTACTGTTTTTCTTTTACATTTTATTGTTGGATGTAACTGGGACCCTGTGTGCATAATCTCGTTCCACCACATGCACCACATGAGGTGCGAATGACAAATAAATCTCTCTGACTCTGAGAAGTTTCAGTAACAAACAAATGGGATTAGGCTTTAATTTAAGATGCTGAAATTTTTGTTTTAGCCATTGTAAAAAATAGACGACAATCATTTTGCATTTTGTTGAACATCACTCACAGAAACATCTGTGTGTTATACAATTCAATTCATTGCACTGCACAGAAACTTTCATATATATAAAAAATAAGTTCATGACATTATTTATCTGAGGAGCAGACTGTTTTGAGTTTAATTTCATCACAGACTCTCATCTTGAGCAAGCATGAAAGCAACAGTGGAAAGGAAAAA
>NC_056513.1:6407770-6409046 GCF_014905685.2 Nematolebias whitei | reverse complement strand
GACAAGCATGTCTTAAAGACATAAAACCTGGATGACCCTTAATTTTCTGCTTTTGAACACAGACAAGACTGAGGTTTTGGTTTTTGGACCAGAGCATCTTAGGAATAAATTTTTCAGTCTTTTACCCTCCTAGGATGGCATTAATCTGGCCTAATGTTAAAGATCTTGCTGTTATTTTTGATCACTATACCTTATTTTTCAGACTTTAAGACACACTTAAAATCCTTTAATTTTCTCAAAAATTGACAGTGAGTCTTATAATCCGGTGCGCCTTATAGTCCAAAAAATACGGTACAAAAAAAAGTCTGATTTGGAGCACCAGATTCAAGACTGGCCCTCTAAATGCAAATGTATTTGTCCCTTAGAAGGTGGAGATGCTGTTTTCTAAATTCAGACAATAATGTTTGACCATAGAGGACACATTGGGACATCTGTACGCCCAATAATCAAATGTGTCATCCTTTCGTATGGACACTTCACCACCATTTTTTAGAAGCATTGCTGGGGTAAGTCTTTTCGTTGTTAATCAAACCTAGAGTTTCGTCAGGAAGGGATTTTTTTGGGGAACGTCTTGTACGGTTTTAGCAGGATGCATCTGCAACCTTGCAGCGGTGTCAGAATGCACCGTCTCACCATGCGACAGGAAGTTTTACAGCTCTTGAGCTGACTGTCGCTGCCGTCTGAGACGTTTTTAGATCCTATTTTGGTCAAGTAGTTCCTGCAATATCTTCTGACAGTACCAACCTAACCTTCAGTCATATATAACAAAGCTTGACTCTCTGATCAACAGAAAAAATGAGAATAAAAATGTGCCAAAGAGTTTAAAACACCCCTCATAAATGTGTGTTCATGTTTTTGCATGAAATGTGAATTTTATTGCTCAAACTTGATCCAATGATTGTCAAAACAAGCAACACCGGCTTTATAAATCTGAGATAAATTGCTATAAAACAAGGGAAATAAATCTGATTTAAAAATGAAATTGTATGTTTTAATCAAATGAGTTTGTTCTCAAATGTACAAGGTGAGATAAAAGTGGTGTGTAGTGTGAACAAGGCCCAGAAAACAAATCTGAATTTTATGAAACATCTTTGCTAAGATTGACCAATAATTTTGGAATATAAAAAGATAAAAAGTCAGTTTCATATCTGTCTTCATTTGTTTACAAGATTCTTTCTTTAAGTTCTTCTGTTAATGTGTTTCAACTTGTTTTATTGTATTTGACAGCCCTGAGGAGCAGGTTAAGATGGTTTTGCCCTCAGGTTATACCCATGTT
>NC_056513.1:6395411-6407670 GCF_014905685.2 Nematolebias whitei | reverse complement strand
CTGAGGAGCAGGTTAAGATGGTTTTGCCCTCAGGTTATACCCATGTTAACTCAGGTTTTCCCATGTGCCTCTTGGTCTAATATTTTGTTATTATTCTTAATAACTTACCCGTCTGACGTGTAAACTCAATGATTTTTTTCATGTGTTTTACGTGGCACTATTGTAAAGTTGAAGCATGTGCCAAAAGTATGGCAAAGCAAAATATCATTTATTTTAAGTTCATAGGGCACTGCTTTTTCTTCTTCATGACTATTTTAATGTTAATTCTTTAAAAACTGTAGAGAAAGGTTTAATCTTTTCAAAAACCTGTTGAGTTAAAAAAAACATTAAAAATAAATTAACATTTTCCTCCTGGATGGACAAGCAGACAGATGATGAATGGGTGGATGGATGGATCAAGGATGGATGGAGGATGAATTGTGGATGGATGGATGGAGGATGGATTGAGGATAGATGGATGGATAAAGGATGGATGGATGGTTGGTTGGATGAATGGATGGATGGATGGATGGATGGATGGATGGATGGATGGATGGATGGATGGATGGATGGATCAAGGATGGATGTATGGAGGATGGATCGTGGATGGATGGATGGAGGATGGAAAGAAGAGGAACGGATGGAGGATGGATTGAGGATGGATGGAGGAAGGATAGATTGAAGATGGATGGATACATGAAAGATAAATTGAGGATGGATGGATGAAGGATAGATTAAGGATGGATGGATGGAGGATAGATTGAGGATGGATGGATGGTTGAATGTTCTCTCCGTGCATGCGTGGGTTTTCTCCGGGTACTCCGGTTTCCTCCCACAGACCAAAAACATGCATGTTAGGCTGATTGGTAACTCTAAATTGTCTCTAGGTGTGAGTGAGAGAGTGAATGGTTGTTTGTCTCATTTGTCTCTACGTGTCCCTGTGATGGACCTGCGACCCATCCAGGGTGTACCCCGCCCCTCGCACAGTGATTGCAGGACATGGGCATCGGCGACCCCCGTGACCCAAAATGGAATAAGCGGGTAAAGATAATGGATGGATGGATGGATACATGAAGGATAAATTGAGGATGGGTGGATAGATGAAGGATAGATTGAGGATGGATGAATGAAAGATTGATTAAGGATGGATGGATGAATGATGGCTGGAGGATGGGTGGATGATGGCTGTATGGATGAATTGGTGGATGAATGGATGATGGCTGGATGATGGCTGGATGGATGGATAAATGATGGATGGATTGGTGGATGAATGGATAGATAGATACATGGATGGATGATGGACGGATGAATAACTTTCCATGGGGGGAAAAAAGAAAAGGTGTCCTCCGCTGCTTTCACTAAAGAACGTTCAGTTTGTGAGTTTTCGTTCTTCAGAGCTGTTGACTGATCTTCCCTCAGAGGTGAAGATGCTTCTCCTAGAGTCGTCCAGAGTCCACGCTCATTTAGAAGATCAGACGTCCATGGCTGTATGGTGGTGTGGTGGTTTGTTGTGCCTTTCTGTGCACAGTTTATTTTCCATACGCATGTATGGGTTCTTTCATAACGTACCCGGACAAACTCCCACAGGTTAAAACATGTATGTTAAGTTTACTGGTGATTTTAAACTGATCTTAGGAGTTAGATTGTGGGTAAGTGTTTGTTAGTGCCTCAGCTTGGTCCTGTGATGAGATACCCAGAGTGTACTTCAGCTGTTCCCCCAGCAGGTGGCACTACATACCCCACAGTCCCCACAAAGTGTGGACATTTGTGATCAGTCAAATGGCTTTCATGTGCAGATGACATGTTTATATCAGTTGTAGGTGGAGCAGAAGTCTGAAAAGAGGAAGTCTGGTATATTGGGTGAGGTTGTGTGGTGGGACCAAAGCTTGATAAGACAGAACAGTTCCTTAAAAACTTGTTTTGCTGGTCCCTGGCGTAATGATAAAGTGGTCATAAACTGCAACGAGGTGCCAGAGTGGTGGCCAAGAGCTGTGAGAACATTTAGGTGTTCATCCGTTTCTGTTTTCTGACCTCTCTACGTTACATTATAAAACGATCTTCTCATTGTGTTTGAATACTTGCATCAATCATTCAATTGATCAAGTTTTTGTGTAGTAGAGTAGACGGACGCTGATGGTTGTGAAGAACAGGACTAACAGCTGAGTTCTCACACGGCTGTAAACTGATAAACCTTTACGTGATAAAACAAATATATCTGGCTAAATTCAAGAGTAGATTAAAAGCACATTATAAGACAGTGTAGTAAAAAGAAGCATGCTACGTATGTTGTAATAGTTTGGAAAACCACCTTTAGACATTTAGACCTTTGGAAAGGCTTCATCTCTGTGATCTTATCCGTTCACCACAGTATTTTAGAAATAAAATCCCTCATTTGTACAAACGTTGCTTCAGGTTATTTAGGTTATTGAGCATTTAACAATACACAGAAGCTCACAACATATTCAATCACAACATTTAGTTGAAACGAGGTCTGGGCTTTGAGGCAGTGCAAGACTTTCTTTCATTGACGTACATGATGAACCATTAGACCAAGCCTTGGTTTACGCAGAGATGGACTCACATTTGACTGGAATCTGGTCTACAGAGGAGTCAGTTGCCAACTCTATGACTGAAAGGTGCCCAGGTTCAGTGATTGCTAAACAAGCCCGCATCATCAGCCCTCCACCACCGTGCTGACAGTGTGAAGTGTTTGTACCAGTAATCTGGGCTTGAATTTCTCCAAACGTGTTCATGTGCACCGTGGTCAAGTATCTCTTCCGTGATCTTATCTGTCTAAAGGTCATTATCCCAGAAACCTCGTGATTCTTTCAGATGAAACTTCTCAAATCTGATTTCTTTTTGGAGAGAAGAGGCTTTCAAACAAGCTCTCATTTCTTTGTTCTTTTCTGAATTGTTCTGTCATTAACATCTGCATTTAACCTGAGGCCTAAATCATTTTAAATGTAGCTGTTTGTGTGTTTGTCGGTTCTCTGAACAGTGCACAGTCTGATCTCAGCTTGTTGGACCATCCAAAGTATTGTTCTGTGGCTCACATGTTGGAATCGTTTTTCTTCTCTCTCTTGGTGACACTACATGAGTTACCGAAGCTAAGGAACTGCGGCTTGAGTTCAGCATGATCAAAACACCCCGCTAACACATAAACTGCATCAAGAGAAATGGGGGATTATTTACTCCAAGATGATTGTGTTAGTTTGCCTAATTACAAATACATGAACACTTTTTAAATTTTTATTGTAGTTTCATTTTAATAAAGACAACATATCATCTGATACTAAAAAAAAACAACATTACTGGGGCACATGTTAACTGACCAAATTATTTATGCTGTTTTTATTTATCCGGGTGATTCCAATGACACGGGGTCTTATTTTGAGAAAAGACTGATTTCCTGTTAGATGTCAGAATATTGATAAAAATTAGACCATTATAAGCAGGAACCTGTGGTAATGGTCAAAGACGCTTCCTTCATGTTGATTCTGATATAAGGTATCGTTTAGAAACAGCTTAGCAGAACTTGCTGTGGACAGCCAAGGTAAAGACTCCCTTGTCTGCAACGTCTGTGTCATTTTAAATATAAATAAATAAATAAATAAATAATGTGTATGTGTTTTCATCATTGTATGTTCCCATACAATGATGAAACAGGCTCTCTGCATTTAACCCATCCACCACCAGGCAAAGTTATGATTATGAAGGATTTTAAAATTTTTGTCTCCCCTTATTGTTGAACTCTTTCCCACAGATGGGATGACTGTGGTAGCTCATGCTCCTGTGTTTGACCGACATGGAGTCCTCTGAGTTTCTCCTCCACAGTCAGCTTCACTGGTTCACCACAGGAATGTGAAAAGGCTCACTTTGTCCCAGGGTACAACCTGGGTGGGGAAGGCTTCGACATCGTCACCATGGAGAGAAAAGGTGCCTATGTCATCGACACCAAAACGTGGAACCTCAGAAATGGCACCTGCAGAATGTACAGCTACAGCTACATGAGAGGAGAGAAACAGAAGGTCCCAGTTGCTGTGGTGGACTGGAGAAACCTCCCCAAGTGCACCATGACAGTCTCCAGTATGCTGTATGATTCTGTCGAAACACTTGTCAATGATTCCACATTGTCTGTGTCCAACGACTGGAAAATTGGTCTAGATATCCCAGTGGAAACTTCAGCGAGTGTCGGGGTTGGGTTCGGAGGTTCCCACTCCAAGGCAGCAAAGTTTGGGATGACGAAGTCCAAAGAAGACCGCTACAGCTTTGTTCACCATTCTGTGGACTGTAACTTCTACCAGTGAATACAGAAACAGACTGATATTTGAAAGTCAGTTCACCATTAAATGGCTCAAGTATTTTTTGTGGGTTACTATTCAAGTTAGTTAAATTTATTTAACGTATTTAGTTTAAATGACAAAAGTCATCCAAGGGTTTTATGGAAAGAAATAAAAGTCCAAACCATAAATTTAATTTAAATCTGGATTTAAATCCAATTCATTCCAGGTCTAATACTTTTAAAAACAATAGATTATCTAATTCCATCCATCCATCCATCCATCCATCCATCCACACCCGCTTCTTCTTTTTTGGGTCATGGGGGTCACAGGTGCCCATGTCCAGCCATCGCTGTGCAAGAGGCATGGTACACCCTGGACAGGTCTCCAGTCCATCACAGAGGCAAACGAGACAAACAACCATTCACTCTCACTCACACGTAGGGACAATTTAGAGTTATCAATCAGCCTAACATGCATATTTTTGGTCTGTGGGAAGAAACCCGGAGAAAACCCATGCATGGCCGGAGAGAACATGCAAATTCCACCCAGAAAGGCAGAGGCCAGCAGATTCTTTTTTTTTGTTTGTTTGTTTGGTGGGTAAAATTCCTTTTTTGGAGCAGAACATTGACAGCAGTGAAAGAAACAGCTCCATGTTAGCATGAAAATACCTCAGAACAAACCTCTACTCTGACATTGAACAAAATGTTCTGAAAATATCCCTGGGAGTTGGGTCAGATGGCTTGAATTAAAGTACTACGACTACTGAGCCAAACCAGAAACAAAAATTTGAAATTTGATTTTACTGCAATAATATGCTCAAAATAAGACGGTGGCAATCAGTCACTGAGTTTTTTTTTTTTTGTCTTTCTCTGCTCCACAGTTACAGACTGACAGAAACTCCTCCCCTGAGTCACAACTTCCTGTCAGCTGGGAACTCCCTTCTTCCTTGTTCTGCTGCGAAGGCGCCACTGTATCGTGATCTGATCGACACATTTGGGACACATTACATCACACAGGTGTCTCTAGGGGGAGCAATAAAAGCAACGACTTCTTTCAAGACCTGCTTGGCGTCCATGAGTGGTCTGACAGCAACAGATGTCAGCGATTGTCAGTTGAAGCATCGGCAAGCTTTCCAAGCAGTGCTAGCATTAAGGTCATGTACAAACACTGTCAGGAAAAGAAAAAGAACTTGGACTCTGGTCCATGTTTCAGTTCTGAGTTCAGTGAGCGATTCACAGAAGTCATTGGTGGGGATGAACACGACGGTCTGTTCTTTCAAGATGATTCAAACACCGATGTCCAAAAGAACTGGCTAAATCATAGATAAAGGTGATTTGCATGCTGGTCTCAAGGTTCAACTTGTTGTCTGGTCTTTTAAAGTCTTTATGGACATCTGGAAGAAATACGTTAACTATCTTTGCTCTTACAAAAGAGCAATCCACGTTATGGTTTTGTGAGTTTTTGCCCTTAAAATAACAAATTATTAGGGACCACCTCAGGAGGAGCAAACTGAAGATTTTGACGCAGTCATCAGTTTCTCCAGACCTAACCATCGTTGAACATCTCTGAAGACCTCAGAGGAGCAAGTGAGCCAAGTGTTCCAAAGAACACAGGAGTCATTAGCAGGAAAATAAAGAGTCAAAAAAGACTTAAAACACTCAACAGCTTAACTACTTCAGACAGTCAGATGGCTAGCAAGAGGGTGGATGTATGCCTTGACTAGATGTTCATGTCAGCTGCAAACAGCCTATGGGGAGTCTAAAGAAAGAGGAAGTCTCTAAAAATGTGTACTATGGGGTGTCAAGTTTGACCACAGTTTGAGATAAAGAAGTAGTTCCTTTGAAACTTGTTCTGAGCCGATTACAGTAAAGGGTTTGAACGTTTCTATATAAGACCATTCCAACACTTTGACGCTGCTGCTAAACCATCTGTTGTCTTCAAAGTGAGTTTTAAATAACCAAGAGACTTTGCTCATATGACATTTAATTTGCAGAAGCTCTATGAGCAGTCCTAAATCTTCCAATTCATATTATCCTGGCTTGAAACGCTGAGGCTGCTGAGGAACCTCCTATGGTGCACATAGCACTTTTTGTCCCTCCTTATTTTAAGATGCTGTATGTATTTGTCATTATGGCTGTCAGTAACTTGTTTTATCACTCTATGACTTCAGGATCAATTTCCAGGCCTGTCTGTTCCTTAACAGATTTTTATTTACTGTCGTCTGCTTTCCTGTGAATACATATATACATGTATGTAAATACATTCAAGTACCATTGCATCAATTATTAAACCATTTGTCTAATAGATGAATCCTAGCCAAAACTGGATCCACATGTTGTGATCTGCAAACAGAAGACAGGAAATTAAATAACCTAAGATCTTGCAATAGTCAAACACCACACCTAAGCCTAATAAAAACCTGTTTATGGAATTTAAGGATCTGGCTTTAGTTGTTTTTATGATTATACCTTGTGTTTGTCATGAATATGGAGTCCTCTTGTGCTTAGTATTATTACTTGTGTTTGCCTTTATGTTCATTATTGCCCTTGTCTATGTTTTGTTCTGCGTCTACTTTTCCCACACTCACCTGTTCCCAGTTGTCTTCTTGTCAGGTGTTTCTGATAATCTTCATTAGTGGGCAGCATAACGGCTTAGTGGTTAGCACTGTTGCTTTGGGTTCAGTCCCCAGTTTGGAGCTGGTGTCACTCAGTGTGAAGTTTGCATATTCTCCTTGTGCGGGTCTTCTCCGGGTACTCCGCTTTTGTCCCTCAGTCCAAAAACATGAATGTTTAGGTTGTCTTCAGGCCCAGGCCTCCGTTACCAAAGAGATCTGTCATCTCAGTGAGATTTGCCTGGTTAAATCAAGGTTAATAAATAAGGTCCTACAATAGATTGTCATTTCAATGACTCTTTGGGTGGGGAACTGAAAATATTATTGAGCAGTGGAAGACACTCTTTTTAAAGAGGTCCACCACTGAGGAGGCAAAGCCTGGGATGCCAGCAGAGGTCTCCAATGGCAGATTTCTAGTAGTGGTTGAGATTTGTTCTGGGATGCTGATGAAATGGAAGGAGGAACAATGACTGTACAAGGAGCAAAGGTCACAAACGTGCAGGAATTAAAGTACCGTAATTCTTGGGCTCTAAGCCGCTCATACTAAATTTAAGACAAATCATAATTTTGTACATAAATAAGACGCTTCAGTTATTAAGCTTCGGGCATCCACCGTTCACTATTAGAATCTGTGCCCAGCTCCTGGCATTATGAGCAGCTATTGTTGTACAAGAAGAAGCAACTGGATGGCGTTACATAGACTATAGCTTGCTATCAACACACATGCAGGATCGTCATAAGTCTTCATGATGCTTCGCTGATAATAATAAGTCAGTCTTCACCAGAATTGCCGGTGTAGAAGCCAAATCATAATTCAGACTGAATGCTCCATTTTTTCATTTCTGCACTTCTGTACAGGAAGTGGCCGGCTCCGTCTGCGATTTATGAACAGCCAGAGGGAGGATAAAGACGGACTGGTCTATGCCCCCATTTCACAGAACTGTTTAACGAAAGAACCTTTAGAGTTCCCTCTTTGCTTTTTGTGAATAATGTGGTTCTGTTTGCCAAGGTCTTCAGAAGGCATTGTTATGGATTGCAGCTAAGTGTGAAGCAGCTAGGATGATAGTTATGTCCGCTAGGTTTGAAGCCATGGCTCTCAATTGGAAAAAGGTAGAATGCTCCTTCTGGATTGGGGATATTCTTGTCAAGGAAGAGTTTGTGTCTCAGTAGAGTGTCCTGTTCACCAATGATGGCAGCATGGACCAACAGCCTGGTACTGGACTGACTGTTACAATAGTGCTGTTTCAGTCTATGACTGTAAAGAAGGAGCTGGGTACAAAGAAAAACTTCAGTTTACTCGTCCATCGACAATTCGATGAGATATGGATCATGACTAGAAGAACTACTGAGCTGCAAAAAAGTATTTGACCCAAACAGATTTTTTTTATTTTTATGATTTTGTGACACTGAAGACTTTCAGATTATCACATAAAAGTTCATGTCAGATAAAGACAATCTGAGTAAATGCAAAAAACAGTTTTCAAATGATGATTTAATTTATCACGTCAGTGGAGAAATGTTGCTGTTGTGATTTGGATCATTGTGTTGCACATCTAAATACCTTTAAAACAAACATATAAATTGTGTTGTTTTATTTTTAATATTGCATCATGTTGGTGGTGTATAAAGTAATTGCTAATTATTTTCTTTTTTTTTACAGAATGAACTGTAAGTTATTAAAGATGTGAATGCCGAAAAACAGCTTTCCTATTATTTTGTGCAATCAAGTGTGAGGGAAGTAAAATGTTGAGCACATTTATGTGATTGTGGGTGTTATAATCTATGTTAGTTTGAGATAGTTGGCAAAACCTGCTAGAGCTGCTCTGACTATAAAACTCCAGGACCACGTCAGTTTTGTCACAGGTCAGAGACTGCTGTCCACAGTCAAGGTGAGCCTTCAAAGTTCTGACTTGTCTGCAACATTTGTGAACTATATGCAATGGTTTTATTACAAATTAAGATGTCATGATATGGTATAAATAATTTAATATTTAAAAATGTCAGCCCATAGATGTTTTATCTCCATCCTTGCTTAATTTTACTTTAAAATTTGTGTTGTTTCATTCAGATGGCAGACCTGTGGAAGCCTTTGCTTCTGTTGTTGGCGTGGAGTCCTCTGAGTTTCTCCTCCACAGTCAGCTTCACTGGTTCACCACAGGAATGTGAAAAGGCTCACTGTGTCCCAGGGTACAACCTGGGTGGGGAAGGCTTCGACATCGTCACCATGGAGAGAAAAGGTGCCTATGTCATCGACACCGAAACGTGGAACCTCGGAAATGGCACCTGCAGAATGTACAGCAACAGCTACATGAGAGGAGAGAAACAGAAGGTCCCAGTTGCTGTGGTGGACTGGAGAAACCTCCCCAAGTGCACCATGACAGTCTCCAGTATGCTGTATGATTCTGTCGAAACGCTCGTCAATGATTCCACATCGTCTGTGTCCAACGACTGGAAAATTGGTCTAGATATTCCAGTGGATCCTTCAGCGAGTGTCGGGGTTGGTTTCGGAGGTTCCCACTCCAAGGCAGCAAAGTTTGGGATGAAGAAGTCCAAAGAAGACCGCTACAGCTTTGTTCACCATTCTGTGGACTGTAACTTCTATCGGTGAGTACGAGGACAGATTACATTTGTAAAACTCGTATGTGTTCATTTAACAGAGAAAGGGCTTCAACGTTTTTAAGAATGTTTTGATGTAAAAGTGGAAATGGTAAATGTGTTTCTATTTTACATTAGTATGCAAATGCAATGTGTTTTACATTGAGGGACAATTCATATATTAGTATGACTGGAATTAGATTATGTACAGTATCTCATACATTCCATATTTTATATTTACTTTATTTATAAACAGTATATATAAGCTTACATTAGCATTCTTTCAAGGAAAATCTATCATCCACTGCCTTTCATGCCAGAGTTAAAAACTAGAGTTGCAGCTGTTTTGGTCAAACCTTATAAATGAGCTATGCATGATTTTATGCAATAATGTGAGACTTTGCAAGAACTTTCAGCGTTTGAAGTATGTGATGAAGATAACTCTCAGACACAGACACACCACATTTAGCTCAATATCTGTAAAGTTAACTGAAATTAGACAGTTTTGTGTTTGCTAAAATGTACTAGCTGTGGTGAAAAAATGTTCTGTGTTGTTAACAAATAGGGTTGTTGTCAAGAGTTGTGCTTAAAATACGTGTTGGGAGGATTCTCTGCTACTACCATTCCAAAATTTACTGCAACTCAACATCTGTAAACCAAGAAACACACACATGTACACAGACAAGAGTAAAAGTCAAGTCAAGTCTGATTTATTTATATAGCACATTTAAAACAGAAACTGTTACCAAAGTGCTTAAAACCCAAATCTCACCTTCAATGGCACAAATGACAGTAAACAAGCGATGCACTGATGTTCCTCGTTGCTGACAGATTTAATGTTTATAGTTTTTAAGATGAGTGTTTTTTTTTCTGGACAAGAATTTATCAGAGAATGCAAGTAAACCTTAATATTTTTTGGTGCCAGAGGCAGCGCAACATGCTGGATTCTGGAGAGTTGGAATAATTTTATCCACCACCAGGTGCAAGTGGTGGGGGAGTCAAGAGGTGGCCAGTGGTGGTTGCCATATGATCTTTGGCCACCCCACCAGTGACCCCCAATTTTTTTCTTCATATTTCCTCATGCAACACCACACCTCCTCCCTCGGCACTCTGTCATATGCTTTTTCTAAATCCACAAAGACGCAATGAAGTTCATTCTGATTCTCTCTGTACTTCTCCATCAGCATCCTCAAAGCAATGATGGTGTTTGTTGTGCTCTTTCTGGGCATGAAACCATCCTGCTGCTCACAGTCACCTCTCGTCTAAGTCTTGCTTCCACACCTCTCTCCCAGATCTTCATTGTGTGACTCATCAACTTAATTCCCCTATAGTTGCTACAACTCTGTACATCACCCTTGTTCTTAAAAATGGGCACCAGCACACTTCTTCTCCATTCCTCAGGCATTTTCTCACCCTCAAATATGCCATTTAATATTTGAGCCAAAAACCTCACTGCCATCTCTCCAAGACATTTCCAAACCTCCACTGGTATGTCATCAGGTCCTACTGCCTTCCCATTCTTCATTCTTTTCAGAGCTTTCCGGACTTCACTCTCACTAATCTTTCCCACTTCCTGGTCCACAGTTTCTATGACCTCTACTCTTCTTTCTCTTTCATTCTCTTCATTCATTAGCTCCTCAAAGTACTCCTTCCATCTTCCCATCACTTTCTCCACAGTTGTTAGAACATTTCCATTCCTATCTTTAACAAGCCTAACCTGCTGCACATTCTTTCTAGCCTGATCCCTCTGTCTCGCCAATTTGGTACAAGTCCTTCACACCCTTTTTAGTCTCCAGCCTCCCATACAACTCATCATATGCCTTCTGCTTTGCCTTTGCTACCTCCCTCTTTGCTCTACATCCCATCTCTTTATATTCCTGCCTCCTCTCTTCAGTCTTCTCACTGTCATATTTTTTCTTGGCTAACTTCTTTCTTTGAATAGCTTTCTACACTGCAAAATTCCACCACCAGGTTTCCTTATCATCCATTCTCTGTCCAGATTACACACCAAGTGCTTCCCTGCCTATCTCTCACATTACTGTTGCTGCAGTAGCCCAGTCATTTGGAAGCTATTTCTTACCACCCAGAGCCTTTAACAACTTGTCTCTGAATTTCTCACATTATTCTTTTCTCAGCTTCCAAAATTTAGTCTTCTTCTCTGATTTGACTCTTTTTCTCATCTTCATAACAACAGTCAGTACTATTAGGATGATAATTGATAACGAAAGTGAATGGTTATAGTACACCCGTAATGAAATCAAAATGCTACTGTAAGGAACAAATAACATTTTTTGTTTTTCTTTGCTCCACAGTTACAGAATGACAACAAACCCTCCCCCGAGTCATGACTTCCTGTCAGCTGTGAACTCACTTCCTCCTTATTCTGCTGCAAAGGCGCCACTGTATCGTGATCTGATTGACACATTTGGGACACATTACATCACACAGGTGTCTCTAGGGGGAGCAATAAAAGCAACAACTTCTTTCAAGACCTGCTTGGCATCCATGAGTGGTCTGACAGCAACAGATGTCGGCGATTGTTTGTCAGTTGAAGCTTCGGCAAGCTTTGCAAGCAGTGCTAGCATTAAGGCCATGTACAAACACTGTCAGGAAAAGAAAAAGAACTTAACCTCTAGTCGAAGTTTCAGCTCTGAGTTCAGTGAGCGATTCACAGAAGTCATTGGTGGGGATGAACACGACGTTCTGTTCTTTCAAGATGATTCAAGCACCGATGCCAAAAAGATCTGGCTGAACTCCCTCAAAACCACACCTGATGTGGTCCAGTACAACC
>NC_056513.1:6386048-6395311 GCF_014905685.2 Nematolebias whitei | reverse complement strand
CTTTGCATTTGCCTCCCCAGGGAATGACTCTTATGCTTCACACACACTGCTTTGCCAAATTGATGGATCTATTGGAATGCCTCCAGTGAGCCTGAAAACGTCTACAGCTCTCAGAGACAGCGCTCATAATAAATAAATAAACAAATAAATAAATACATTACAAAACAGACAAAAGAACAAAGAAAATCTCTTTGCAGGTGCCGTGGCTCCAGGTTATGAAAATGATGATGCTTGCTCTTGATTACTGGTTTCTAATCCTCCCTCTCCGTAACGTCTAATTTCAGTGCCATGTTGTGAATCCAGGGACAGGAAGTCCTGCAGAGAAGCTCGGCCTGGAGGTCTGGTACAGCTGCTGGAGGCTCTGCACTCACTCACACGTGCAAATTGTTTAAAGTATAAATTCATTCAATCCTGGTAGTTTGTTTTATACAACAGAATGGGCAGAATTACGTTTAGTCAGAATTATTTTACTATCTAAAATAGAGCGAGCATGTGAGAGAGAATTTGTGTTTTTCTTTCCTTCTGGTATTTTTTGTGGATATGTACGATGGAGCTTTAGGGCCACGCTAAGAAAAATAAATTAAAAGCCATATAATTACGAGAATAAAGTTGTACGAGACTTTTATTTTTGCATCTCTTGTTTTTATTTTACTTATTTTTTCCTCCACAAGTCGGATTCATGATGCGACCTGTCACTCAATCCAGTAGGCGTGTCAGCAAATCACCAATGCGAAACTGCTCTCTGCAGGTACGGAGCATTTAGCTTCGGATTGGTCGTTTGCTGACACGCCTACTGGATTGATTGACAGGTCACATTGAGGATCTGACTCATGAAAAAAATTAAAAAACAAGAGCTGTAAAAAAAAAAAAGAAGTCTTGTACGACTTTATTCTCGTAATATTATGGCTTTTAATTTGTTTTTTCTTACCATGGCCCTAAAGCTCCGTCGTAGATATGAAAGTTGGTTTAATGAACATTTGGTCTTCAGCAGCACATGAAAGTGAAGTTTAATGAGTGAAGAAGAATACAATGTGTGGATTCTGTCCTGCGTATGGAAACCGGTGCAATCCCAGAGATTCTGGTGGTATTTATGCACGTCCCACACCGTGTTGCCCCTGAGGACCCTGCAGAGAAACAGGGCAGTGACTGTCACATTTCTTCCACGCTGCCCTCTCCAAGAGGCCGGTGGCTTCACGAATTATTCCCTTAGCCGGACTGACCTCACGCTACTGCTGCTTTTCATCCAAGCTGTCACATTGTGAGCTCTCTGACACAACAGTGGATCTGAGAGTTAAAGCCAAAAAAAAAAAAAAAAAAAAAGTATGACAATAAAACAAACGCATGTTTACATTTCTTCACTTATAGCAACCCCAGAGAATGTAGTGTATGTTTCACAACAAGAGGTCAGGAGGAGCAAAATGCAGAAAGCATTCTCCAGAGTCTGTGCCGATGTGGCCCATCTCAGTTTTACAGTTACTAGGCAACAGACAACAGCTCTTTAAGTCAAGCTGATGTCATATAAAACACTTTTTTATCTTTATTTTTTATTACTATTTTTGATTCTACAATGGCCGCTTCTCACATGCTGTCAGCACTCGACACTGATTGGTCAGAATCCACTCAGGATAAATGGGAGAGCAGCGCTGAATTGGATCACAACTGGCCTACTTGTGTCTCCACCACAGCTTCCAGTGCTGCTGCTCACAGCTGCACTGCTGGGATTCAGCTTCATGTCAAGAAAAGTTGCAAGGTCTGAGATATCAGTAAACCACCATGCTTTTTCTTTTGAAATGGATTCATAGACTAAATCCACCATCATTCAATATGCAGTGTTTGGATTTCACCAAGATGGTGCTGTTGTGCATTTTACACAAACATCTGGTCTGATCTGTCCAAGAAACATCAGTAGCTGTATTTCTAAACTTCTTAAAAAATGTATTTTTTACAGAGAATATGCTTTTCCCCGGCAACACACCACATACATCCAGTCT
Source organism: Nematolebias whitei (assembly GCF_014905685.2). Classification (NCBI taxonomy): domain Eukaryota; kingdom Metazoa; phylum Chordata; class Actinopteri; order Cyprinodontiformes; family Rivulidae; genus Nematolebias; species Nematolebias whitei. Next base: position 6,393,320 of record NC_056513.1, on the reverse strand, counting down.
TTTTGTAACTACACCATCATAAAAATTAACACCTAACTTTAACGTCTGAGCTGGTGCTCCCATCTCTGAGCATTGCACAGTCTGATCCACGGGTGAATTGGCTGGGATGTCAACTCCAAGGAAAAGTGGCAGCTGCCATAAATGTTTTTCCACTTGCGAATAATTTTTATCTCTTTAGAACAATGCATTCCAGCTAACCTTGGACGATTCTCCTATTGATGGGGAGCAACAACTTCTTCTTTGAGGTCATCGCTGATTCCTTTTAGGCTTGACGTCAACACACACCTGTGTTCACCTGAGTGGAAAACTGACAAAAGTCCTGCTTTTACGGAGACCGTCACACTTCTTAATGACCTGATAATCACGTGTGAACTTTAATGCTTCAGGACACACATCTAATGGCATCACCTGGTAATACTCATCTGTTCCACTTTGTGCAGATAATTACTGCAGAGCCACTTTCTTTTGAAAGATAAACTTCAACTTAGCTAAAAGCTGTTGGTGCAGGACCTGAGTAAACACGTGCGCCTCACGTGAGGAAGTGAAAATCTGTGGTGAAACGGAGACGCATTGAGCCGTAAGCAGGTTTTCTTCTGTCTCGAACCATCAGTGGGGAGCCGTCATAAATAAACTGTGTGATGGTTCACACACACACCACCTACTGTGCCACCCCAACACACACACACACACACGCAAACATGCAGTGATCACAGTATCCCCTTAAGGTTTATGTCTCCTGGGAGGACGTGTGTTGTGCAGCAACATCCTGCCTGTTTTCAACCTTTTTACCGACTCTTTATCGTCATTTTTTTTCTTCTTCTTGCACTCACTCAGGAGTTTGATTTATCTCCTTTTCAAATCCACTCTACCTCCTTATTAACCATTTCCTTATCTAAATCTCACTCTCCCCTTTCTGAAGCTCCAACCCCCTAAGGCTACCTTTATTTATTTATTTATTTATGTATTTTTTTGCTGTGGCAGATATATTTAGAGTCTGACAGGCAGTGAAAAGCCGATGGAGACGGATGTGTGCAGCGTGCCTCTCTGAGCTGCCACATGACATGATGGAGAGTTTAGCTTATCTTTTGTACGGCAGCAGCTGTGTTGCCGTATGTCTGATGGACTCTAGGCCTCTGGAATTGAACCAGTATTCTGCTGGTGAGCAGATTGCTGCAAAACCTTAACATACATTTTGACAAATAATAACACGGCTGGACATGAAACCATCAATCCACCCATTAAAAAGAAAATATATGAGTTCTGCATGTTTGGACTTTTTTGATTTAATAAAAAAAACAATTAAATACATATTAAATGTAAATTTAGTTATACAAAGATTTAGCCAAGGGCTGCATCTAATCTTTGGGTAATAAAGGAGGCGGTAAACGGTGGTAATGGATGAAAGCATGCTCACCAAGCACACCTTCTTGACATCGTATTGCCAGCAGACACACATCTGTTTGTTTTGTCATTTAATCTAGCATATTTGATTTCAGCCCTTTAATATGATTAAACAAACAGAACCTATCTGGGGCAGAAAAATCTGCTCCCAACACAAGGAAGGCTGCAAACCCATAGGCTCCGGCACGAGCCCACACATTCGCGCAATGTGAATTTCTTTTATAACACTTGTTTTAAAGTCAGGAAGGCAACCATGTCATGAATCACCGCAAGAGTGATTAATAATTGCCAGTCTGGATGAAAACTCCTCTTTAGTTGTTGCATGATGAGATTAGACACAGTATAGTTTTGTTTTCAATGTTTAGATGCCAAAGCGGTTTCTTTTTCAATAATGTACACAAATCAGCAAAGGCTCAGTGTAGTGTGGAGGTTCAGAAGTGAATTAGTGAAGATCCCATCATTCCAGAATTTTTTCACCTGCATCATAAGTAGAAGTCAGCTCTGAGTCACCATCTGCCTAAACATGCTGAGAAAACATGAAGAAATGTTTGAATTCTTCTGTGAGTCCAGACTAATTCCAGAGCAGCGAGTATAAAAATGGTTGTGAGGCTGCGTTGCGCTCTGAAAACGCAACTTGGCCACGAGCCGCAGTTAGTATATCTGGAGGCGGGCTCAGTGATGGTAGCCTGGCACTTTTAATGTCAAGACATTTCCATTTTCAGCTCTTCTGTCACTTGACTTCACAGCTGTTCTCCAGCAAAGGTCAGAGCTACACAAAAACAACACGTGCACGACACTCTCTGCAACCGCACACACTTTACAGGCCAATCACACACACACACACACACGCTTTATTTACAGAGCACACTGGTTTTATTCACAGACTAATATTATATGCTCTATCCACCGACATCAGAATAAAATGGCTCTATCCATGAGACGAGACACAAGCTCACGTTAACGCCTAGTTGGGTTCATTTACAGGGAATTAGTTTGTAGGCAAACATTTCAGAAACACTGAGCATGAAGGGTTTTTTACTCTGAACTAAAAAAAAAATCTTTAGATTGATAAATTTACTTTTGTATTCTGTGTTTTGAAGCAAAATCCAATCCCAGGCTGCCATTTGAGTCGAAACTTCAATACAAATGAGCAATAAAGACTTGTGACTTGTGACTTGGACATTTCACTATATGCAACCGTATGTCTTCTCTTTGACGCGACATGTTCCAGCTCTGAGGGCAGCGATGCGCTGAGATAGGAAGGTTATGCTCACTTTGTGCAGATTCTGTAAATATGTCCCATTTTCACTCACAACATGAGCTGTCTCACAACTCCTTCTTCACATCAGTTTTAGAACAGTGGCTGTTAACGCAATAAAGAAAAACACCATTTATAAAAAGAGTGTAGAATCGTCGTCATACATATGTAGTGAACTAGGCCTCCAACCAAAACCTGCCTCTGAAGACCTTCATGGGACAGGAATTGTTATTTCATTGATTTGAATCCAGAAATACAAATTAGCTCATCCAGAGACTGTCTAATTGTATCCTGAAGTAATCAATTGAAAGAACACTCTTCTTTTATATTATCATTACTATTTTACAATATCTTGATAATCAAAGTGTATTTAGTTCATATCATTTCTAATGTTGAAGTGAACCACTCATTTTAAATCAACTGTGAAACAGTATTAATGATTTTTTTAAACCTCATTTAAATTAGAAATCAAGTTAAATGTCTATTTACAAAGTAATTATGCATTTTGATTTTCTGTCTAAAGGAGAAGTAGTGATGTCGGTTGAAAGTCAGAGACAGTCAGAAAAGAAGTTATTAGAACGGGCTGTATTGTTTTTAAACCTAGCAGACGGTAAAAAGAGAAACACTGGCATCTGCGTTTGTCTCACTTCGCCATAACATTTCTCTGTCTGTACTAAACGTTCCTAAACATTACTGAACTCTCTGTTGACTTTTAGTAACCCTCTGACATCACTAGAACCACCCCCTGTTGGTTGTTTCAACCAATCAGGAAGTATTAAGTGACCGGAAGTGAGAACTCTTTAAAAGTCGACACTTCCTGGAACTATTCAGTCTACTCCGTCTACGGAGTCTTCTCCGTCTTCTCCGTCTTCTCAAGTTCTTCTGAGTTCTTCTGAAGTCTTGGATCTGAGTTGAACTCAGTCTTTGATGGAGTCTTCTCAAGCCTTGTGGAGTTTTCCACTCCTGAGTGGGATCTCTGACGGAGTCACAGCGACTTGCTGTGAATCCACCCGGGTGTAATGCCTCCAACTTTGAAGGGAGCTGAGCCTGTTTGTTGAACGGAGTAAATCATCACGACTTCTGACAATGACCAGCCGCTCTAACTGGAGATGCTGGAAGGTAGCGTTGAAATGGACCCAACACCAGAGCTGATTTATCTACTGCGAAGGTAATGAGTCGTCACGCACTAAGTGTACCGGAGGTTTGAGCTGGTGATTGAAAGAAGCGTGCCAATTCTGGTCAACAACATACACCTCTCTTCACCCATCTCTTCTTTAAACCTCTAAACTCCTTCCTTTAAACTCTTCTATTTTGCCAGTAATCTAGATGCCTTCAGAAATGTCTTGTTGTCTTATTAGTAAAGCGTGCCAAGTTTTATTAATCAGAACCAGATCAGCTAATCACGTGTACATGTTTTGATGTTAAATTTTGATTCTGTTAAATAAATGACTGCATTTATTCTGATGGGTCAAAGAAAATTAACGTCTCTTGTCACTGATTAAACAATCCTCACAGTTACCTCGTCACATGGCATTAATTTAACTCGAAAAAGAAAGAACCCGTTATATTTAAATAATTAATTAGTAGTTGTAGTGAACTAAGCCTCAGGTCAAATCTGGCCTTGATGGCCTTCCTGGGACAAGAACTGTATTTCATTGATTTGAGTCCAGAAACACAAGATTAAGTTCATCCAGAGACTTCCTAAGTGTCCTGCACTGATCAATTGAAAGAACACTCTCTTTTTCTATTATCATTACTATCTTACAAATGTCTTGATAATCAAAGTGTGTTTAGTTCAAACCATTTTTAAATGTTGAAGTGAACTACTCATTTTAAATCAACTGTGAAACAGTATTAGTGATTTTTTAATCCTCATTCAAAGTAGAAATCAAGTTAGAATGTGTTACGGAGTAATTCATGCATTTTCTGATTTTCTGTCTGGAATGAGCAAGTGTAAGTTGGTCCAAGGTTGGAGGCAAGAGAACAAGTTGTTGGAACGAACTGTCATGTTTTTATATCCTCTCAGACGTAAATAGAGAAGCTGGCACCTGTTTTCCCCCAACTCGCCTAAACATTTCTCTCGTCTGTCTCAAAAACATCTTCTGTCCGTTCCAAAACAATTTTTCTGTTTTTCTGACTTTTAATAACCTCTTACATCACTAAAACACACCCCTGTTTGGTCGATCGAACAATCAGGAACTTCCCAAATGAACCGGAAATAGAACTCTTTAAATGTCGGCACTTCCTAGTTCCAGCCAGTCGAGTCGAGTGCGGTGGGAGAGCAGTTCAGTTCGGAGTGCAGAACCGAACAGGAAAAGTGCTGGAGAAAACAGGAGGTCCAGACATGATCCGCAGTTCTTCCGAGTCTTGTGGGAATTATGAAATCTTCCACATCTGAGTGGAACTCTAACGGACTCACAACTCATGTGAGCCCAACCGAGAGGTGAACCTGTGTCGGACGGAATATCGTCACTACTTCGGACGATTCACAGCTGTTCGTACGGAGACGCTGAAAGGGTGCGTTAAATGGAACTCCGTACCAGTGGAGACACCTTCTACAGGTAAAGAGTTGATTTACACTACCTAAGTGTACCGAGGAGGAAGTTGGTATCTTAACGGAGCGTGCCGTTCTGATACCGACACATAACAACCCCTCATCCATCTTCTCTCTCAATTTTAACTCCTTCATCCCCCATCTTTAAACCCTTTTATCTTGCCAGTAATCATTCCAGATATTTTCAGAAATGTCTGTTGTGAAACAGGAAAATCATGGCCGTATGGTTTCCCTGACTGTAAAGCTTGCTAATTAATTATGTTGTTGTTGAAATCAATTTGCCAAATTAATGTAAATGTGTGATGTTAAACTTTGATTCTGTTAATAAATGACCGCATTCATTTGATGGGTCAAAGAAAATTAACGTCTCACGTCACATTTAATTAATTTCAATGCACGATATTATTCAGTCCAGAAAAATGAAAGAATCCGTTCTATTTATGAATATATCACAGGTATATGTTCCTCTACACTAGAACCGAACTGGATCAGTACCAGAACCACACAGCTGATAGTTTCAAAACAGGGTAAGACATCTTCCCACAGCTGAAAACATATCACTGTATTTTCTCTGAGCACCACAGCTGAAAAACATTGCTTTTTACAGTCAAACAGAAATCTGCACTTTTTAGCTTATAAGATCAGATATGTCAACATGTTCAATTCAAGTATTACACAAATAACACAGTCCATTCATGAGACGTACGGGCCACCAGTTGTAATGAGAGACACCGAGAGATGGATTTAGCTCAGTGGTGCTCTCTTACATTTTATAATATCTGGACTAATTCAAGTACATAATATTATACTTAATTTAAACAGATTCTTTCATTTTTCTGGACAAAGTAATATCGTGCCTAGAAGATTAAATGTGGACAAAGACGTGTTTAAATTTCTGACCCACCAACAACAGTGCGGTCTTTTATTTATCAAAACAATTTAAACACATCACACATTTTACACATTGATTGGCATAATTGATTACAATAACACAGCTTAATTAATGAACTTTACAATGGGAAATCATACGGCCATGATTCCTCACTTGCAGCTTGAAACAACAGACATATTCTTAGATCTTAAATTAATGTCTGCAGGCTTTTAGCTTATCTTTACTGGCAGGGAAATATAGAGATGGAGTAAACTTTAAGAAGGAAAAGTGGATACTTAGGGTTAACTAAGATAATAAAGAAAAGATGGGGAGTTATCTTGTTTGAAACCAGATAGCACGTTTCCCGGTGATTTCAGCTAGATGGTACCCGAGCGTTGACTCTTTACCTTGGTGGGGTTTCAGAGAGGCCTTCTCCTGACGTCCAGCAAGGCTGAGTCTTTTTATCTCCAGGGATTTATATCTGCTTCTCATCAACTTGGGACCACGAGGCTGCCTGACCCAGCTTCCAAAATAAACTCCCCTGAAAGATAGGATTAAGTTAAGTGGAATTTCAGCAAACATGCTGAACTCCTGAGATGTTGAATAGGTCTTTGGCGTGATGACCTGAACCAACACTCCAGACAGGTGTCACCTTTCAGAAAATGACCACCGTGGACTTCACCCTTGCAAAGTCACACTCGTCTTCCTTCTCAGCAGAACTCTCTGTTACCTCTCAAAGCAAAGCGTTTTACACTCCTGCTCCAAGGTTACTGAGAATTGTTTTGGGGTTAGTGAAAGAAAATAGCAGAGGATAGACACCAGTGTTGTCTGATTACTGAATATTTCGTCTGCACAGAGAATCAACACTCCAGACACAGAAGACATTGTCCTGTCCTTGAACTTCTGAGAGACAATCACTTACACATTTCTTATAAGAAGTCTAAATGAGATTTAAAAATCATTACTCACTTAAAAATGTTGTAGCATAATCACAGAGAAAAAGACACAGAAATGAAATTGCTGATTTTCCTCTTTTCTTATTCATTCATGAATCATAACACATTGATTAGAATGTCTGATTAAATGACTTATGATTAAATGACTTGAGTCAATTGAAAGTTCTCTTAAGAGATGATTTTGTGTCCAGGATCCAGAACGATGAACCAGCAGTCCACTGTTCATCCTGGG
>NC_056513.1:6383337-6385948 GCF_014905685.2 Nematolebias whitei | reverse complement strand
CTCCAGACACAGAAGACATTGTCCTGTCCTTGAACTTCTGAGAGACAATCACTTACACATTTCTTATAAGAAGTCTAAATGAGATTTAAAAATCATTACTCACTTAAAAATGTTGTAGCATAATCACAGAGAACAAGACACAGAAATGAAATAGCTGATTTTCCTCTTTTCTTATTCATTCATGAATCATAACACATTGATTAGAATGTCTGATTAAATGACTTATGATTAAATGACTTGAGTCAATTGAAAGTTCTCTTAAGAGATGATTTTGTGTCCAGGATCCAGAACGATGAACCAGCAGTCCACTGTTCATCCTGGGGGTTTCACAAGCAAACTGTGGAGGACTACAAGAGGAGGTTGGATCACTACACTGTATAGCCGTCACTGAGATGAATACATTGAAAATCTGTCAGGAAAATCTATAATCCTCCTAAAATGACCAAGTGCATGTTTTTCTTGGACCCTGCCCACGCAGGAAAGCTGGCTGTCATGATTTTTCCTTGCAAACACAGCACCTTTTTTAGAAATCCAACAAAGTTACCATATTTTTGGACGTATAAGTTGCTTCGGCGTATAAGTCGCGTTTATTATGCGTCACCGCTGACCCCTGGGAAAATCGATTGGCGGCTGCGGGAGCGCTCACGGGGGGACTAGCTGTTGCAGTTCTTCAAAATTCAACAAGAGTAACACTTAAAAACAATTATTTGTTTGCTCGATATTATAGCAATGGTGTGTCTCAGTTTAACTTTTTCCTTAATGAATGCACTTTAAAAGTCAATGTTTGGCGGAGGGAAGCGGTACAGGAACAACATACTGTATATGCCTATCGGTAGTTGTCAAAAGCCTAGAGGGCACTCTCGTGCCTCTACTGGCTGCAAACATTAATGTTTACTCTGGTTCATGTCAGTATGAATGAACATTGAAAGCGTCAGTCACATGACCACATATACACGTCGCTTCGGCATATAAGTCACAGGACTGGCAAATCTATGCAACAAAACCCTGCGACTTATACGCCGGAAAATACGGTAAGTCAGGTCCTCTGGACGGTTTCTTTGTGTTGAAACATTTCATCTTTCATCCAAAGGACTTCATCAGTCCAAGGAGTCACAACAAGCTCAGTCTCATAAATGGTTTTACTCACATAGTAGGCCAACCAGTTTGATGGTGATAAGATGGTTTCTGGGGTCCACACGGACCCAGTACCAGAGGGCCGGCTGGCCGGGTCCGCCCATTCAGGTATACCCCCCCACCACCACCCCCAAGACAAATTACAACACCTTGTAAATAAGTTGAACCAATGAAATGTATTGACCCAAACCAACCAGCAGAGGGTGCTGTAGGAGATTTAACAGGACTTTTAAAGGAGACTGATAAGGTAATGTGATAAGGTAATATGATAAGATAATATGATAAGGTAATTTGATAAGGTAATATGATAAAGTGATATGATAAGATAATATGATAAGGTAATTTGATAAGGTAATATGATAAAGTGATATGATAAGGTAATATGATAAAGTAATATGATAAGGTAATATGATAAGGTAATATGATAAGGTAATATGATAAGGTAATATGATAAGGTAATATGATAAAGTAATATGATAAGGTAATATGATAAGATAATATGATAAGGTAATGTGATAAAGTAATATGATAAGGTAATATGATAAGATAATATGATAAGGTAATATGATAAAGTAATATGATAAAGTAATATGATAAGGTAATATGATAATGTAATATGATAAAGCAATATGATAAAGTAATATGATAAAGTAATATGATAAGGTAATATGATAAGGTAATATGATAAAGTAATATGATAAATAATACGATAAAGTAATATGATAAAGTAATATGATAATGTAATATGATAAAGTAATATGATAAAGTAATATGATAAGGTAATATGATAAGGTAATATGATAAGGTAATATGATAAAGTAATATGATAAAGTAATATGATAAAGTAATATGATAAGGTAATATGATAAGATAATATGATAAAGTAATATGATAAGGTAATATGATAAGATGATATGATAAGATAATATGATAAGATAATATGATAAGATAATATGATAAGGTAATATGATAAGGTAATATGATAAAGTAATATGATAAGGTAATATGCCAAAAAGAGGGATTCCTTACTCAAGACTCTGAAAAGATGAACCTGATCAATGCATTTTTACTACAGAGAGTCAGAAAATCTGATTATTGAGTTCAATGATTTTTTTTAAGATGGATTTTCCACAGATTTTTTTTTTATTTGCATGTCAGGTTTGTTCAACAAAAGAGTGGAAATGTAAAAAATGTTCAGTATTTTTTTCTAATTTTGCATTTTCTCCTCTCTTCAGGAGAAGAGTTTCTGGTGTTAATGTGTTTCAAACGCAATGATTATTAACATTTATGCAATAATTGTTTATGACAACTTGAGCAGAGTTTCTCAGCAGTTCCTGGTGACCACATGTCACTGTTTATTTGTTTTGTATTAATAAACAACATATGGTTATTTCAGTTGGAAGGCTACGTAAACCTTTATTTATGCATTTATATAAAATAAAATGATTATTTAATGTGGGCCCTACCAAAATATTCC
>NC_056513.1:6377076-6383237 GCF_014905685.2 Nematolebias whitei | reverse complement strand
AAGTGTGTTTTTAAGCGAGATTTAAAAACTGTGAGGGAGGGGGCCTGTCTAACGAGCAGAGGTAACTCATTCCAAAGTCTTGGGCCTGCTACAGAGAAGGCCCTGTCACCTCTGCGCTTGAGACGGGTTCCTGGGACTGTGAGGAGCAACTGGTCTGCTGATCTGAGAGAACGTGGTGGGACATACGGCTGGAGCAGATCAAATCTGACTGGATGATGTCAAAGGCGGATTGCAAAAGCTGGAGAGCCTTAACAACTGTTTTAGCTCGTCAATAAACAACTGTGTCATCAGCATAGAAATGTATGGATGCTTCAGGGATGCTCTGACCTACATTACTTATGTAGATTGTAAAGAGGGTGGGTCCTATGACTGAGCCTTGTGGTACACCATTGTTGACTGTTAAATAACTGGAGGAAATACCATTGTGTTGAACACATTGCCTCCAAGCTGAAAGATAGTTAGAGAACCAACCAATGGTATGATATGAGAAACAAATTTCTAAGAGCTTATGACACAAGATGTTGTGATCCACAGTGTCAAAAGCTTTATACAGGTCTAAGAAAAGTGCAGCACAATAATCCTTAGCATCCAATGCTTTAACAATGTCATTAAAAACCTTCAGCGACACAGTCATTGTGCTGTGTTGTTTCCTGAAACCAGATTGATGTGGAGGTAAGATGTTAAATGAGTCCAGGTAATTTTTGATTAGAGAGTTTATCAGTTTTTCTAGAACCTTGGCTAAAATGCAGAGTTTAGAGATTGGTCGATAGTTGTTCAGTGAGGTGGGGGCACCTCCCTTCAGCAAAGGTAGAACCAAGGCTCTTTTCCAAGCATCTGGAATGGAGTTTTTTTGTATTATGGACAGGTTAAAGATGTGGTTCTGCGATGATATGAGCAGCCAGCCTTCAGAAATAAGGTGGAAGTTCATCTGGTCCTGCAGATTTTTTTAGAGTCTAGACCTTGTAACAGCTTATTTACCTCACGAACTGAGAACGGGGAAAGAGAAAAGGTGATTAGCGGAAGACTGACTTGTAGAAAAGATTTGGTTTGTAGAAGTTTGACTTTTAGGGGCAGTGGCTGATTTTCCATGTGTCAAAGAACTAGAAGCGACAAAATGTCGAAACACTTCAGGATCTCGTGCATATTTGACACAGGAACAGAGTTAACAAGAAGTTGTGATGGGAGATCAGGTGTTTGGGAAATGCCCGAGACAGATTTGATGGAGCCCTGAAGCTCGTCAGAGGAAATACACCACAGCTGCTGCTCGTTGGTGCCGCCCAGGACTCAGGAACCTGCAGAGGAAAAAATGTTGGAATCATACAAACATTTTTTTTTCTTTTGTTTTTATATTTGTGTTGTAAATGTGTAGTCAGGTTAGTCATTTAGAGGCAGCTGCTCACTATCTAGACCATCTAGACCAGGGATGTCTAAAATGTGGCCTTCAGAGAGATTTTGTGCGCTCCACAACTACCATTTCAAAATGGTATAATAAATAAAGAGAGGACTGAATAATTGTGGACGTATGTGGACTCAAAATGTGAGTGAAAAAAACAACAACTAATAAAATAATAAGGCAATGCAGCAAACAAAAAGCAGCGAGAAAACGATGTGGAAACAGGAAGAAGGGGAACGACAACAAACCAAGGAGTTAACCTGAAAACATGTTCAATACGGGAGCATGAATCAAGGAAATATACTTTATATAATAAAACACAACCATAAACTAACTTAAAGTAGAAAACAACAAGCCCAGGATCATGACAGAGTGCCTTAAATTAATAATAAAAAAAGTTTGAGTTAGTTCAAAATCTTCTGAATGTGTCTTCATTTCAGACAGATATCAGACGAACGAAGCTGCCTAAAGAAGAAATGTGTGATTTTGTGGTTCACTATCTGGAACCATCTTAGTAAAGATGACCTTGTACGTCAGTTAAACCAAAAAGTGAAGTTACAAGCTTTTTAAAACAAATTTAAGGAACATGCTAAGCAACTATTATCAGGTACGTCTATCACTTCTTCAGTTCTGTGACCAAAATGCAGAATACAGACACAGGCGGATTGAAATACCTCTAGGATTTATTAAAATATAAAGCCGCCGAGCGGAAAATAAAACATTATTTCTACACAATTTGTGTTTTTAAATTCTATACTTTATTCAACTTAAATGTTCACGTTTTGCGATTTTTAGTCAAGATTTGGACAAATTTTAATAACTAATACAAACATTTATTGTAACATTAAGGTAAATATTTTTCATTATGTATATATAGTTTTATTATCTTTATGCCAAAAATAAACCCCAAAAACAATAAAAATGACAATATGGAGATGGACTGCAAGAAATAATATTTCTGGGGAAAAAACAGTCGGCTCTCATTAAAACTAGATTTGTAGTCTTAATCACAGTGTTTCAGTCTACTGTGAAAATTAATGTTTTTCATGAACATCTTTGTGAAAATATGCTGCAGGGCTCAGCTTAGAAGCTCTGAAAAGCACTGTTAATTGATTGATTGATTTATTGATTAAGAAAGGTGTGAAAAACAAAAGTAAACCGATCAAATAGGAATATATGAAAGAACCAGTCCTACAAAATAAAACAGGAAGTAAAGTCAAGCTGGAAAACAAAGGCAGTAAATACAGAAATCCTTCTAAAGTGAATACAGAAGTAAAAGGAACTCTAAAAGCTAAAATACAAAACTCAAAATCCACTCATCATTCAAATTTGATTCAAATTCAATTCAAAATCAAAATTAATCCCAAAGGGAAATTAAATAATGATAATTAAATACATGAAATCAATGTCTCGAGGCGTTTTAGCAGGATATATATGCACATTTGCAACACTGTCACAAAAACCGCGTTCATCGTTTGACACAGGAAGTTTCAGACGGACCTGTTGCTGTCATTTAAACTTTTTAATAGAGTAAACTAAGCTTGTATTTCTCCAGAGTGTACCCGACCTTCATTTATGTAATTCTCAGTCATATATTAAAAAAAAAAAAAATCCAATCTAAAGAATCTCATCCTGTAAATTTGTTTGCGTGCTGTAATATTTCAAACCGGGGTCCAGAAGTACCAACGACCTATAGGTTTCACAGGAGACCATGAGAAAGTTAAGTAACTTTATTTAGAAGTGGAAGAGAGAGACTTGGAAGGAAAGGATCTGCGAGAGGACTGAAGAAGGCGAGTATAAATTCTTGGATATCTTGATGGTGTGACTGGTCTTAAAGTTCTTACTGGTGCTCTTCTTCACAGGTCACAGAGAAAAATTACTAGTTTTGCGGTTGGAGAAAGGAGTTTCAGGTAAGTGGAGTTGGTGACACGGTGGAGAGCAGGCAGGCAGCAGGCTGAGTCGTTCTTGACCTTAGGGTTGTTGTTTTACAGATTGGGAGGAGATCTCACTGGGGCTGGGACTGGTGTGGAACAGGGAACCACTGGTTCAAGGAGCTCACAAAGAATTCTGCAAAGGAACAGGTACGTGTCAAAATCTTAGCAAGATTTTTGCACAAAGTGTCGTGTTTTGATGGTCCAGACTCAAGGTTCAGTTCAACCTTAAGTAGGGAGTGGACACATTAGTGTCATCAGGGACAGCTAGCACCACGTAAGCTGTAGGAGATGGTAAGTGGGTGAAAAACAAAGCAGAAACACAAGAACCCTAACAGTAATGGTCACCACCTTAACTGCTTCTCGAAATGGTCCTGAGAAAAAGATGGGATGAGGTCTGGGTCTAGGATGAAGGAATGAGAAGTCCTGGATTGCAACTCCAATATGCATCAGACTGTATAAGCAGAGTTGTCATCAATGATCCGGGGGTTGAGGTGGAATGGCCGGAGAGCAGAGTTTGCTGTCAGAAACTGGTTTTACATGAGACACCTGGAATGTGAGGTGGACCTTTATAGATTTAGGGAGTATCAGTCGGATAGTAGAAGGATTAATGATGGCTTCCATCTCACAAAGGCCAGTAAATCTAGGGTCCAGCTTCCTGTGTGTGTCTTTCAAAGTGATGTATCAAGTGGACAACCTGGTACTGGGGAGATGGTCGTCTGTTTGACATCCTCTTATTATGGTTGGCTGTTCACAAGAAGGTGATCTTGGTCTGTCGTCAGATTCTGCAGCAGCATGAGAGAATAAAATCATTATTAGTGCAGAGCTTCTATTATTTTGCATCTAAATCCATTTCAAGTATTACAGTTTTAAACATATTTTGTCAGATGCAACACATTTTACTATCTAATACATTTCTAATAGAACTGACTCTTACCAATCAAAACCGCTTTGATAATCAAACAAACAAGATGTTTTTGTTTAGAAGGGACAATGAAATAAACGGGAAACGGAGCTGCAAAAAGGAAGTTCCTCATTCTGATGAATTTGTTAACACAAACACATATTAGTAAAGTGTGACGAGAAGCGTGCAAAAGGCCCAGCTGCAAAGATCTCATGCACTAAAACATATGAAATACAAGTTTCATGTGAGGTGTATCAAAAAACAATTAAACCCACAAAAAAAAAAAAAGTTGATATATTTTGTTTGATACCGACTTTGGTGATTTTACTTTTTACAGAAGTCTATAAAAGTAGGAGACATTAGATATATTTTAAGGTTTGATGCATCTCCAAAACTAATGTACGAATCAGAACAACGGGACTTTAATTCTTTAAATGAAGACATTTTGCTTTCTATCCAGGGAGCTTCCTTATTTAAAACTGGACTGAGTGGAGTTCCAAAAGCTGCACGAGAAGCTTCGTTTATGCTGAATTCAAATGCAGATTAATTTCACAGTCCTCGCACTGTAGACCCGTTAGGGTCGTTGTTTGCTTGGCTCACATGAGAGATGCTTTGGTCGCATGCATGAAGGAAACTGACTGGTTATCAGATTTAATGCTGCACTGTAAGTTTTAGAACTGAAACTGAGATCTCCTCTTTCAACGTAGTTTTTTTTTTCTTGTTAGATGTAAATACCTTCGTTCACCCTCGTCTAAAACCTTCTGTCCTCCTTGTCTAAAATATGAGCATTTTGGTCCTTTGAGATGTCCTGAAGAGCTGGTTCTCCTGTTGTCCTAAAAAAATAAGTCCAGTGTCCCTTGATCTGCGTTGCCATGTCCTGAATGACTGAGAATCCACATCAGGTTATTGCTTATTCACATTTAATTTTGTGTGCTGAAAACTGTCTGCTCATTCCTTGTAAATCGCACACATTCAGTCTGACAATCAGACGCAGCTCTTGCTCCAGCTTTATGTCTCAGTTTTGTGCTTGTGCAGGTTTACGCCCAGCATGCGTGCTTCAGTTATTACAAGTGTCAGTCTGCACTTTGCTTCAGCTCTCAGGACACGTTGCTGCTTAGACCTCCTTCACACAGGAAGATGATCGCTCTGCACAACTTGTTAGAGCGTGGCCAGACCACAGCAAATATGGAAAACCTCCATTAGTCAAAGTCAAAAGTCAAATTTATTTATAAAGCACATTTAACAGACAACAGTCATTATGAAAGTGGTTAACAATAATAAAAAAAAAAACAATGGCAGTAATTTAAAGAAAAAAAACTGAAAGCATTAAAAGAAAAACATAAAACACAAAACAATAAAATACGAAATCAAATCACATTGTTACAGTAAAAGTCAGAGAAAGCAGATGTGTTTAAAAAAAAAAAAAAAGAGATTTAAAAACAGGAAGTGAAGTGGCCTGTCTAATGGTGGGGGGCAGATTGTTTCAAAGTTTGGGGACCCAACTGAAAAAACCCGATCTCCTCTGAGCTTCACCCAAAAGCAGCTCCGTTGATCTCGGCACCCGAGAAGGAACGTATGGTTGAAGTAGCCACCCGCTTCGAATGTTGTCAGCCATGGCCGTTATTACTTGTTATCATCCCCATATGTAGTGGTCAGACTGCCCCTCCTGTACCTCCTAGTGGGTTTAAAGGTACGTTGTTAGCATTGTTAGCATTATTAGCATTGTTAGTGATGATAGGCTCTGTTTTTAGCTTTGTTAGCGCTCATAAAAGCTTCACGTGGTTAGGTTTAGAGTAAAGGATCTGGCGGTTAGGTTTGGGGTCTTGGTTAGGTTTAGGCACAAGGGTAAAGGGGTTAAGTTTAGGGTTGGTCCTCTGAGTCAGGTGTAAGGTTAGGTTTAGAAAAAGGGTTACATAAGCTGAAAAAAAAAAAA
>NC_056513.1:6371423-6376976 GCF_014905685.2 Nematolebias whitei | reverse complement strand
AAACGGATGATTTCAGGTTCAGGATCCACGAGAGACTGAGGGAAGAAATTTCTCATGATGTTCAAAGAGCTTAATCATTTGAATCTTTTTTCATTTCTGGTGGTTTTAAACGCAGACTTACTGCAGAATGGTGTTTCTGAAATACTTTAGCAACGTTGTCAGTTCAGTAAAGTTCCAAAAAGGCTTTGTTTTTAGATCATTTGGTGTAATGATGAGAGATTTGTCTCTACGTTATTCAAAGTACTGCTACTCTTCATCACTTCATCGAAGTAATGCATCATACAGAGGTTTAACGAGCCTTTAGTTCTGTTTGTGCTCATCAAATGCTCAGCGCATTATAATAATAATAATAATAATATCTTTTTAATGTTAAAAACAGCATGATCACTGATCAGCACTGAAACAGAGATTAATATTAAAAAATATACACAGTCTGAGCTTGACAGAATTTAGTACCAGTAGTCTAAAAATGTTTTAACTAAACAATACAGCATGAAATATTTAAGGTTTGTAAAACCTGAGTTTTGATTTTCACTCAGAAGGACAGAAATGTTCAGTTTGACCAGCAGATGGCAGCATTTCCGCTTCATCCTTTAAAAACTAATAATATCAGAAAGCCTCATGACGTCACTGTGCTCGTCTCACCTGAAAGATTTCCAGGTTCAGTAATCTGATCTTGTTTCTTGCTAAGTTCCATATACATAAAAATAAAATAATGCACAGGAAACCTTTTTTTTAATCTCTTTGTAATGGATGTAAAACTATATCTTGACTTAATCTCTGACTCAAATTACAAAAAGGCTATAAAAACAAAAAATATCTGTAATGAACACAACTTAACTTTGTAACTCGCATTTATTTATCTTTGTATTGTTTAATTTTTTTATTATTGTTTGCTTCCTTTTTTCTTCCTTTTTTGATTATGTTCAATGTTATTTAGTGTGTATTTTTTAGATTCTTGTATTTTGAAGTGAAGCTCTAAATAAAGATAAATTTTTTTTTTTTAAATCCACGTTCAGAATTAAATCTCCAAAATATTATCTGCTACTACAGTAACTCTAAAAATTGTAAATTTGAACATATACTCAATATTATCATTTTATATGCAAAATTTTTCATGCACAAACAAAAATTTGCACATTCGATACCAAATTTGATTCATTTTCAGTCAGAACCAAAATATCTAATTGATTCTCTTAAATTGATCAATAATTAAAAAAAAGCTAATTATTTTCTTTCTAATTACAAATTATATTTTCCAGAATCCTCTGACTAAATTTTTATTTAATTTTCATTTTCTGTTTTGTTATTCTTTATCTTATTTGTTCTTGTTTTACAACGGACTCAAAGTCTTGTCACTGTTTTGGAGAAGCTGTTTGTTCATTTCATTACCTGTTTGTTTTGTACATTTTGTTCAATAAAGTAAAAAAAAAAAAAAATCCAGGTTCACTTCATGTTGTTCACTGAATCTTGTAAAACATGGCTTCAACAATCTGCTTCTTTTATTCTGAAACCTGATATCCTGATCGATCAACAATATTAGAACGTGGTCAACCAGCTGTTTTTATTGAATTTTATTTATGACCGACTTCACATCAGTAATTATTCAGAATGACTGAGATGAAGCCAACATGGTGGACAGTGGCTGCAATGATCACGATCGCCCGCCGCCACAGATCATGGTTTTACTCGTGTCCGTTTATCTGCATCGTTAGCAAAATATCTAATGAACCACGGCAGAAATTTGAATGAAGCTCTCAGAAAGTGTTCACCAACACAAAAAACAACTTAACATGCTGCATTGTAAGATCTAAGATCCCAGGATGGAAAACCCAAGGTTCTATGATAAAAAAAAATCCTCGAGTTTCAATATTTAAAAGAGCATTTCATTATAAATAAAGCAGATGTTTTAAATGATAAGCAGGTTCTGTCCCAAAGAACAGAAACTATAAAATAAACTTTAAACCTTTAAAGGAAGTTCTTGGATCCACGCGGATTATTGGGCGTTGAGTTTTCCATGAACACTTTTCTGTCACGGTTATGAAGTCGGACCCGGGAAAACTACAACTTTATTCAAGGCTGTCGGGAAAAACACGGACAGGGCGTGAGAAAATGCACGATGCTCCACTCAAGAATCGAGTGAGCAACAACATGGACTGGGTCTGATGGGAGAAGAGGACACACCTGGCAGAATGACACCTGGGGACAGGTGTAGGTGGGCGTGGCAGGATGGAGGAGCAGAGTCAAACCGTGGAAATTCACTGAAAACGGACAAACTGCGCAAGAACCACAAGCAATAAACACGTTAAAACAGATTAGGCCCATTTAACGGTCAGCCTCCTCTGGTGTGGAACTAATCCTCGATGCTGCAACGTCTCACGGCTCATTTCCGAGGCTCAAACGAGCGACAGAATACATGTTGTTTTCTACGTTGCGCTGTTTGTGAGAGGCGTCAACAAAATGACGCTTGCAGCAAACAAACGGTTGGCGAGCTCACGAGAACGCGTTCTAAGACGCGTATTTATGTTTTTGTTTGCGTTTTTGTGTGGACTTCATGCATATGCAGTCCCGTCGGGGTGCGGCAGCCTCTGAAAGGCCTCCGCTCCACCGCTCGGTTCCATGGGAACCCGTGAGCAGCTAATCCTGCACACAGGAGACGGCTTCTCCAAACAAATCATCCAGTTCTAAGACCAACTGCTCCTCAAGTGGGCTCACGGCTCTCTTTGCCAAGTCCCACCATATAAAACAAAAAAAGAGACCCCCACCCCTTTTTTCATATGCTACACATAAAACAGCTTCCTACTGTGAGGCAAATCCCCCCGTCTCTGTATCTTTTCGTCCAAGAGCAGGAGAAGGAGAAAGGAATGGGGTGTGGATAAGCCGGAGCAGCGGGAGGCTGTCAGGTTGAAGGATCCAGACGACCCGTTTCAGAAGAATGGCTGCTCGTGAAGGGGTCGCTGTTTGAGGATAAAGCCCTGGATCTCCATACTTTGATGTCCTTTCTTCTGTTATTCCTCATCAGACATCACAGGGTGTGCGAAGAACAGAAACTATTACAGAACTGGTGTGCATCAGACTCATTTCATCTAACGCGATGGACGAACGAACCTGCGCAGGCCTTGAGAAGAATCAGCCTGTGAGTTCAGCTGGGTTCGGTTCTTTGGGTCTCGTTCTCCAGATTGTGTCAGGGTTGGTGTCTTTTTATAATCCTCCCACCCTTGACTCCTGCGTTCATGTTGTGAAACTTATGAATTAAATGTTTTGCCATCAAAGTTTCAGTGGAACGACGTTTGTTTCCTTTGCTTTCCGATAATTCTGTTAAATCTTCTGAGTCTTCTTTATTCTTCTGCGTGCTGAATATTTTGTGTTTTTGCATTCCTGCAGGGCAGAACTTTGAGTCTGGTGGAGTTGTCCTGCGCTAAAATATTCAGTTTTTACGGATCCAAATGAAAAAGCTCCCCTGTGACATGTCTCTCGCATGATTTTTATTGTTCTAAAAGAATATCAGGATTAACATATTTTTAGAAAAGAAAACAGAAGAAGGAAGCTCTGAAAATGTTTTAATTAATCTAAAAGAAGACTTAAAATAATACAAATTAAAATGGTATAAGGGAGGAGACATCACATTCATTTAGCTACTTATTTATTAATTAACTCCTTAAGTAAATTCACTTTTTTTAGTTTAGAAAACTTATAAAATCAAGACAAATCAAATATCAGTCAGTTTAGTGTATTCAGTGTGAGCTCACACACTAAAAATTTATAAAAATAAAACTTTAAAATGTGCTGTTTTTGTTTTAAAGGGCAGGTTCAGAAGAAAAAAGTAATTTGTGGATGGATGTCCACTGGGGGGCGCTGTTGTACAACAACAAACATGTTCTGATGTCCCCCAGAGTCCAGCTCTGCCTCATTTACATGGTTTGTTGTGGCTGAGTCCAAAACTGTACATGATTTATACTTTGAACACGTGATGTTTATTAGTTTGTTGTATGAATGGTAACAGAAAGATTGTCTGAAACTGCATCACTTAACATTTTTTTAAATAAAAAGTTTGTTGTTTGTGACGTCGGTAGAGAAATATTGTACTTCTGCTGACCTTAAAATAAAATCAGTTCAAATACTTAAAACACAAACTGTATTCAGAGTAAATATAGGACATTATGTTCAACCTCAGCTAATTATTCTTTAAATTATGCAGTAAATTCTGGTTAGAGTCTGTCTGAGTGGAGTTTACATGTTCTCCCTGTGCATGCGTCGTCTTTCTCTGGGTGTTCAGACAAAAACGTATATGTTGGGTTGATTGGTGACTTTAAATTCTCCCTGACTTTGCAAAAGGTTGTTTGTCTCAGGTGTCTCTTTGTGTCCATGTAATGGACTGGAGACACGTCCAGGTTAAGCATGTCCCCCACCTCGCGAACATTGACTGTTGGAGATCAGCACCAGCGCCCTGTGACCCAGAAAGGAGAGGCTGGTAAAAGAAAATGGATGAACGGATTATATCATTTCATTGTAATTGCATTGTTTACATACATATATATATATATATATGTGTGTGTGTGTGTGTGTGTGTGTGTGTGTGTGTGTGTGTGTATGTTCTTAAAGCACACATAAAGAACTAAAAACGATCAAGAAAGGACATTGGAGTCAGATTGATTGTATAGGCCAGGGCATAAAATGAATCTAGGCCCCGCAGACCCACCCATGGCCACACTCCTTGTTCATTGCAGGCGCACGTGCGCAGGGGTTTTATTTCTTCTAAACTTGAGTTCAGACAGACACGAGTGTTGTCTTTGTTCATGCTTTATTAAAAGAGTTTGCAAACACAGAGAAAGAACCGTAAAGGAGGATGAACAGACGAGCTTTTCACAAAAAAACACTCGAAATAATCAGAATGCACTGATCCGTTGCAACAAAACTCTAAGAAAGATACAAGCTACAAGCAAAAGGTTAAATGGACGGCTCGTTTCATCAAACCATCTCACAGCTGGTCAAAGGTTGGTCGAGTGGCTGACTTATCAAACGTCTTCCATGAATCTCCGGCCAGGACACCGTTTCTGGTGTAGAAAACTTTGGCCAAAGATGGATTCATGGGAGTGGGAATGTATTCCTGACACTGGTTTCCACTGAGGCTCGGTGCACACTCTACTTCATACGTAAAGAAGAAGGTACCATGATCCAACATGCAGCTGTCTGACACACGGCCTCTGCGGAGGTCAAACGAACACTCACCAAGCAGATCAACGTTCCACTGACTATCCTCATCGTTAATGATGAACGTGAGTTTGTTTTGCGTGGTGATGACGATGGATCCGAACTCAAACGTGTCCTGCCACATTGGGTTGTCGTTATTGGGTATGATGTCGGTGCGTTTTAGCTGATCGCCAAGTTTCACCTCCACCGAGGCGTCTGTCTCGGTCCATCTGTCACCGTACAGATTCGTTGCATAAAGCCGAAACACCTTCAACGTTGCGAGACCTTTCTCAGCAGGGCAGCAGTTGGACTTGACGTTCTGGTTACTGTTGCACACACAGGCACACGGATCTCTTCTGTTGG
>NC_056513.1:6369962-6371323 GCF_014905685.2 Nematolebias whitei | reverse complement strand
ATCCATCCATCCATCCATCCATCCATCCATCTGTCTGTCTTATATATTAAGGCATTTTAAAACCTTCCCACACTCTTGCAATATTCTAAACAATGTTTCTACACTCTAAAGTTTCTAAAAGAGCACAGAATGTCATGATTTCAGCTCCCTGCCTCCGTCTGAACTCAGCCACCTGCAAGTGCTCTTGGCCACGCCCACTTCTCCGCTCTGCACGGAGATCAGCTGATCAGCTGCAGCAGGAAGTTTATCCTGCCGTAAGGGGGTTGCACAAATGTGCGGCAGGTGCTAAATAATTTTAATTTATTTATTTAAAATAAAAATTCCAAGCCGATCATGCCGCTCATCCATCAATCAGCCAATTGTGTGTCATGTCCAATCTTATTTTGAAAAACCGCGATAGAGCGAGTCCACGAAAAATGAACGAAGTAGGGAGGTAATATGCTAAACTGTAACAAAAAGGCTGCGTTTCTTTGAACCGTGAAATTTACAAACTTCCTTCAGTCATTGTTAAAAGTTGGCGGCACCATAAACCTTTTCTTGGCTCATGTCGTTTATTTATCTGTTTGTTTATCTGTTTGTTTATCTGTTTGTCTATCTGTTCAGTTTGTTCAACTACAAAACAATTTATGTAGCAGAACAAGTTTAAAGCTGGTTTGGATGTTAATGTAGAAAAAACATAGCTACAGCTAAATGTAGCAAAACTGCAGCTGAAAACTAAATAGAGCTGATAAAAGCTAATATTAGCAAAAACCATAGCTTAAAACTAAAAAAAATCCAAATGCAGTAGCTAAAAGCTAAAAGTAGCTTAAAATAGAGCTTGAACGTGGGTATAAATTTAACATTATGTTTTTGAAGGGATTGAAGAGCTCTAAATGTGTTTCTGTGAGGAAAAGTTTTGTAAACATAGTTAAATTATTCAAAATGTCATAGCATTTTAATTTTATTCAAGACGAATGTTCTGATCAATGAAAGGTTATAAAAGTATGCAGGAGTAGTTTGACTGATAAATATGCAGGAAAGAAACTAAAAGGGAAAAGGAAAGTGTGAACAAATGATTTATGACCTGTAAATTATCCTGTAAATAAATGAGAGGCAGCAGCAGGTGGGCACAAAGTGGGCTGAGGCGGGTATGAAGTGGGCAACAAAATAATCCAGAGTACAGGTTTGTCAGACATGCACACAAAAAAAGCTGCTGACGTCATCACAAACAGAACTTCATGAGACTCCAACTAAAGATTTTCTTATTGTCTTGTAACTGAATCAAAAAATAATCACAGCCCAGAGAGAAAATACCTTCGAGCTCTAGTTCAAGTACTTTACTTCAAACCACTAGATGTGCAGATGTCATATGGTACACAAGA
>NC_056513.1:6369715-6369862 GCF_014905685.2 Nematolebias whitei | reverse complement strand
CCATTTGTCTGCAGTGTCAGCAAAATATCACATAAAACACTAAGTTTTAGGAAACTTTAAAAAACAAATTGGATATACATCTACACCTAATTACTTTGGACTTAAGATGGCGGCCACATAAACTTCTTAGCAAACACAACACACCTT
>NC_056513.1:6365440-6366715 GCF_014905685.2 Nematolebias whitei | reverse complement strand
CTGGCTGAACTCCCTCAAAACCACACCTGATGTGGTCCAGTACAACCTGAAGCCCCTGCACACCATACTGCTGAACGGCCATCGAGCTCGTTGTGGACTGCAACGTGAAGTGGAGCGGTACATCAAGAAGAACGCAGTGCTGAAGAAATGTTCCGAATCCTGTCAGATCGGGCACAGGTCCAACAGAAGAGATCCGTGTGCCTGTGTGTGCAACAGTAACCAGAACATCAAGTCCAACTGCTGCCCTGCTGGGAAAGGTCTTGCAACGTTGAAGGTGTTTCGGCTTTATGCAAAGAAACTGTACGGTGATAGATGGACCAAGACAGACGCCTCGGTGGAGGTGAAACTTGGCGACCAGATAAGACGCACCAACATCATACCCAATAACGACAACCCAATATGGCAGAAAACGTTTGAGTTTGGATCCATCGTCATCACCATGTAAAACAAACTCACATTCAGAGTTTACGATGAGGATAGTCAGTGGAACAGTGATCTCCTGGGTAAGTGTTCGTTTGACCTCCGCAGAGGCCGTGTGTCAGACAGCTGCATGTTGAATCATGGTACCTTCTTCTTTACGTATGAAGTAGAGTGTGCACCGAGCCTCAGTGGAAACCAGTGTCAGGAATACATTCCCACTCCCATGAGTCCGTCTTTGGCCAAAGTTTTCTACACCAGAAACGGTGTCCTGGCCGGAGATTCATGGAAGAAGTTTGATAAGTCAGCCACTCGACCAACCTTTGACCAGTTGTGAGATGATTTCATGAATTGAGCTGTCCATTTAACCTTTTGCTTGTAGTCTTTGGCATTTTTCCTTTAGTTTTATCTTTAAATAATTAGATTTGTCCTGCCAAGGGAAATAAGAGTTCCCTATGCTCCATGTACCACATATTTCTTGCTCATTTTTAAATATTGAAATAAAGCATTGACAAAGACAATCCTACTGTTTTTTTCATCTTTAAAATATGTTCAGGTAAAACATACCTAAACATACCTAACAGACCTAAAATGACATTCATTCAACCTTTATTTATACAGGTTAATCCCATTGAGACTTGGGGATTCATTTACAAGAGAGACCTGATTTTACAAAAGAGTGATGACAACAGCGGAGAATCATAAAAAAGCATTCAAATAGAGATGAACAAATAAAAGAAAATGGTATTAAAAAATAAACAAAAACAGCTAGGTTGTAAAGCGATGTAGAATACCAAAAACAGGAACATGTCTGCATTGGTTTTTGACAGGAACTTAGCAGATGTTTGAAGCCACTTA
>NC_056513.1:6364630-6365340 GCF_014905685.2 Nematolebias whitei | reverse complement strand
AAGTGATTTAAAGATGAAAATGTACCAGTGAGAGAGTCTGCGTGAAGTTAATGGTGTCCAGTTAACCAGTGAATACAGGGTGCAATGGTGGGTAATCTTAGCGCACCGTGATAGACAGCATCCAACATCTGCAGGGTGCTTGTTGGGGCATTAATGTAAATAATGTCACCGTAGTCAATGAAGGGAAGGAAAGTCACAGATACAAGGTGTTTCCTAGCATTCAGAGTTAAACAGGATCTAATTCTGAAAAAGAAACCCAGTTTAGCTTTCAGTTTCCTTACTAGGTTTTCCACGTGAACCTTAAAAGAGAGATGCTAATCAACCAAGATACCCAAATATTTGTAGGAATCAACAAACTCAATAGGGACACCATTTGAGGATAAAATCGAAGGAAGAATTGCTGGGACCGACTTCCTGTTTGTAAACAACATCCCTTTGGTTTTATCGGTGTTTAGGACAAGTTTGAGATGGATCAAATACCATACCATACCAATTTATTTATAAAGCACTTTAAACAGTGACAAAGCACACCAAAGTGCTGTACAGGGACAAACAGAACAAGCACATAGCAACAGATTACATAACAGGACACCAAAAAGTAGAAACCGACAAAAACAATAATGGATAACAACAACAACTGCAACATGACCAACACAGAGTGATGCACACAGACTCAGCACAGATCACACAGTGCTGAAAGCCAGGGAATA
>NC_056513.1:6355168-6361630 GCF_014905685.2 Nematolebias whitei | reverse complement strand
AAAAAAAAAAAAGCACTTCCTGGTTTACCCCTGTGCGACGCTGCCTATTATCAGCAATAATAACGATAATAACGTGCCTTTAAACCCACTAGGAGGTAGGTGGGACAGTCTGACCGCTACATATTGGGATGATAACAACTAATAACGGCCATTTAATGGGCTGATAACATCCGAAGCCGCTGAAGTAGCTCAGAGAGCTAAGAGGGTGTAAGACCATTTAGGCACTTAAATGTCAACAGGAGAATTTTAACATGTATTCTGATACGTACAGGGAGCCAGTGAAGGGAGGACAAAACTGGTGAGATGTGCTCAAACCTATGAGTTCCTGTCAAGAGCCGTGCAGCATCTTGGACGAACTGGAGACGTGAACTGGAGACCTGACTGACCCCAACGTAAAGCGCGTTACAGTAATTAGTGTGAAGCTCATCCTGGCACCCAATCACAACCTCACTGCAGAGATTTAGTTCATGTTTAAAACTGTCTAAAACCTACAATAGTCATGTGGAACAGGAAGTCTGCTGCAATCGTACTCTGCTGATTTTGTCAAGAAGCTGCAAAGACCTTCTGCAATCTGGCTGACTTGTTTATTTATTCATTTATTTACTATTTTTTCCTAGCATTGTTGTCATCTATGGGGCGGCTGTGGCTCCAGTGCAAGAGTTGGGGGTTTGAATCCATCAGCAGTCAGATGCTGAAGAGTCCCTGGGCAAGACACTGAACCCCTCATTGCCTCCCATGTGTGTCCCATCGGAGTATGAATGTGATAAAGCACTGATTAGTCTCTTTAGAATGATTTGTTCAATTAGCTTTTGCATAGATCTAGTAGAGAGTATGAATGGGTAAATGAGGACACAGATTGTTGTGTACAGTGCTTTGAGTATTTTGATAAGATAGAAAGGTGCTATATAAATACAGTCCATTTACCATCTATCTGAAATGTGTCTTGGAGAAAATAACAGACATTTTGGACAAATTGTGCTGCAAACATCATCATCATAATAGGTAAAAAAAAAAAAAACAACCTTGAAAGTATTTTTCAGCAAAGCAGCAGCATGTAAGAAGATTTACAGAACGCTTGACCATCCACACATTACAACATGCAGCTACCTACAGTACCGTCACTCAGGTGAAACAGAACAAGCCTGTCTCTACCTGTGAGTTTCTGAAAGAGGACAGGGTCATAGATAAAGGTGATTTGCATGCTGGTCCCAAGTTTCAATTTATTGTCTTAAATGCTTAAACTAAGTCTTTATAGACTTCTGGAAAAAATACGTAGACTATCTTTGCTCTTACTAAAGAGTAATCCGTTTTATGGTTGTGTGAGTTTTTGCCTTTAAAACAACAAATTATTAAGGACCACCTCAGGAGGTGCAAACTCTACATTTTGCCGCAGTCATCAATTTCTCCAGACCTAACCATCGCTGAACATCTCTGAAGACCTCAGAGGAGCCAGTGAGCCATGTTTCCCAAAGATCTACAGGGCATTTGCATGAAAAGAAAGAGAACATGCAACAGCTTAACCACTTCAGACAGGCTACCAAGAGGGTGGATGTATGCCTTGACTAGATGTTCATGTCAGCTGCAAACAGCGTATGGGGAGTCTAAAGAAAGAGGAAGTCTCTAAAAATGTGTACCATGGGGTGTTAAGTTAGACCACAGATTGAGATAAAGAAGAAGTTCCTTTGAAACTTGTTCTGAGCCGATTCCAAGTTGCAAAGTGGTGCCAAAGTGTTGACCACAGAGCATTTGCGATAAAGTGTTTGAACGTTTCCATTTAAGACCATTCCAACACTTTGACGCTGCGGCTAAACCATCTGTTGTTTTCAAAGTGAGTTTTAAATAACCAAGAGACTTTGCTCATATGAAATGTCATTTGTAGAAACATATATCAACTCTATCTTTATGAGTATAGTCCTAAATCTTCCGATTTATATTGTGCTGGCTTCAGAGACACTGAGGCTGCTGAGGAACCTCCTATGGTGCACATAGCACTTTTTGTCTCTCCATATTTTAAGTTGTTCTATGTATTTGTCATTATGGCTGCCAATAACTTGTTTTGATCATTTTATGACCTCAGCATCAAATTCCAGGTCTGTCTGTTCCTTAATAGATTTTCGTTTACTGTCACCTGTTTTCTTGTGGATCTTTAGGAGCCCACATACCGGGACACCTCAAGATACCGAGTCCACTACTTTACCACCTAAATAAATTCAAGTACCATTGCATCAATTCTTAAACCATTTGTCTAATAGATGAGTCCTAGCCAAAACTGGATCCACATGTTGTGCAAACAGAAGGCAGGAATTAAATAACCCAAGATCTTGCAATAGTCAAACACCATACCTGTCATAACGTGGGGAACCCAGATTTGTACGAGACCAGAAAGGACAAAATACGATTAGATAAGTGTTTATTATATACAGTGAATTATTTACAAGTGGTCCTCTCTTCGGAAGATCCTGGGGAAAAGAGTTGGTTCAGAGAAGGTCCACTGGCAGGATTGCACGTAGAGAATAAATGCTAGTATTTCTCTTACAGATGGTAGCGTTGATGTTAAGCATGGGTGGACAGGTGAGCTGGCGTGAGGCACAGAGAGCAGGAACCAGAGAAAACGGGGATTCCAGGACAGGACAGGACTCGAGGAAGCAGGATGACTGCGGGCACAAAAATAGAAGGTAAGTAACACTTTGTCCATCACAATGAATTACAGGCCAAAAGCAACAATACCAAAAAGGGTACAATGCTCCAGCGTCGAGTCACACTGGACTGCAGCCTTAAATAGTAGAGGATCCTCTTAGGTGGATGGATGACAGCTGGTGGTAATCAGCGGCCATCTTGGAGGAGGAGCTGCAGGCAGTGGAACTCTTACAATACCTAAGCCTAATAAAAACCTGTTTATGGAATTGTAAGGATCTGGGCTCAGTTATTTTTATGATTATACCTTGTGTTTGTCATTTTATTGCCCTGTCTCTGTTTTGTTCTGCTCCAACCTTACCCACACTCACCTGTTCCCAGTTGTCAAGTATTTGTGTTAATCTTCATTAGTGTGCAGCATGATGGCTGGTTAGCACTGTTGCCCCACAACAAGAAGGTTCTGGGTTCAATCCCCGGTTTGGATCTGGTGTCATTCCGTGTGGAGTTTGCATATTCTCCTTGTGGAGTTCTTCTCCGTGTATTCCACTTCTGTCCCGCAGTAAAAAAAAACATGAATGTTTAGGCTAGAAATGTTGCTGTTGTGATTCAGATTGTGTTGCACATCTAAAAACCTTTAAAACAAACATATAACTTATTCTTAATATTGCATTCTGTTGGTGATGTGATTACTGATTTATATTTACAGAATGAACTGTAAGTTATTATAGATGCGAATGCTGAAAAACAGCTTTCTTATTATTTTGTGCAATCAAGTGTGAGGGAAGTAAAATGTTGAGCACATTTATGTGATTGTGGGTGTTAAAATCTATTTCAGGTAGTTGGCAAAACCTGCTAGAGCTGCTCTGACTATAAAACTCTACGACCACGTCAGTTTTGTCACAGGTCAGAGACTGCTGTCCACAGTCGAGGTGAGCCTTCAAAGTTCTGACTTGTCTGCAACATTTGTGAACTATATGCAATGGTTTTATTACAAATTAAGATGTCATGATATGGTATAAATAATTTAATATTTAAAAATGTCAGCCCATAGATGTTTTATCTCCATCCTTGTTTAATTTTACTTTCAAATTTGTGTTGTTTCATTCAGATGGCAGACCTGTGGAAGCCTTTGCTTCTGTTGTTGGCGTGGAGTCCTCTGAGTTTCTCCTCCACAGTCAGCTTCACTGGTTCACCACAGGAATGTGAAAAGGCTCACTTTGTCCCAGGGTACAACCTGGGTGGGGAAGGCTTCGACATCGTCACCATGGAGAGAAAAGGTGCCTATGTCATCGACACCGAAACGTGGAACCTCGGAAATGGCACCTGCAGAATGTACAGCAACAGCTACATGAGAGGAGAGAAACAGAAGGTCCCAGTTGCTGTGGTGGACTGGAGAAACCTCCCCAAGTGCACCATGACAGTCTCCAGTATGCTGTATGATTCTGTCGAAACGCTCGTCAATGATTCCACATCGTCTGTGTCCAACGACTGGAAAATTGGTCTAGATATCCCAGTGGATCCTTCAGCGAGTGTCGGGGTTGGTTTCGGAGGTTCCCACTCCAAGGCAGCAAAGTTTGGGATGACAAAGTCCAAAGAAGACCGCTACAGCTTTGTTCACCATTCTGTGGACTGTAACTTCTATCGGTGAGTATGAGGACAGACTAATGTTATAAACAGGCCTTAATTTGAACTGGGTCTTGCTGGAACAAGATTTGGGAACCCTCTCATTTGGTCAGGCTGCGTTGCGTCAACTGTTTGCTTGGATCCGGCAACTCTCAGACTTATTAATAATAAAGTTATTATGACAAATATGGCTGTCTTGTCATTTTGGAAGCCATGCTTGAACCGTGTCGCTCTCCTCTGCAGCTGAGATGATAAATGAATAACTCAGACACCTCCGCTGCTGTTTTTTACGATGCTCTGGATGCTTGTCACCCACATCATGCATGCAGCAAAGAGTATAAACTCAAAATGAAAGTGATAACTGTCCCCTTTTTCCTCTTTTGCATTGACAAAATGTTTTAATTTAACTGATGAGTTTGTCAAAGCACAAATTTGATTTGGGTTTCACACTTTGTCCTTCCACTACACTTTCCATTGATATGCTTGGACACAGCACTCTGTGAACAGCCAGCCTCCTTAGCTATGAACTTTTGTGTCTTACACATCCTATGGAGGGTATCGATGCTCTTCTGGCCAGTTGTTATGTCTGAAATCTTCCCCATATTGAACCAAACTGAGACAACTGAACCAAACTGAAGCAATTTAATGACACCTGGGAAAACCTGTGCAGGTGCTTTGAGTTCAGTAGATGATTAGTGTCACACTCAGTTTAAAACATTCATGCCCTGCAAAATTTGGGCTGATTTCTCCACAGTATTCTAATTTTTCTTCTTGTCTTCGTGCGACTTAGTTCGCTGTGGCGACCCCTAATGCAGGGAGCAGCCGAAAGAAGAAGAATTTTTTTTAAAATAATGTTTTGAAATCCTGTTTTCGTGGGTTTCATGAGCTGGAAGCCCAAATTATGTAAAAATAAACAAATAACTACTTGAAATTGTTTAAGTTGTGGGCCCTGAATCTATAATCTATTAAAGATTAACTTTTTGAACGGAATTATTGACGTTAAACAACTTTTACATGATATTCAAATTTTTTGGAAAGGATATATATATATTCATATATATATATATATACTTTGTATATAGTGTAGTCTATCTTGGATTTTGACTTGTGGTAACCTAATTTTTGATATAGACTTTTTATACACCTAGATGCAGTCAGACAGAGAAATGGAAGTGCTTATTTTCCAAGTTATCGTGCTCATAAATAAATAAATAAGTGCTGTGTGATGTCATCATTGTATGTTCCCATACAGTGGTGAAACTCTGCATTTAACCCACTGCTTCACCTGGGAGACACCCAGGTGAAGCAGTGGGCAGCTGTGTAAGCACCCAGGGAGCATTTGGGGATTGTGTGTCTTGCTCAGAGGCA
Organism: Nematolebias whitei; assembly: GCF_014905685.2. NCBI lineage: Eukaryota > Metazoa > Chordata > Actinopteri > Cyprinodontiformes > Rivulidae > Nematolebias > Nematolebias whitei. Next base: position 6,356,005 of record NC_056513.1, on the reverse strand, counting down.
CCACGACAGGTGGGAATGGTTGGGGATCGAACCTGGGGCGTTCCGATCCCGAGTCGGCTGCTCTGCCTCTAACCCATCTCGGCCCCCATAACACTAACGAACAGGCAGAGTATATATAATTCCTCTCTTTTCTCTGGAATTTGGGCCAAAAATAAAGAATAGATAAAAACAGCATACTCAGCCAAAAGGAATAATGAATGAGAACACATGTAAACTATAGCATCTCCTTTAATACATCCTATTAAAGTGAACATTCGACAAACTTCACAGTAAAAAATCCTTAAAGCAAAAACAACAACAGTAATCTACTCTAAATGCGACTGTAAGGAACATTTTTTTGTCTTTCTCTGCTCCACAGTTACAGAATGACAACAAACCCTCCCCCAAGTCATGACTTCCTGTCAGCTGTGAACTCACTTCCTCCTTATTCTGCTGCGAAGGCGCCACTGTATCGTGATCTGATCGACACCTTTGGGACACATTACATCACACAGGTGTCTCTAGGGGGAGCAATAAAAGCAACGACTTCTTTCAAGACCTGCTTGGCGTCCATGAGTGGTCTGACAGCAACAGATGTCGGCGATTGTTTGTCAGTTGAAGCTTCGGCAAGCTTTGCAAGCAGTGCTAGCATTAAGGCCATGTCCAAACACTGTCAGGAAAAGAAAAAGAACTTAACCTCTAGTCGAAGTTTCAGCTCTGAGTTCAGTGAGCGATTCACAGAAGTCATTGGTGGGGATGAACACGACGTTCTGTTCTTTCAAGATGATTCAAACACCGATGCCAAAAAGAACTGGCTGAACTCCCTCAAAACCACACCTGATGTGGTCCAGTACAACC
>NC_056513.1:6340429-6352168 GCF_014905685.2 Nematolebias whitei | reverse complement strand
GTCTATCCTCTGCTATTTTCTTTCACTAACCCCAAAACAATTCTCAGCAACCTTGGAGCAGGAGTGTAAAACGCTTTGCTTTGAGAGGTTACAGGGAGTTCTGCTGAGAAGGAAGACGAGTGTGACTTTGCAAGGGTGAAGTCCACGGTGGTCATTTTTCTGAAAGATGACACCTGTCTGGAGTGTTGGTTCAGGTCATCACGCCAAAGACCTATTCAACATCTCAGGAGTTCAGCACGTTTGCTGAAATTCCACTTAACTTAATCCTATCTTTCGGGGAGTTTATTTTGGAAGCTGGGTCAGGCAGCCTCGTGGTCCCAAGTTGATGAGAAGCGGATATAAATCCCTGGAGATAAAAAGACTCAGCCTTGCTGGACGCCAGGAGAAGGCCTCTCTGAAACCCCACCAAGGTAAAGAGTCGACGCTCGGGTACCATCTAGCTGAAATCACCGGGAAACGTGCTATCTGGTTTCAAACAAGATAACTCCCCATCTTTTCTTTATTATCTTAGTTAACCCTAAGTTTCCACTTTTCCTTCTTAAAGTTTACTCCATCTCTATATTTCCCTGCCAGTAAAGATAAGCTAAAAGCCTGCAGACATTAATTTAAGATCTAAGGATATGTCTGTTGTTTCAAGCTGCAAGTGAGGAATCATGGCCGTATGATTTCTCATTGTAAAGCTCATTAATTAAGCTGTGTTATTGTAATCAATTATGCCAATCAATGTGTAAAATGTGTGATGTGTTTAAATCGTTTTGATAAATAAAAGACCGCACTGTTGTTGGTGGGTCAGAAATTTAAACACGTCTTTGTCCACATTTAATCTTCAAGGCACGATATTACTTAGTCCAGAAAAATGAAAGAATCCGTTTAAATTAAGTATAATATTATGCACTTGAATTAGTCCAGATATTATAAAATGTAAGAGAGCACCCCTGAGCTAAATCCATCTCTCGGTGTCTCTCATTACAACAGCAAAATAACTTTATTAAAGTATTTTCAAGACAAGAGTGTGACCTGATTTACACACACACACCCTCATGTTCATCTCTGCAGAAAATAGATTATTATGGTTTACATGTCCCACACTGGGGAACCCCTTTGATGAAACAACAGCTGTCGTGAATACCACTCCTGATCTAAAGAAGCATTTGCGGTAGTTGTCCACAGCAACCTGGAAAATCTGCACCTTTTCATCCCCCAGTACTGCTCCACTGTGCCTGCCTGAACAACTGGTGGCAGGACTGTCAGCACCTCCCTCTGAATGCCTCGGACAGCTCCTCTTGTGGCAAGCATAGCAGAGATTAGCATGCCAGCAGTTCTCTTCCCCTAAAATCTCTGACAGCATTACCACATGCTAAGTCAAGGGCATGCGGAAGAGCCAGCTGTCAAGTAGAGCGAATTCCTGGTGTCGCAATCAAGGTCGCTCCCACCGTTCAGAGCAATGGTGCTCTGTGGTGGCTCCCACGGTAGGTGTTAACTCTGAAGCGCTAACAGTTTAGATGGGATATCCTGGCATGCTTGGAGAGTTTACTGCAGCTCTAAGGGTCCACAACAAGGCTTTAGGGTGAAGTCAGTGTAAGAACAGAGACAAACAAGTGGTACGCCGACGTCCCCCGTCGCTGAGGGGTTTGAAAAGTGCGTGTTTTAGTTTTTGGCATGAGTGTTTTTCTGGACTTGAACAAGGAATGCAACTAAACCTTAATGTTTTTGGTGCAAGATATTGAAGATAGAAGGAGTTACTGTGGAGAAGAACAGAAGTGATTTATTTATTTTGCTAGGCTGAGAGGGAGCAGAGCGATGGATCCTGGTGAGTGGAGAGCATCATTTTATCCACCACTAGGTGTAGTGGTGGAACCAGGGGATGGCCAATGGTGGCCTTGACCACCATAGATTAATTTTTGGCCACCCCACTGGCCACCTCAATCATTTGAGGAAACTATACTTTTTAACAATGATAAAACGAGAAAGCATAGTTGCCTCAAATGATCAGGGGATGTCTGCTTTCGTATATGATGGCACTATCTTGGATCTTGACATGGAAACCTAATTTTCTATAAAGAACTTTCTTACACTTAGTTACAGTCACACACTAAAATGGAAATTGGGACCTCACTTATTTTTCAATCAAGCCCAAAATATAGATGTACAGATGGAGAGTATTTCCAGTAACCGTCTTCGTTCCATGATGGGGTCCGACAAACAGGTGAGAAAGTGTTGGACACAAATGACAGCAGTGATTGTGGTACACCTGCTACAAAAGAAAACATTTAGTTATTGATCAAAAAAGAAAAGTGCTGCTCACAAAGGCTCAGATTCTACGCACACGTTATTGGTCAAATATTTTTTTGTGTTCAAAACTGAAGCAAAAAGAGGTAAAGCACTTTGTCACACATCACAGATTGCATTTATTGAGATAAGAGCCTCATCTGCAGTAATGGAGACGTTGCTCTGGCCTGTTGTGATGAAGAAGGAACTGAGCTGAAGGGCAAAGCTCTCTTTTATTGGTCCATCTTATGTCCAATCCTCACCTCTGGTCATAATGTTTGACTGAAAGAATGAGATCCTGGAGAAATGGGTTTCTTCTACAGGCTGACCGACCGGGCTCAGCCTTAGAGACAGTGAGCAGCAAAAACATTCTGAGAAGGTTTAGAGTAAAACCACTGCTCCTCCTTATTGAAAGGACTTCAGGCTTCTGATCATGACGCCACCTGGATGTCTCACTCTGGTGTCCAGACAGCGTACATACTCTGTTAGTAATGCATGGTAAGTAGAAAAATAAGTAGCATGTACATATCTGGCATTTGCTAGGTACTTAATGGAGAAGTACCAAAACAAATCAGATATCCATCCATCCATTCATATTTTATGAAATGCATATGTCCAACCATCACTGTGCAAGAGGCAGGGGACACCCTGGACAGGTCCATCACAGGGACACATAGAGACAAACGAGACAAATAACCATTCATTCTCTCTCTCACCTAGGGGCAATTTAGAGTTACCAATCAGCCCAACATGCATGTTTTTGGTCTGTGGGAGGAAACCGGAGTACCCAGAGAAAACCCACGCATGCATGGAGAGAACATGCAAACTCCACCCAGAAAGGCCCCCCGGCCGGAATTCGATCCAGTGGCTCTCACTAAGAGGCGGCAGCTGTACCAACTGTGCCACCGTGCTGCCCCGTATCAGATATGTACAAGGTAAATATAAGGTATACAGGGGGAGTGGTGGCGCAGAGGTTAGAGAAGGTGGGCCTGTGATCGGAAGATCGCCGGTTCAAGCCCCGGTACAGACAACATCAAAAATGTGGGTGGGGTAGGTGAAGCACCCACACCTGCCCCCACCCTCATTCGCCCCACTCTGGGCCCATGAGCAAGGCCCTTAACCCCCACCATCTGCTCCCTAAACAGGTCTCTCTTGAAAATGAGTTCTCATGGCTCAATGAGACAACCTGGATAAATAAAGGCTAAATGAAAAAAAAAAAAAAGGTATGTAACCAGTAAGTACCAGGTAAGTAGCAGCTCCATGCCTGGTATGTCCCAAAAATCTGATACAGACCCTGTAAGTACAAGGTATGTACCCATTATGTACCAGGTAATTATCAGTTATAAACAAGGTATATAACCAGATTGTTTCAGGTAGGGTTCTATGTATGTACCTGATACATACCAGGTAAATACCACGTATATAACCAGTATGAACCAGATGCGTACTGAGCTATTATCATGTATTGATACTAAAAAAACTAATCACCTACTAATCATCTATGCAAGTGCAATAATTATTTTATGACTTATCCTTGGACCTGGCTGAACTTTAACCATGGATAGATCTTTGATTGGGTTTGGTTCAAATCCACACAGGAAGGTTCTGCAGTATATGCGTGTGTGTGGGGTGTGTGTGTTTGCATTGTGGGGGGGTTAGGATTACAGATGATCAGCTGGAGATAAATTCAACAATTCATGCTGATTTTAATTACAGCCAACAGGGCTGTAACATGCAACATTACAGGGGCTAGGTTTCATGCAAGTCGTCCTCTGTTTTTTTGTTTTTGTTTTTTTTTTCATCCTCCCACCCTTGGTTTGCCCCCTCCTTCACTTTAATCCAGTGGTGGAATTTCACTCGACAAGTGATCAAAGCCCAGTAGCACGATGCCAGGTGCGGCTGTAGCTTCAGCTGTTGACAACCACCTAGCAATTTTTCCCTGTTCCTTTTCTCCTGCTCTGAAAAAACCCAAACAAAGCTGGGTGAACCGCTGTGAGTTTGAGTCTCTGAAAAACAGTTTCTCCCTTCCATTTTTTCAGAAATTTATTCTATTTTTTCCCCAGGAAGGGAAGTTGGTTTAGTTTCTTTTCTTTTTGACGGTGATCTGCGATCCTAGTCTCTGTTCCCCCTCTGCGCTCTGTGTGGTGGCCGGTTTGAGGAGTTCTGTGACAGTAAATTACGATACACTTGAGACAGACGAGCAGCAGGAGTTGGGGAACAGAGAGAGGATGCACGGCAGGGTTTAGGCTTTATTAAGGCTCAGCCACCAGGCGTTGGCACAACAACCCAGCATGCAGGTGAGGAATGCAGCACGAAGTAGCTCTCTCAACCTATAGGTGGTCTGCCAGTGAAGGAAGAATCACATCAGCTTTAATAGGTATCTCATGTCCAGAAGCGTTGCACGATAACTGCCATTCTTAGCAGATGATAACAGAACGGACTGTGGCAAATTTAGGATTTTTGTTATTGTTTGTCTTTGTCTCTTCTTAAGCCACATATTATCTTGTAAAACAGTTTGTTGCTGTCATTTAGACTAAGTTATATTTAATTTCATATTAGTTCATTTATTTTAGTTAAGACAGTTGTTATTAAATTATTGACTACGGCTGCACGATATGAACCAAAATTGATATCTCCATATTTTTAAAGATAAATCGCGATATACGATATGTATCTCGATATTCAAACATCTTCTAAGTTCATGGCACAAACCAATGCAGACATGTTCCTCTTTTTAGTTTTCAACATCGCCTTATAATGTCGCTGTTTTTGTTTCGGTTTTTTAAATATACAATTTTCTTCCATTTATTTTTTTAAATTCTTATGCTTTCTTTTATGATTGTCTACTGTTGTCATCATTATTTGTTAAAAACAGGTCTTTCTTGTAAATGAGTCCCGAGGCTCAGTGAGACTAACCTGTATAAATAAAGGTTGAATGAACGGTTGTTACGGGGATAGTCCAATCGTGTCAAAGGTGAAGTTTTGAATAAAAGAGTCACAGTTGGTGGAGGAATTGAAACCAGGACAGCAGACTCGACTCAGGTAACCCGAAGAATGAGCTACACCCATTTATTATAAAACAGAAATATTGTTGCGGCAGCCAAACTGTAATTACAGAAGGATAACTCAACAACAGAACCACGAGGAGGCACGAGGAAGATCAGGACGGCATAGGAAATACTTAATTCTCCACTGACTTGTAAACTGACACTGAGGGATTTAAGGGCCCGGCGTACTCCATTTGAAGCTGGACAGTCGACTCGCGGTCATGTGGTTACGGGATGTTGGTTTTCACACGCACCTTTCAAAGTCCTCAAGTCCCAGTGCACTGAGCTCCTGGGAAACCCCTCCCATTGCAGTATATGTCACCGTACAGGTTTCCTCCTGCCAGGTTCTCCACTCTATACGAGCATCCGCCGTTTGGTCACAGATCTATCAAAAAGAAAGCAGCACACTTTTCAGAAGACAGACTCCTCCGCACACAACGTCTCCATAATCTCCATCTAGGAGTTTTTGACAGTGTGACTATCTAAGTCAGTGGCGGCTCCAGATATTTTTCTGCAGGTGCTGGGGGGGAGGGCTAAGCATTTTACTGAGGGTGCTCTGAAGGATCATTTGTTCTTTCAGTTCTCAACACCCACAGACACAAGCACAGAGGTGCACTCAGGACTCAGACAAGTGTAGTCACCAATAAAGTGGATAGTGAATATGTGGTATTCTGCAATTTAATTAAAGCATGTACAAACATGACATACATAGTGTAGAATGTAAACTGTTACATTCAATCCACTGTATTGTTCCCCCAGATGTATCTGTGTATAAGTGGACGATTTCAGTGCACGACGCTGAACGCATTACAAAGTCACAAGGTTGAAATCATTCACTGGCCATCAGAAGTCTTCAGAACAGGTCCCGCCTGTTATTGGGAAATCCGTGTCTTCCTTTTAGAAAATGCCAACAAGCAAAGCAAAACACGACATCTCCACCCACGCTGTATTCCAACCAGCCACCTTTGTTAAAACGTCTCTGTTGCACTCCAAATAGGTGTGGTCGTCTTGGTCCATCTTGAGGGCTAGTTTAGATCCTCCAGCTGTCCAGCGCTAGCAGTGTTAGCATTCTCCGCAGATGTGGAAGGACGACAGTACGCTTGATCCCCTTCTTCCAAATTATTGCTTCTTTGCTGGTCGCAGTCTGCTTCCAAAACATCCTCCTTCTCCGATTCCATCCTAGGAAATTTGGGTAACAGAAAACGGTCCATTTTTGCATTTCGTGCTCTTTTTAAACGTTTACCGAAACTTCTGGTCCGGAAGTGCAAATTCAAGTTCACTTCCTGTTGTGAGATCGGATTTTTTCAAACTCAGTATAATCATTGATTGGGTTTTTTTTTTTTTTAATTAGTTGTGTTTTGCGAGGAAAAATATCACAACAACCACATACTAAAGAATATAAACTTAGATGAAAAAGAAAATCTGATATTTTCTTGGGGGTGCTACGAGGGTGCTATAATGTTTCCATAGGGAGCTATAAGACCCCCTAGCGCCCCCCTGGTGCCACCGTCGATCTTAGTGTGAGTTGAAGAGTCGTACAGATGACTGTCCAAGCTTTTTTCCGCATTAAATAGCATGCCCACAAACTTCTGACCAATCGCAGAATACTTGGCACATCCTCTCGTGAGAACAAAAGTTCACCTGGGCCTTGTGTCGAGAAGGGAAGCTCCTCTGAGAACAAAATGACAGTTTTTATCACACCACTATGTCAATGAGATACGATTTTGCAGCTTCAAATGGAGTTTTTTTCTCAACTGCACAACATCCTGTCACTATCAGAAAGCATTTGTGTGAAGTGTAATACTCCACGTATCTATCTGCTGATGGTGTCGAAGCTGCTGAAAGGTTCAGTTCACCAGTAGGAGACTGACTAGACTGATACATTCTGCACCATCCCATTCTCCACCCGTCTCTGAATTTTGCCGCAGGCGTCTCCATTCTGTCTCTGAGCACTAGAAATATACTTTGACACCTGCGTGGGAGCTCTTCAAACGTCTGAGACTCATGTCCAGGTCTAAAAACCACACTGATGATTTAAAAAGAACTATTAAAAACCCTGGTACAAAGGCATGCATCTTTATTTACATGTACTTTAGCAGGTTAAATCATAAATGGGAGGGTAGTTGTCAAAATGGGTTCGATCTGAGTGGAGGTGGCCAACAAGTCAATACGGAACATTATACGCCGATCGACGAACTATTAATTATACAACAATCTATAACAATGGCCCAGACATGCAAAGACCTTCCATATGTTCGTACGTACTATACCATAGTATGACTGACATTAAATAATGTGCGCAGCCAAGAGTGCAGTTTTACAAGCACACAAAAATCAGAATGATTTTCAAAAACTGTTCGGTCAAATTGTGGCCGCGTGGCTCACTGGTCATTTGCTTGCAAACAGAGTTCAGTGAGACTCAAACTGGGAATTCAAACGTTTTCCTGCAATTTTGAGGGATAGTTTTTTTTTTCCACCAACTGGTCTCCCAGCAGTCTCGGCACCTTTGGGTTTAATGCAACACATTGTCAGCACTGAGGTTGGACTTGTTGCTGTTTTAAGTGCTTTATAAATAAACTGGCATATGATATGATATGATATGATATGATATGATAATGATATTAAAGCCAAAAATCAAAGTCAACTTTATTGTCAAAACTGCAATGCGTACAGGACATACACAAGATTGAAATTTCATTACTCTCAGACCCATGGTGCAACAATAACCATTAAATATTTAATAAACATTAGCATAAAATAAGAAATAAAAGTATGATACTATCCTAAATTATAAGTATAGCAATATAAAAAGTATATCTATAAGTCTGAAGGTCTTGACTTTGACATTTGAAGTAAAAATGATGAATGCAACAGATGAAATGAATGTACATTGTACATGTATGAAGTCCTTGATATGGATAAAAACGTAAAGTGACATATGCAGTATAGTAATATGAACAGTACTGTAAATATAAACAGTGGTGCAAATTAAATGAGCTCATGAACGTGTATTGAGTGTTTATATGGTATAGTATGGTAAAGTTACAAAAATCGAGTATAGTGCATATTAACTTGTATTAACAAAGTAGAGGGGTTCCTGGAGTTTACATTATTGGTAATTTCATCAATGAATGCAAGTTAAGTGGGGTTCTGAGGTTTCTGTACCTTTTTCTGCATCTGATGGAGTCAGACAAGTTGGAGTTTTGTCTCCTGTCCTTTTTTAACGTGCACCTTGATGATTTGTCTGTTGAACTAAATGATTGTAAGACTGGGTGTATGGTGGGTAACCATCTGGTAAATCATTTAATGTACGCAGACGATCTGGTCCTGTTGTCTCCCTGCAGTGCTGGATTGCAGCAGTCAATCAGGGTCTGTGCTAGACATGGTGTCCACTTTGACATCGTGTTTAACCCTAAGAAGAGTGTTGCGATGACTGCTACAACTAAGGAGGATCCGAAGATGAATTTTCCTTCTTTTTATTCAGCAAATCAAGTTTTGGACGTGGTGAATAATGTGAAATATCTAGGTCACATTCTGAGGAGTGATCTCTGGGATGATGATGATGATGATGTGAAGCGACAGTGTTGTAAGTTGTACATGCAAGCTGATATGTTGGCACGTAAATTTAGTATGTGCACAGGTGATTTTAACGTGTCCCTTTTTCGAACTTATTGCACCTCCTTTTATACGGCTCACCTCTGGTGTAACTCCAGTAAAGTTATAATGAAGAAACTGCAACTAGCCTATACACCATCTTAGCACCAACAAAACTGGTTTGTTCCACTTTGGAGTAAGCTGTTGGAGGAAGAATCAGGTTTTTTTTGTGTGTGTTTCCTTGACTGATGAAGCCTTCTGGATTGACGGCGAAACGTTTCAGCACAAAAAAAAAGAAACTGTCCAGATGACCTGACTGAAAAATGTTGGATTGTGTACCTGGATTATTGAGCATGGACTGTGTTGTTGGCCTATAGGATGCATTTAGAATCCTCCTCAGACTTCCAAGATGGACGTCAAGTCACATGTTTGTCCTGAGCAACTTTTCATGCTTTGCTGAGGAACATCATGTATAAATTTATGTGCCGCTTGGATCAAACTTAACAGGAAGAGCTTTGTCCAATGCAACATACAATGATACAAGTACTAGATATAACGCAAGCTTTTTGTTAAATATTGGAATAACTGCTTTGTGATGGATGTTTGTTTTTTACTTGATGATTTGTTTGATCTTACTTTATTTTATTTGGGATGGACTACTTTTTGTCTGGAAATAAAGATTGATAACTGACCCAGGAGAATCACGACACTTCTCAGGACAGTCAAAAAGGTTTCATGCCTTTTTTTAAAAAAAAACACGTTTCAAGAGTTAATATTCGTGTTCTGAAGAGAACAAACGCCGTCCTTTAAAAAATAAAATAAAAACTGTTGTTTTCTCCCTTTGAAGAATCGGTTCTGAAAGTAAATCTGACTGAAGATTATCAAAATAAGTGAAGCCGTGTTGATTCACATTATAGCAAATCAAGCCAAAAATATTCACTTGATTCCTTTCAAGTGAATCTGAAAATGGATTGTTGTGTGGAAAAAAAAAAAGAAGAAAAAGAAATGAAGGGGGCAGAAGAAGTCTTCTCTGGCTGTTAAATTGGATGTGCATGTGACAAATTTCAAAGGCTGTCAAAATATGGGGGGGGGGGGGGGAAAGAGTTAGAAAAAAATGTGCATTTACATCATAAATGCACAGGTTCTCTTTCAATAGGCCTCTTCAAAACTCTGTCAGGCTTTTAATGGTAGTAGAGTTCAAAGTGGCACTAGACTCCCACTGCTTGCACAGATAGAAGAACAGTGTGTGTGTGTGTGTGTGTGTGTGTGGGGGGGGGGGGGGGGTATCTGCATGTGGCCACCTCATAAACTCAGTCTATCCCAGTTTTACTCACCCAATCCTCTCCGACCGGCCTTATTGTAGCTGTGAGTGATTGACAGGTGCGGACAGGAAATCGATTGCAGTCACGTCTCGGGGTTCCTCCCCTCCACCTCTGTGATCTCACCCCATTACTTTTCCACTCTGCACTCCTTTCTCTGCTCTCTCCCGTCTCCTTTCAGCCCATGACTTCACTTATTCTGCTTCTTTTCTGGTTCTCTCCCTCTTTTCTCCAGGATTGTCGGCGGCGCGTTGCTCGAAATGGTGTCCCGGGGAACGTTGCGAACGCTCTGAAGGCGCTCCGGATCCCAGAACCCAGGCAGCCTCAGCCAACGAGCCGTGCCCCACGGTGATGTCGCTGCATCAAAGCCACAAATCTTTTCCCTCTTTTTTTTTTTTTTAATATATTTCTGTCGCTTTTTTCTACGGTGGCACTTCCAGCAGCTTCCAATGTTTAAACTTCACGTATCAGCCTCATTACGGAGGCTCAAAGCCTTCCATCTACTCTAAAGGCGCTCATTTGAATTTTTAATCACACGTTCGTACGAGTGCTGCGCTCAGCAACTATCCGACACGTGCACGCACACAGACACCCACTCGCACGCATCCCCGCTCCTTCCGAGTTCTCTCCCTCTGAAGTTTTAAACTTCCGTTTAGGAAAAGTCTCGCTCGGCGTTGATCCGATGAGTTTGGATTTGGAGCGATGGCGCCGTCTCGTTGCACGTGGGCGGCAGAGTGCTTGACTCGAGCTAACGGTGGCGCTGCGTTACGCTTCCTGTTCTTTTTGATGTCAAATATGTAGCCCGAGTGTAGAGAATGCTCTTTATAAAACTTCCAGTGACACATCACTCAGCTCCCGTACTGGATTTACTGTAAGGCCTTCTCACGCTCTGTTACCATGTGCACACAGTCTTGGCGAAGCTACAGAGAGACTTTGTATCTCAAGTAATAACAGCGTGAGGGAGAAAGAATCCTTCAGATCTTCCTGCAAGAAAAACACCTTTGAATGTGAATTTCCTTACAGAAGCTTTGAAAATCTAATGCATAAACATTATCTTCTTTCCCCCCACCCTTCTTATTGCTCCCTCCGTTCACCTAAAGCGTACAGGCTTCTGAGCGACTTTGGAAGAACTTGCCTTTTTTTTTTTTTTTTAAGGCTCCTCTGTAACTTAAATAAGAGGCGGACTGGGATTTGGATATTGTTCTGCCTCATCAAAGGCGCAGATCTTCAGCTATCCTCCCTCCCTGTTCGCCTGTTGTCTGTCACCGCCCAGTCTTCGAGAAAGATGATTCTCTGCAAGACTGACGTACAGTAATCTAAAATAAATCTCCCTTTCTCAGCTGCGTCTGCCTTACTTTGTTTGTGTAAACATCTTTTGTTGATCCAGCAGAGTCTCTGCAAAAGTCACGGAGTCGTCGCTGGTGTCCCAACTTCCTGAAAAGTTAAAGTTAAAACAAGCGGAACAGAAGCGAAAATAGGCTAAATCCTCGCTAAAAGCTAAAAGATAGGCA
>NC_056513.1:6333465-6335429 GCF_014905685.2 Nematolebias whitei | reverse complement strand
GTTAGACTGATTGATAACTCTGAATTGTCCCTAAGTGAGAGAGAGAGAGTGAATGGTTGTCTCGTTTGTCTCTATGTGTCCCTGTGATGGACTGGAGACCTGTCCAGGGTGTCCCTGTGATGGACTGGAGACCTGTCCAGGGTGTCCCTGTGATGGACTGGAGACCTGTCCAGGATGTACCCCACTTCTTACACAGTGATAGTTGGATATGAGCACTGGTGACCCCCATGACCCAAACAGGAAGAAGCAGGTAATGATTATGGATGGATGGATGGATGGATGGATGGATGGATGGATGGATGGATGGATGGATGGATGGATGGATGGAAGTGTTCATCATCATTACATAAGCTCTGTTGAAATAATTCACCCAGTTGAAACGATTTAAAATGTGTTCTTGGTGTTTTTGATCAGAACAGGCATGAAATGCACCGAAACACATGAGACAGATGGAATGCTGGGACTCTTCTGTCCACGGATCGTTGTCAGAAGTTCCCTCCCTTCCTCCTGAGGGTCTTTAGGGTCTTACTTGGTCTGGTCACGATACTAGCTGGAGCACTTCAGATGCAGCCTGGAATCAAATCCCTGCTGAAATAACGACGTCATTCAAATCGATGGACAGCGTTGGTTTAAACATCATCCTTTGTCTCGTCCACACTGAAAGTTCGAAGACTCGTTTTTCAATCTGCTTTGGACGTTGGTCCGTTCAGAATGAGCAAACCACCTTCTAACGCAGGTCTCTGACATCTTCAAACAACTTTAATCTTTAAAATTTCAGAGCGGTTTGTGCAAACACAGTTAATAAAGTTTTTCACTGCCAGGACTCACGCGACCTTTCAACCCTTCACAATAAAAGTCTATAACATCTGCGCTGTTTTCATAAGGCTCTTTAAACTTCTGAAACTTATAGAGACATCTTACACGACAACGGCAGCAGGGAACTCTTCTTTAAACCCACCATTGAGCAACAACAACTCATTGTACATTTAGTATTTCCACATACATTCAGTGAGAACGCTCCCATGTGCATCATCTACATCTGAGGACTAGATGTTTGACAACATGTGATTCAGTTGTTCACATCTGGACTCAGAGAACTGAAGTTTGTAGAGTCTGCAGAACACAAGACACAAGAGAACTAGAGGATGACACGGGAGTGGATTTTCACTCCTGTCCTGGTCCCACAGAAAAAAATCCTGTCCTGTCCCACTCCTGGTAACATGACTCCTGCTCCCATTCAGGATGACTCCCACTCCTGTACCGCTCCTGTTTATTTATTTTTATTTTTTTTCCATTTACTCTTTAGAAAATACATTGAATTTGATTTTATCTTCTACCAATTCCATTTATATTACTTTGTGTTTAATACATTGCAGACTGGAGAAGTGCAAGTCTGGTATTCCAGAGGGATGGCTTATTGAAAGAAAACTACAAAATAGTGGCGCCTGTCCAAGTGTATTTTATTTTATTTTCCTATTTGTTGGTTCCCGCTCTTGTCTGGTCCTGTTAACTTTTCGTCCTGTCCCATCCCAATTCTGTGAGTTATAATAAAGTTGACTCCTGAAAAAATGTCATCCTGTAAAGAGAACCAGAGACAGCAGCTGGAGACTGAAGACATTTGAACCCTTTATAACTTTAAAGGCTTAGATGTAAAGTCGTGAAGCAAAATAAGAAGTTGTGTGTTTATTATCTGTCTGTCCATCCATCAGAACATCCACTATCCATCCAACCAACCATCCATCCATCAAAACATCCATCATCCATCCATCCATTCATACATAAATCCATCCATCAAAACATCCATGATCCATCCATCAACCAACCCCCATCCATTCATCCATCAAAACATCCATCATCCATTCAACCAACCATCCATCCATCAAAACATCCATCATCCATCCATCCATACATACATAAATCCATCCATCAAAACATCCATGATCCATCCATCCAACCAGCCCCCA
>NC_056513.1:6307473-6333365 GCF_014905685.2 Nematolebias whitei | reverse complement strand
CATCAAAACATCCATCATCCATCCATCCATAAATCCATCCATCCATTCATCAAAACATCCATGATCTATCCAACCAACCATCCATCCATTAAAACATCCATCATCCATCCAACCAACCATCCATGCATCAAAACATCCATGATCCATCAATCCAACCAACCACCATCCATCCATCAAAACATCCATCATCCATCCAACCTACTATCCATCCATTAAAATGTCCATCACCCATCCAACCAACCAACCATCCATCAAAACATCCATCATCCATCCAACCAACCATCCATCCATCAAAACATCCATCATCTATTCAACCAACCATCTATCCATCCATCCATCCATCCATCCATCAAAACATCCATGACCCATCCAACCATCCATCCATCCAACCATCATCCAACCATACATGCATACATACATACATACATGCACAAATCCATCCATCTCCTGCATCCAATTGATCCTATTTTTAGCATCACAGGGGAAAGTTTCTTATTTTCATTGATCCATGAGATTTTGTTAAAGCAGCATTAACAAAAATTAACAAATATTAAATGACTGATTATCAAGTTTTTTATGTTATAAAGTCAATTTAGTGACACATTTTAAACAAATTTGTTAATCCAAACTGTTTTGATTTTCTTTTTCAGTGCAGGTACACATACAATTTAATAATATTATTATCAATATTATTATTATTTAAAATAGCATCTAACTGATTCACTTTTTACACTAAGCCCTTTAAAACAACAACGACGTAAATAAAACATCTAACTGTATTGGTGGCAATTTTTTTAACACATATTTCCAGTATTTTTTACTAGCTGGAGTGTTTTGTTTCTGATTTATTATTTTTAGTTGACATTAAACTCACAAATCTGTTCATCCTTTCCAACCCAATCAAAATCTCAGAGACGTGCAACAGAAGCTATTAGCACTAATAAGTTCCTTTTATTATTATTTTAATGCTAGAGGTCTTTGTGTAAAATGGATAATGTGCTTAGAGTTTCTGTTTTAACCCAGTTCTTTTCATGTGCTTCCCAAACACACACACACACACATATCCTCCTCTAGTTCCAACTTCATCTTAATTCTTCACAAAACATCCGCCACTTTTTGATGTTTCATTTACATGAACAGAAAAAAGAGAAAAAACATCAAAGATGAACATTTCAGCAATCAGCCATCACTCAATTAGTGCTCAGCCACTTTCCCTCTTGTGCATTTCAGAAGTAGTGCACGGAGGGTTTTTGAAAAGTCTTTGAAAGAATCATACTTTTCCCTTTATCGCTTCATCTTACTGCAAAACAATTTCTTCCTATTATCCCCCCAGCGGGGGGTCCGATGTCCTGTAAAGGTGTACCGTGATGCTTTATAGGCAGAGCGGCGGAGGCGCCTTTATTCTTCGCACCTTTAAGCCCGGATACATTCAACGGAATCAAAGCCGACATTTACATACCGTCTGCGTTTCATGTTTGAGGAGTTGAGACAGAAGCTGAAGCTCATCCTATGTGCAAGGAGGAATGTTTTGACTTTTTAAACTTTTTACAGGAGGTTGCAGGAGGGAGGGGTGCTTGGAGATGAAGGAGGGAGATGATGAGGAGCGAAATTAATCTCAGAAAGCAAATTCCTTTTGTCGTCCTGTCACTTTTCTCCTCCTCCTTATCTAACTTTGGAGTTTACCTATAAATTAGTGACAAAAGCCTTTGCATGAGATTTGTTTTTACTGTAACAGGAAGCTGTAACTGAACCGAGCTGACATGACAACAGAAGCATTGACTGTTATCTTTATTTGTTGAAGCGAAGCAGTGAAAAGATCAGGATTCCTGCAGGATTTCGAGCAGCAGCTCTAATGAGCAACCAGCAGGTTTCGGCCTTCGTGAAGCATTTTTATCATCCAGATCAAATGCGTTTGGCAGCGGCAGACGTTCTGATTGTTTTCCGTCTTGTTTTGCTCCTCAGTATAAATGCGTTGCTGTGTGTTGGCGCGCTTTGTTCCAGCTGTTTGTAGATGGAGGCTGAGCTTCAGGATGTTTCACAGTCGTGTGTTTACCTGGAGGGAACAGCTAACGGGGCGGTGCTGCAGTGTCTCTGCTTTAAACTTTCCACGGATGGATGAGGTGACCTTTAACTTACATGTTTGTTACAGAGCAAATCCATTCCTCTGGATCTGCAGCGACCAGGAGAACAGAAGCTATGACGGTGATGTCATTGTACTGCAGTTAAGTGGCAAAAAGAGCCCTGACACTAACCACGGCTCACAAACAGCCCGAGAAACAAAATGGTGAAGAGCTGTTGTTGCGATTCCTTAATACAAATGGATTCCAGATTTGGAGACCAATTATGCAGCTGAGCTTTTTTTAAAATCAGCAATTGGCCATGTCCATAAATAATCAATTGCCACTAACGATGCAGCAGCTGCTACAGCCTGCCCACTGTAACCACTGGTCTTAGCCCAAAGTTTCTGAATCAGGTCTCAGATTGGAGGTTTTCAAGGGGAACCCCCAGCAGAGGTGTGAAGTCGCACATGCGCGCTCCAGGTGCCTGCAGTCCGAAGTTTTTCTGCACTAACAACAGTTACAATAAATGGCAGAGAGCACAGTGTTTTACTGCATGTAGGATCAAACCGACAACCTCCTTGGTCCAAAGGAACAGTACCGCATTTGGCAGTTTGGATGAAACTGTGTTTACGTTGAGACCTCATGCACAATGCATGCAGCTGAGCACGGAGGCGGAGCCTTGTAAACAGGTTATTTTCTTGTTTATTAATCAAAAAAACATTGAAAAAACATAAATGAAATTTCCAGAGATTGTTCTCATGGAAACAGGACCTTGTCATTTTTTATGACAGTGATCTTCTGTCTACAGTCGTCCCTCATTTATCACGGGGGATCCGTACCCGGAAGCCCCGCGATAAGTGAAAAACCGCAAAGTAGGAATAGTAGTAAGTAGTAGTTTATTTCAGCATTTATATGTACCTGTATATACTGTATACTAAGGTACTTTAAATCCTTCCCACACTATTTCAATATTCTAAACAATGTTTCTAAACTCTAAAGTTTCACAGAATGTCGTGATTTCAGCTTCCTGCCTCCGCTGCTCTCAGCCACGCCCAC
Organism: Nematolebias whitei; assembly: GCF_014905685.2. NCBI lineage: Eukaryota > Metazoa > Chordata > Actinopteri > Cyprinodontiformes > Rivulidae > Nematolebias > Nematolebias whitei. The sequence goes on along the minus strand of NC_056513.1, from coordinate 6,330,249 downwards.
TTCTTTTCCTGCAAGCTGTGGTTGCACACAGGTGCAGCAGGTGCTAAATCATTTAAAATCATTTATTTTAAATAAAAATTCCATGCCGATCATGCGGCTCATCCATCAATCAGCCGATTGTGAGTCATGCCCAACCTTATTTTGAAAAACCACGATAGAGCGAGAAAGTGATGAAAGAACCGCAAAGTAATGAAGGACTACTGTATTTTTTAATAAATGTACAAACACTAAGTGTTAAATATGTCTATCTTAGCTTAACAATTATTATTTTATTTTGTTAAATACATATTGACCTTCTGTTTCCTTTTTTTTTTTTTTTTTTTTTAAAGATTGGCATCAACATCTGTCTTAGAAAAAAAAACAACCATTTTCATCCTAGAAGTAGAAATGTGGCTCTGCAGTCATGCAATCATGTTTTCATCTGGTCACACATGAATTCTTTACTCATCAGTAGCGCATGCATTTTGTGAATCAAACATACAGAAAGTGACTCAACTTTTAAAGTTTGCGTTGAATAAATTTGTGCACCGTCAAAACCTTTTGGTTTATCTAACCAATGTTCATCAGTGGCTGCACCGTGGAGTATATTCGATTTAACCTTTAACTTCAAACTTTTAATAAACTCAGACTAAAGCTGATCCAAAACTTCAGCAGAACTGAAACTGACAAAACTACAATATTTTACCTCAACTTCATAATTGCTCAACAAACGAGTCAAAAGTTCCCTCTGAATGTGTTTTATATCATCAAGAACAAAGACGGTCAGCTGTTATTCAAGACTGAAGTCAAAACGTCTGTTTTTATGACGCTGCTGCATTTTGGTTTTGAATCTAATGCGCACTCGGGATGTTGGGCTCCACTCCCTAAAATCTCGCTAACAGGCCGTGAAACTGTCAATCATTTTTATTCAAGCCTAGAATAAATCATTTAAACTAAAATTTTTTAAAGAGAATATGAAGGTAAAAATTGCTTCTTGTTTTTTTTCTTCTTCTTCTCCTCCTTCAGCGGTCGCCACAGTGACACGAAGACTTAATTGTTTTTACACCGGACGCCCTTCCTGATGCAACCACAGATCACTGAGCTACCACAGCCTCTGTGTGGAGCAGAGGGCTGACGTGTAGGGCACCCGGGGGAGCAGATGGTGGGGGTTAATGGTCTTGCTCAAGGGCCCAGAGTGGGGCAAACAAGGGTGGAGGCAGGTGTGGGTGCTTCACCTTTCCCACCCACATTTTTCCGATCACAGGCCCACCTTCTCTAACCTCTGCACCACCACTCCCCCACAAGGGTAAGACTTACTTGAATCAACAAAAACCCATCCGTCCATCATCATTACCAGCTTCTTTCTTTTCAGGTCATGGGTGACACTGGTGCCCATCAGCTGTCTATGTGTGAGAGGTGGGGGACAGCCTGGACAGGTCTCCAGTCCATCACAGGGACACATAGAGACAAACAACCATTAACACTCTCACATAGAGACAATTTAGAGTTACCAATCAGCCTAACGTGCATGTTTTTGATTGGTGGGAGGAAACCGGAGCACCCGGAGAAAACACACGCATGCACGGAGAGAACATGCAAACTCCACCCAGGAAGCATGGACTTTGTTCCACCCAGGAAGGTCCCGGTCCAGGATTTGAGCGGACGACCTACTCGCTGAGAGGCAACAGCTCCAATAACTGAGCCACCGTGCAGCGTCAACAAAATCCAACCACTGAAAAAACTAAAATGTCTGTTTGTTTTGTTGTTTTTCATTCAGGGAACCGTCCTGTTTCTTGACATGGACTTCAGCGTTGTCTGCAGCCAACCACCAGGGAGCGCATCATGGCTTCAACTTTCAGCGTCCACTCCTGTCTCTAGTTATAGAAAAACAAGGAGCAAATCAAAACCCAAAGAGCATGAAGCAAACCCCCACAGGCCAGCAGATTGGCTTGTAGCTGAGGGTCACGTTCAACGGCTGCTTTTATGCCCCGGTGCCTCCGTGGCTGTATCCGTGGAGTTTTTGTGCACCGGGCACACAAGGCGACTTTCTTCTTGTTGAAAATAAATGAAGTCAAAGTGCTTGCCACGTGAACTTGCACCTGCTGTGCATCCACTGTAACCTCGTCCTCCAACACCGACCTCAGTTCTTTTTCAATGTGTTCGCTTCAAGCGCCTTTTCCACTTCCTATAATCTGCCTCTCCCTCTGCATTCTTCTCTTTTACCGCCCCTCCCTTCACGTTCCTGCACACTTTTATCCCCCTGCCCCACCCCACCCCCTCAGGTTTAATGAAGTCCGCTCTTGTGTAATCTTACAGCGATCGGGCCCTCTCACCTCCCCTCTCTGACTCAGGTGTGTTCCACAACAAAGAGCCATTGTTCCCAGGAACCTCTGCTGAAGCCTGCCTGGCACAAGCACACACCTGCAGCCAACAATGATACCTTTATTCCACCTCACACACACACACACACACACACACACACACACAACATGCTGACATGCAGAGGAACAAGCTTGAATGCAACATCTGAATGCAGAGGGTTTAAGATCGCCTCTTGTTATCTCCTGCGGAGGAATGAAGAGGAAAAGGGTGAGGAGGGGGGACAGAAGGAGGGAGGGAATTGGCACAGAATACATGCACAGGTTGTTGTGTGCACAAGCTGGTGTCATATTAGGTTACATCGGACACAGGATCAGCTGGACTGGTACACTCAGGAGGAGGAAGGGAGACACAGGCGTGAACTTTGCATTTATTTATTTTTTTACTGCAGCAGGTTTACTTGAGGTTCCTAGAGTTTCCAAAAGCAGAAAAGGAGGCAGAGCTTTCAGTTATCAGGCTCTTCTCTTGTGCAACCGGCTTCCAATTTCTGTCCATGAGGTTGACACCCTGTCTACTTTAAATCTTAAATTTAAATCTTTCTGTTTTAGCTTGGTTTTTATTTATTTTAGCTGTCCCTCAGCTACGCTGCTATAGATTTAGTGTGCTCGCACACTAGAGCTGTTTGTGCTGCGTTAACTGGGCCAGAATATGTTTCCTCAGATAATCTGCTTCAACTGACAGGTGCAAAAGTTCATCTAAACTCTAGTGGGGACCAAACAAGCCAACTTTAATCTACCTGAGAATTGTGTGAAATACAAAGGGACTACCCTGCAGAGCAAAGAGGAAGTGAGCGCAGTGCACGTCTGGTGAAAATAAAGAAAGCGATTAGGTTTGAACACTAAAGTAACAAGCGGTACGTACGTCGATGTCCCCGTTGCTGAAACTTCATTAATAATTGTTGGTAGTTTTGGAGATGAGTGTTTTTCTTGACTGGAATTGAACAGGGAATGCAAGTAAACCCAGTTTAAACCTTCTTTAATTTTCTTTAAAATGTTTTTGGAGCAGGATCTTTACATGGGGAGGAATTACACCATGTAGAAAAAGATCATTTTTTGTTTGTTTGTTTGTTTTTGCCTGCAGGAGGCAGCACGGAGTGATGGATCCTGGCTAGTGGAGGGAGCAATTTTATCCATCAGGTGCCTAATGGTGGCCATGGCCCCCATATATTAATCTTCTGCCACCAGAAGGGCCACCCTGTATCATTTGAGAAAATTATACATTTAAACAATGTAAAAACTAGACAGCATGGTTTCCTAAAATTATTGTGCATATTTATATTTTGGTGGCAAAATTGGATTTTGACGTGGCAACCCAGTTTTCAGTGGTGACCTTTTAAATGTGTAGATGCAGCCACACACCAAAATGGAAGTCAGTCCATCACTTATTTTTCAAGTTATCCAGCTCACAAGATGAACACATTTAGTGGCAGCCATCTTGGATTTTGACATGACAATGTGAATCTCAAAAGGAAACTTTCTTACAAATAGATGCAGCCACAAACCAAAATGGAAGCCACTACATCACTTATTTTTCAAGTTGTCCAGCTCACAACATGCACAGAGGGATGGATGGACAGACGCACAGACATAAATACGAAGACGCCCCATTGAGCGCTGAATCGTACGTCGCCGCCATTTTAATGCAAAGAAATGGACTGAACTTCATAAAGCACCGTTCTACAAAGTGTTTTAAGTTAAGCCCTGTCATTCACACACACACTAATATATTTGGAAAACAAACAGGCACCAAAGACGTTTGTAACTTTTAATGTGAAAAGTCACCAAACGCGTTGTAGAACGGTGCTTCATGAAGTTCAGTCCATTTCTTTGCGTTAAATCACCGGCAGTTCCGCCACATTTAATTGTTGCAACGTCTCTGCCTGGACCAACCCTCTGTGTCCCTGTCCCTGTTCTGTCCTCTCAGATTCCAGCCAGTTGCGGACGATGGCCGCCCGTCCTGGTTTTCTGCCTGAGGTTCCTTCCTGTTAAAATGATGTCATTCCTTTCCACTGTCGCCTCCACGGTGCGCAGGAGGATATAGTGAAGATTCACAACGATCTACAGAACATTCCTGACTGACATTTCATAACGCGCTGCAGGTGAATGAACTATGACAGAAAGTGAATCTACACCTGAATTGGATTTATGTTGTGTTTTTATTTTTTTGTACAGAGCCCTGAGGTGTCTTTGGTCGTGCATGGGGTGTTACAGCAATATATACTGCATTCAAACGAATCTTCCACCTCAGGTTATGTTAATGTGGCCTCGGCTTTGGATGTTATCGGCCCATTAAATGGACGTTATTGTCCCTCCTACCTCCTAGCAGATTTAAAGTTACTTTTGTATCGCTGATAATATGCAGCGTCGCCCGTGGGTAAAACAGGCCGTGTTTTTGTTGTTGTCAGCAAGGCCTGTAAACAATAAATCAATTAATCGCATGATAAATAAAAATGACCGACCTCATTTTCATTTATCAGCTTTATCGTTTCTTCGTGTCTCTCTTTCTACTGAAGACACTGGATGACAAAAGGCTTAACTCCGGTGCTCTTCACTGACCCCTCCCTTTCTCGTTTCTCTTTAAAATCTGTTTTAACCGTCCAAAATTGCGTTTTTGAATTGTTAAAAGCAGCTAAACTTCGAAGCTAAGCTACGAGCTAAGCTAACAGGCCGACCTAAAAACCTCCATCTTATCAAAGCTCCAAAATTCACGGTTGAAACCCGTGCCTTCGTGTGAAAAAGTAGGTTTTTTTCTGCAAAAAGACGCTGAGAACGCGTTTACTGATTTTTTTTTATTAAAAGCTTTGTGTGACAAATGCTACGTTGAAGAGCTCAAACCACACCGAGCGTCCACCATTTTGAGAACTGAAAAACATGAAAGAGTGACAGCCCATGTTACGTCAAGTGGCCTCCCTCCCATTTTTTTTAAAGAGACACGCTGCTCACTCCCTCACTATCCATCCTTTGGTTCAAACAGTCTTATACTGCCATCCAGTGGTCGACCCAGTAAAAATTGTTATCGTGACAGGCCTACTGTCAGCTTTATGTAACCCTTTTCCTAAACCTAACCCGCAGACCCTTTACTCTGAACCTAACCTATTATCAGCGCTAAGAACACTAACAACGTACCCACTAGGAGGTAGAGGGGCAGTCTGAACGCTCCATATAACAACTGATAATAGACCATTTAATGGCTGATAGCATTTGAAGCGGGTGAATGTGGAGAGAATGGCGACATGAAAACGACATTCAGATCGTCTCAGGTAAAGTGTCTCAAGATCAAAGTTGATTTCTGCCGAACAAAAGCAAAACCAGGGGATTTCCAACACACCTGCTGCAGTTTATATTTATGGAAATAGACAACTAATCCTTATTTTCCTGCTTTTACCCCTGAAACCTGAAGTCAGTGCACACCTTAGGGCAGGAAAGAAGGGGTGGGGGGGTGATGACAGCAGGGGCTGGAGGAAAAAGAGACAAATGGAAGCCGTGAGGGGACAAGAATGCAACATAAAAAAAATATAGTTCAACAAAGGGGGGGGGGAAACAAGAAAAAGAGAAGGGAAGGAGCTCTTGTAGTTGAGATGTCACCTCGGCGTCACCTGTTAGCGGTGCGGGCCTGCAGGCAGGCTTTTCAAGCTCTCAGATATCACAGCGTTTCAGTCGATCCGTGTTTCTCTGACACAGTCGGCTCTCGCTGTGCTTGGATTTCACCTCATTGTGTGCACTGAATGCGTCGTGTTGCCTTAGGACGGTGCGCCGCTGACACCTGGTAGACCCTGTCCACTCCGTTCCCCTCCCCGTCAGGTGAGACGTTGAGCTCCCGGGGTGAGTCCGTCACATTCTAGCTGCACATATTTACAATAACTGACGCGGAGAGGAGGTTCAAGGGTAAAACAAAAAAAAAGATGAAAAGACGAGGGAACGTGCCACAACCGTGTTCCTCTGTGCGTGCGCGCATGGTGTAGCTACAGTACACAACAGCATTCAGTGCGGGGAAATAGTTGGGCTTAATTTAGAAGATCCGTTTTATGCTTCAAACCCAAAGAAGTTCACAACCTCAGCTTTGCAGTTTCACTTCTTTGCCTGAACTCCAATTTGCGGAGGGAACACTGTAAAGTTGTGAAGTATTTTCAGAATCTAAGTGGGTTATGTGCCTCTCTGACGTTGGAACGTGGGGGGAAAAAAAAGGGTGGGGTACGAGTTGGGGGGAGGCAGAGGGGTGCAGGATGGGTTTGTGATTTTACATGTGACAGGAGAGAAGCGAGGGATGGAAATAGAACAATGGAAGAAATGCTGAGTTTCTGAGGAGGCCCTCAAAGACTTCCAGCTCAGAGGCTGATAAAAGCTCTTCTACTTCATACCCCTGCACCCCCTTCTTAGTCTCTCTCTCTCACACACACACACATGCACACACACGTCTCTGAAGAGAATATCAAGCTTCGTGTGCATGTAGCTGAGCGACAGATCGCCAGGGTGTGACAACCATGATGGTTTCAAGCTGAGGATTCGTCTTGAAACAGAGTCGAGGCCGTGTCACATCCTCATCGCTGCCGCTTGAAAGTAGAGTAAACACGGTAAACATGCCAGGAAATTTTGGTAAAAACTCAAAGCGAGCAATACAATGGGAGGACACGAATGTGTGGATAAAAAAAAAAACGTCTCCTTCTGCGGCTGGCTGTCGGTGACACCGTCTCTGAGGAGCCGTTTGTGGATAAATGGGCGTGTTTTCAGTCAAACAGCTCCTCTGTAATTAGTAGGACAGGAAGCACAAACGAGAGCTATTATCTCGACACGACTTGATTTAAAACTGCTTTTAAAGTGTGTGTGTGTGGGGGGGGGGGGGGACACAACCTCGCACAAGCAACAACACATTACCGTCTCATGAACGAGACACAAAGCAGAGCTAAAAAAATAAATAAAGTGATTTAATAGTTTATTGAACCCATTGAAGTGTTTGACTTCTCTTTGACCTAATCAGCGTCTCGGTGGAGGAACTTTAGCCCACTCTTCTTTTCAGTGTCGCTTTAGTTCATTCAAGCTTTCCAGTCTTTATTTATGCACAGTTCTCACACCAGTTTAAACACGGACGATCGGAATAGCTCAGGTGTGCCCAGACTCATGCGAGCTCCTTTTAAAATGACCAAGTCAGAAGGATCTACCTTCTATAAGACCCCGTTTACACAGAACAACCTCTGGAAACGTTGAACTCCTGCACTGCTAAATTTCTCTCAGTTTTGCAAGATGCACCGAACAATTTTGAATGACAATACTTATTTATTATTTTTAAATGTTTTCATTCATGAATAATCTTTCTTTCTGTAGACTGATGGAGCTCAAATAGTTTGAAAATAACCTTTAGTCCTTTCTAGATTGATGGGCGGCAACATTTCCTTCTCTAAAGTCATTGCTGTTGTCTTTGCGCCTTGACATTGCTAAACACACACCTGTATGCTCCCGAGCAGCAAAAACCCTTGCTTGTATAGAGGTGGTAACCTTTTTTTAATTATTTTGTAAACAGCAAACATAAGGTTAGTTTTTTTAACTACTTTTCTGTGTTTATGTTATTATTATTATTATTGTAAGTACAATGTAATACACCTTGTGCCTGTTGCCAGGAAAAGAGTAGAACATTTTATCATCGTGTCCTGTATCTCACATAAAAACCTCATGATGATGAAAAATAAGAAGCATATTCAACAAAACATTTTCTTGATGTTAGCTTTTTCCCTCAAATGTCTACTCTTGCGATGTTGTAGGCGACTTTATGTGTTTTGAAGCAGAACTCATGTCTTCCTTGGTTTCCTCCATTTCGAACCCTGGTGAGAGGGGGAAGCTAATTAGAGTTGCGCAGCCTTGGAAGTTGAGGAGCAGGGGGGATTGTTAGCTTGCGGCCTCATGGTGGCTCCCTGTGACATGATTGATTTCGACTGTCACAGCGCTCAGCTGGGTGTCACTGCATGGCGACAAATAAAGGATTACATCGTCTCACGGTAACGTCCCCCCCCCCCCCCCGACACTCCAAACGATGCCTTCATTGTTCGTCCCACATCAAAGCTCAAAGGAGACACATTAGCATTTTTAATCAGAGGCGAGACTGAACGCCAGGCCGGCACCCAGCGCTGGACGGCTTTAATCTCTGGGTCCCATTTTTTACTCAAAAATAGGGGCCCTGCCAAAGGGTTACAGTGTGACCCAGTGGAAAATTAACGAGACTCATCTGCAGTCAGGGTTCAATTAGCATTTGAGAGTTTGCCCTCATCTCGTCGAACAAAAGTCTTTGCTTTTTTCCTGAATTCTTTCCCCTCCAACTCAAAGAGCGAGGGCCACCGGAAGGGCTAGAATGCATTTGTCCCGATCTGCGTCGCGTACGGCGTCCCTCGCAACGTGCAGACGGATAATTAGGGCAACTCTCCTGGTGAGAGGACAAAGATGATGCTAATTCTATTCATGAAGGGGTCTTCCGCCAATTACCCGCAGAGTTTCTCTCTCTGCTGAGGGAACCATCGCACAGCTGAGTGGTCGGGGTTAAAGGGAGCAGCGTTCTTGTTTGGAATCAAACGAGATTAGCTCTGATCTGTGTGTTCCTCCAGCCCTCTCAGGAACAATTCAGCTAATAAAGTACCTAAACTACCTCGTTTTAATCACCCCGAGAGGAAATTAAATAAAAACTCACTGCTGATAGTCAAGATCTCGAAACACGACGTTTGTCTTTTGAAACGCACCCTGAACCACTCTGCTGCGCGGTTAACCAAATGTAAAGAGGGTTTTGAAACGTGGATTTGAAAAAAGAGGTACAAGTTTAAAAGAGGAAGCGCAAAAACATTCAGATGTTTTGAAGTTCGTCGTTGAGCGCGTCGAGCCATTAAAAGATCGTCGTCGTGACTGACACCGCTTCCACCCAGAGTAGACAAACGAAGTGACAGAAGAAAAGTCAGGCGTTAACTTGTTGTTCTTAGCTGTAAACGAGGACAGGAGGCAGTAGGATTCCAACAGGTGGTGGAGCAGGAGCAGATGAGGTGAGCTGGTTTCTTGTGGAGTGGCAGGACGGAAACTCAAAAGCCGGCCCAGTTAGAGGATGAGGCTCTGAGATAAGTGGTTCCAGATTTTATATCTCACTGGAAGGTAAGCCAGGCGACGCACGAGGAAACAGGACTTCCTCTTCATGACTTAGGAGTACAGATGAGTAAATCCTTCAGTGGTTTAGGATCACAGAGGGTTTGTTAAGGTCTCACGTGTTCCAGTGGAGATCTTCTTCTTCTTGATGAGTTTAACGGCGGTTGGCAAAAAACTGTGCGTTACCACCACCACTGGAATGCAGTGTGGTTCATCAAGTTATAATTCTATATGAGTAAAACTATACGTGTTTCAAATTCTATTAATCAACTTTGTTTTCTTAAAATATCTCATTATAATTTGTATATGTTTGCTCTCTAAGTCGTGTTGTAGTGCATCTATTCTGTTAAACTTTTCCTTTATCTTTTCAAACTCTCTCTTCGTATAATTTTCATTCCTGCTCACATTTTTGTCGTTCCCGTATCGCATGTTGTTTAGCTTCATCTTGTGCTCGCATTTTCCTGTGTTGCGTTTCTGTATTTGAAATAGTGAATGATTAAGTCCCGTAGGTCCAAATCTCAGTCTTGTTATTAATCGTTCCTCCTTTCTGCTCCTTCTTCCAGTTCTCGTTTCTCCTACTGTTTTTTTGTATCCTATAAAACCATCTTCTTTTTCTTTATTCATCCCATCTTTAATGCCATTCTTTCTTCGGTTTTTGTTTGATGATACTTATTTGCCTCTGATTTACTTGTATGTACTGCGAAGTTCATGTGATTCAGAGTTGCCTTCTTTGCCATCTCGTTTCCTTCTATCCCAGTGGTACCCATAAAAGTGTTACTGTTGAACCCATCCTTTGTATTCTGAATAATGTGTGGAGTATTTCTAATAAAATATCTGGCCTGCTGTCTGAGTGGTTGTGTTTTAAACTCAACAATATGGAACTTGACTCTGAACAGATTATTGTTTTTAATGGTTTTACTTCCTCCACCCACTGCACTGCCAATAAAACTGCTAACATCTCTCCTGGATATACTGATAAGTCGTTGGTTTCGTTTTCCTATTTTTATTTGAACTTCCAGTGCTATAAAAGCTATTCCTATTTTTTCATTTGTTTTTGATGCGTCTGTATAAATTTGAATGTACTGATAATAATTGTTTATATAAGTCTGTACTGGGTGTGAATCTATGATGTATGTCATTTTTCCTTTCCATTAGTGTCATGTCTACTGTTGCTGTTGGTAAAATCCAGGGTGGTAAAACTGGTAATGGCAGATATGGACTTACAGTATTTCTAAACTGTGTATTTGAACTTCTTCTGTTTTCTTTCTTATTATTCAAAACTTCTTGTTTGTTTTTTTTGCTTTTTCCCAGCATAGGTTCAGTGTATCACGTATTGGATGATCGGGGTTATTGCTTTGTAAATTTATCCAGTAATTTATTGCCTGTCGTGTTCTTCTTAGATCTAATGGTATTTCTCCCATTTCCACTTCTAGTACAGCAGGCCTCATCAGGCTGGATGACCAGGAACAGGTGTGAGAGCTAAGCTCCGCCCTCCCGTTCAGAAGCTGCAAGAACTGTGGTTAGACGCAGGAAAAACACAGAATCGCCACAATTTTAAAGACTTTTAAAAAAGTTCAAGTTAACAGTGTGCAACAAATGTTGCACACTGTTATACAGCTGTTATACAGCTGGTTTAAAAACCATAGACAGAAGGTCAGCTACTCTGAGGACCAATCCATGAAAAATGGCCCAAAACTTTGAGACACCTTTGGTCCTTGGTGTAAATGTGTCAAACGCTGAAATGGGAAGTAATTTGACACATTGAGGATAACTTTGAGAATAACACCTACAACAACGAACATATATGCCCGTCAAAAGATGAACGTATTGTGGTATAGTCTTCATCCATCGGTCCATCCAACAACGTTTTCCTGTCCTTGACTAATGGACTTTTGATGTATGTGAATGCTACAGTGCCCTGAGGCAACTTCTATTGTGACTTGGCGCTATAGAAATAAACTGAATTTAATTGAATTGAAACTTTCTCCCTGGAACCATCATCTCCACAATAACCACCAACAACCAGACATCATACATCCAGCCGTGGTGTCCGGCCTGCATCGTGCCAGCTGCGTACCTCCTCCACAGCCATCGCCATCGGTCTTGGATATGTTACTGACCTGAATGTGACGAGTCTCGTGCAGTTCAGTTGATCTACTCTGGGTGTTAAATATGACTTTTATCTATCAGCACTCAAAGTGTTGAGGATGAGTCTGAGCTTCTACTACATTTAGCTCAAAATCTGTACGACTGACTGAACAAAGAAGCACCAAACTGAGTCATAACTCTGCAAGAGTCGCAAAAAAAAAACAAAGAAATCAAATCCAAACCCGAGAAGAGCAAAGGTGTTTAGTGCGACAGCTGCAAGAAACGGGCTTAATCTGCATGATCATGGCTGCGGCACGCGCTGCTGATCAAATACAGAAGGGGCTAAATAATAGATCACAATGGTGCTGTCACTGTCTTTTATTTTGATGGGAGCGCTGTGATGAGCTGGAGGATGTGCCGCGCAGTTTAACTTACAGACTCATTTACAGTAGCCTGGCACATTTGCCCTCTCACCCGACCGCACATGACTCGATTTGAGAAATAGAAGGATGAGAGGAAGCCGTCACACTCAGAGAGGGGGGGACAGATGACACGATCCACGCTAAAATTAGACGGAAGGAAAGATTTTCGGCACAGAGAGGCTGAATGACTGTGAGCAAACTGAGGCGAAGGTTGTGTCGCCCCGCTGCAACTGGTAGAAGACGACTTTGAAACGGTGACTGAGATGTGAGCTAAAATGAAAGAGACAAAAATACAAGACGGAGCAAATGGGCTGAAGATGATGATGATGAGGAGGAGGAGGGAAATGGGGAGAAAACAAATTCCAGTCATCATCTCTAATCGTGTTATCGTGCTTTGATGTGTCTGCGGAGGACACGATGTACTTCTATCATTATGACTTTTAGTGAACGCACGGCGGCAGTGGTGGAATGTAACGAAGTACAAGTACTTTGTTACTGTACTTAAGTACATTTTTCAGGTATTTGTACTTTACTCAAGTAGAGATAAACATGGGTACTTCATACTTTTACTCCACTACATTTTACATTAAGTATCTGCTACATTACATTTCTATAATGTGTTGCATTACAAATAACATTCATGTTGCGTTTTTTTTATTTGTTGGTTAGTTTGAAAGTAACCAATGGCAAGAGGGGAGTTGGTCCATTGAATCACTGCCAAATTCAGTCCACACTGAGGGAACACTGCAGGTAATAATGTCCTGAGAGCACACGCTGTAGCTAATTATCTGCAGCATTGTTCATTAAAATGGCTCAACACTATTAATGTATTACAGAAAATATATATACGGTAGGCACACTTAAAGATATTTTAGACCATTGTATTCATCCAGCAAGTACTTTTACTTTTAATACTTTACATATTTTTAAAAGCAAGTACTTACTCTTACGTAGGTAAAAATGATAATGTGGTAATTCTGCTTTTACTAGAGTACATTTTTGTCTGTTTATTTGTACTTTAACTTAAGTACAATATTTGAGTACCTTCACTGCACGGCAGCAAAGGATTATATTTATTGGGGGGGAAAAAAAAAAAAAAAAAAAAAAAAAAAAAAAAAAAAAAAAAAAAAAACAGAGAATATCCAAGGGACTTTCAAGTCTTAGCATCCTTCAGAAGTGCTTTATCTTCACACCACAACCTGCGTTTACGGCACAAACAGGAAGCAGGTCGGCTTCAAAGCGCCGCTGGTGCGGGGGTTTGATTCCAGATCAGGCCTAATAAAGGTCATCAGCTGGACCACTAATGAAACAAAGGCAAGTGCACGTATGCATACGGTGTCAGAGCGTTTCGCATCCCGCCCTCCTTCTCCTCCGCGTTTCTTTCGGTCTTTCATGGCACATGTTTGATTTCCTGTTTTCTTGTGTGTGTTTGGAGCGTTTTAAGTTTTGCATCAAAGTGACTGGAAACAATGCGCGACCCGTCTGACTCCAGCTCTCTTCTCGCGCTCCCTGCAGTCAGCGTTTGGAATCATAGCAGGGTGGTGCACGTCTGATAGCTTGATAGTCATTTGTTTTGATCTGCGACGCCTTTTGTCTCTGTTTGGGTCTGAAACAATAAGAGATTAGAACCCCAGACTGAGGGTGCGAGTGTACAGAAAGAACAAATGCCGTCGTTCTTGTTCTCCTTTCAACGTTCCTTCTTTTTCACTACAAATCTTACCAGAACTTTTTTTTATTATTTTGCCTCCGAGTGACTTGCTGTGCTCTTAAAGCGCTCCAAAAGCCTCCCCTCTCTCTGAAGGATGCTCTGAGCACAGGCAGTAATGATTCGAAGCTGCTCCACAAGCAAAACGTTGCCAAGCTTCCTTTTTAACGGAGCGACAACAGGCAAAATTAGTTTCCGCGGCTCCGTGATGATATCCCAATTACGAAACGGTGAAAACACTACGAAGGGCTCCGTGTGACGTGCACGGCACAGACAGGAGCCGTGATCCAGCGAGGACCGTATTAAAGATCCTTTCCTCCGTCTTCACCATCAGACATCAAGGCAAGAGACAAAGAAGATCAGGAAAAGAGAAAGTGCAGCCTACCAGTGGGGGCCTTGACTGAAGATGAAAGCTTTCGAGGAATCAAAGAAGCCCCGTCACTCATTATACCTTAGTGGGAAGCTTCAAGCCCTTCTCACCACAGTCACGGCACTGGGCGCCACAATGGGTGGACCAGGATTCAAGGTGAAGGTCAAAACTTATTCCATTTTTTCAGGAACACCAGTTTTCAGGTTAAATATAAAGAATTCAACACAGACTGAAATAAAAATAGGAACTTAAAGAGCACAGAAAGTATTTAGTAGAGACCTAAGATGGTTCCCCTAAATTTTAACGGGCTCTTCCGTTACTCGCCTCTCAACCAAAGTTATTCTGAGAAATTGTACACCGATCCATCAATCAGGGGGGTACATGCTGGGAATGACTCTCAGCTACAACAGCATTTGTAGTATTGACTGAATTATAGTCATCTTTGTGTGTTCTGGTAGCCATCTTGAACTGGATAGACTAGAAAAGTTAAGTTTTAGATGCACAGTAGTCCCTCGTTTATCGCGGGGGATCTGTACCCTGAAGACCCGCGATAAATGAAAAATCACAAAGTAGGAATAGTAGTACAAGTAGTAAGTAGTAGTTTATATATATATATATATATATATATATATAGGTGTTTTAAACCCTTCCCACACTCTTGCAATATTCTAAGCAAAGTTTCTAAACGCTCTAAAAGAGCACAGCATGTCATGATTTCAGCTCTCTTTGCCACCTGCCAGCGCTCTCGGCCACGCCCACTTCTCCACTGGAGAGCGGACGTATGACACAGCTGCAGGAGGAAGCTTTTTCTGCAGCTGTGGGCTGCACACAGGTGCTAAATCATTTGAAATAACTTATTTTAAATTTAAAAATCCATGCCGATTGTACGGCTCATCCATCAGTCAGCTGATTGTGCGTCATGTCCAATCTTATTTTGAAAAACTGCGATAGGGTGAGTCCGCGAAAAATGAACTGCGAAGTAGCGAGAGACTACTGTACAGCCACTGGGTGTTTCCTGAAGGTTTTATTAAAATCCACCAAGTGGTTATGAAATATTTTGCTAACAGACAGAGTTGACTGTAAATATTCAAGAGTCAAAGTCTAAACAAAGATCTTACTCGATCTCTTAGCTCTCAGAGTATGTGTTGGAGATCAGCCTCACCTACTACCACACCAATCTTTGGGTCAAAACCTGTAAAATTGTCTGAGTTAGAGGCATTTTGTTTTTGTAAAGTCAACTGGATGTGGCAGCCATATTGGATTGGACTGCTACATCTGATCCATCCATACAGTCCTGATCTAAAACCAGCATGAGGAGGAGGTGCCAGGCTGTTGTGGCTGTATATGGCTCTTCCACATGCTACTGAGGTCCCTGTTTGTTAAATAAATGCATTTTTAATTGCCAGTATGCCTTGTTTCTTCAGACTTCAATCATAAAATTCAATAAACAACATCAAACAAGAGTAAAGAGCAGAATAAGCTGTTTATTAGAGAAGATTTGGGAAGGATTTCAAGATTGCAACACCCACATGCAACTGCAGTTCAACTCACAAACACATTTTCAAAATAAATGTGGCACATTTTAAAAAGAAATAAACCAACTTTCCAGTAATATAAAATGTATTATCAAGAAGCGTTGTTGCAACGAAGAATTGATCAGCCAAAGGCAAGTTTTCTTACTTTCAGTGTTCAGTTTATATCTTCTGTTTTATTGTTTTGTTTTTGTCTTGATTTGCATGCATTGTCATTTTTTGAGAATGTGAATTCAGATTACCATATTTTTCACTGTATAAGTCACACCTTTTTGTATAAATCTGCAAATGCTGTGACTTACACAACGAAGCGACTAATATACTTTTTTCCCCCTCCATATTTATAACCCAATTTTTGGCTGAGATCTGACAATTTCATTCATTCTGACATGGAAAATTTAACACTACCATTTTCAGCCACTAGAGGGCCCTCAAGGCAAGCCAAGTGTCTCATTAATAGGTAAAATTGGCTATTAATGAGGCACTGGGCTTGCCATACAAACCACCTTTGTCTTGCTCTGGAACTCCTGGAGCATTTCGCCGCGCCGCCCAGAAGAAATGCAGCTGATGTGACCGTTAAAGTGCATTTATTAAGGAAAAGTTCAACTGAGACACACCTTTACTATAATTTTGAGCAAACAATTAAATGTTTTTAAGTGTTAAACTCGTTAAATTCTTGTTAGCCCATCATCATTTTTGGCACAACACCGGCCCACGTTTCCAGGTTGTCCTCGGTGATGCGTAATAGATGCGACGTATACGGCGAAGCGACTAATTTATGTTTTTTCCACTTTATTAGACGTATTTGCACTGATGTGACGTGTACGGCGGAAGGTACGGTCATTTTATGTTTTTCTTATTTTCCTTGAATTCTGTGTATTTTCTTTTTCAGTTGCATTGCACCGAACTCTCTCAGCCATAGCACAGAAAATATGCTGCACTTCGATTTTGTCTCTTCGGAGGAGATTTTAGAGAAACCGGACGTTTAACGAGATGAAAATGTTTCTGCCTCTTGACTCGGAGAACTCAACGGTCCTAAAACTAAAAGGTCAGACGACCCGATAAGAATGCGACTCCTCGTTGACACACATGTTCCTACAGTAACAAGGCCTGTCCTGGACTGTCACCTACCCTCCTTCACTGCCTCCCATCATGGCCCCCCCACCCCCCTCGCGCTCCACGTCTCCTCCCATCCCTCTGTTGTTTCGTTTTATCTCTTTGAAAAATAATGAAAGCAAGCACTTGCAACCGAGGCTCCATTGATGTTCGAATACACAACCAGCAGATTCAAAAACACATTCTGGGATCAAAGAAAAAAATGAAGGAGGGGGGGGAGGGGGGGGGGGGGGGTGCTTTCATAATTTCATTATGAACGCAGAAAAGTCTTGGGTGCCGAGCTCATTTGCTAAGACTGTGAGGCAAATAGTCGTTAAAGAATGGCCTGTAAGTAGGCATTAAATGGAAATGCCTACGATTCTCAACGATTAGCATAAGAACCTTTTCTTGCCTGGCCAGCTAATAATATTCATTTAAAATAAATACACGGGGGGGGGGAGAAGAATCTGTTTGAAAAGACGAGCGATTGCACATATTTACTGAAGGGGGGCCGTCGGAATGAAAGGAGGAAGCTTGGCGGAGCGCTCGCAGGGATGTGGACTCGCGAAGCGTCAGTTCTTTGAAGTTGCAGAGACTGGAAAATTAAAGTCTTTACAAAAAATTAAAGGAGGAGAACGGTTTAAAGATTCAGCAGGCTGGAGAGGGAACACGAGGCTGAAGATGTCAAGTGTTAAAGCGCTCCGTTTTAAAGCACCTTCCTTGATCTGGTTGTAATTGTGACGCAGATGCAGACGCTAACCTTTGATCTCTCACGTGCCTCACCGCCGACTTTACGCTGAACCTCACGAGGTTTACCGCTCCTGCCGTCTCCGAGTCGACGTTAACGAGACGTGAAAGTTTTATTCTGTTCCAAAGTCTCAATACTCGGATATCAAACGGGAGTTCTCTTTAGCCCAAATGCATCAGGCCTCGGTTGCACACGGGCTCTTTGATGCCCATAAGTTCGTAGGCCAAGCCAATTAAAATGACCCCCCTACCCCCGGAAAACAAACACACCCGCACATGCACTGGACCACGGGGCCTTCTTTATGGACTCTGTGTCAGCAAACGTGTCCATGTGTGTCCTGCGAGCGGCAGCCTCTAATGATGCTGGCTCATCGTGACAGCCCAGTCAGAGCTGACAGCCGAGCGCTAAAGTGGAGGAACTCCAGCCGCTTCTTTAGCTGCTGCCGAGTTCAAAGGCGGCCATCTTTTTCTGAGCATAACAATGAAAAAAATAAAGGAAGCCGTCACCGAGAGAGACCAAAGACAACCTCTGGGGTTACACGTCAAACCCCCCCCGCCCTCCAGACCCCTTTGCCCCCCACCCCCCCCCCCCCCCCCCGGGGTGAAGGTGGCGTCCTGAGATGAGCAGCTGGACCGTCAGAAGCTGCAGACGGGGTCAGCAGAGCCAGGTAAAGAGTCTCCTATCAGGGTTTTATGAGCCCACTTTCTTAAAGTCAAAGCTTTGAAGTGACACCAAAGTCTGCTGCAAGTATCTCTCATCTTATGTCCTTTTTTTTCTAAAACACTGCAGCGTCGACATTTCGAGCATCTTTCACCGTTTAATGTTGAGCCTTTGATTTTTTTTTTTTTTTAAGACACTAATTTTAACATCTTCAAGGGAGAAGTGAAGTCTCTGAGTTTGGGCTCTTTTGTCTGCTGTCTTCTGCCCTTTTTCTCTCTTTCTCTTTATGAAATGAAGAGATCTTTAAAAAGAACTTGTTAAAAGGCGGATCTCCATCAAATGTAATGCAGAATGGGCTTTTTGGGTGACATTTTTGCTACTTGGCCATTTTAACATGATGCCTGTCATCCCAGGGCTCCTTTTTTCTGCTCTGGAAAAAAAGGAGCATTTTCAAAGCGCCCAAACACAAAAGAGGCTGCGTTTCAAGTGGAAAACAAACTTCGATTGGAAAACCTTTGATATGAGATCATATGAAGCTGAGGAGCAGTCAATGCAGACAAAAAGGGGCGTTCAAAACTCAAATATGCTGTGAAACGTTTGTCGTTGAGTGTTGAGCCCAAACGTTTTGATGAGAAAAAGATTCAATATCCGAAACAAATATGGAGCTAAAGTTTCCAACAATCCCCTCATGAAGAAATAAATAATCACAAGAAATGTTTTTTAAATTATTTTTTAAAGTGTGGTTTGTGAGCACATATTGGCAGTCAGTATCTAACCTGCAGCAGACAGCAGTTAGAGAGTCAAAGTAACGAGCTATTCAAGAGGAAATTGCCATCAAAGGTCCAAACTTTTTCAACAGTTCAATAAAAAGTTCTCTTGTTTTTTCTTTTCTCTCACTTTTTCCCGAGTGTTGATTTTTGTAATTTTCTTAACGAAACATTCACGATGAACAGTAGTTTAATAGCTTAAACAGAGAAGCTGAGGGAAAACGATGTGTGGGCTCATGCGTACAAAATTTCTTCAACTTAAACAGCCACAGAGTGGTCGTAGGCGTCTTCACCCCGTCTCCAAACACGTCAGGCTTTAACGCTGTGTTGCTAAAGCAGCTCCGGTCCTCCTGCAGCATCTGCAGCTACGTGCTGAAAGGAAGAGTTTCTCATTTTTTTAACCTGGATTATTGAGCATGAACTTAGATGTTTTGAACCACTTTGGCTGCCTCAGAGGAGTCGACGGAGGAGAGGGCGGGCCCCAGAAACCATCTTATCTCCATCAAACTGGTTGGTCTACTATGGGAGTGTGTTGATATGTTTGTTTGTGGCTCCTCGGATTAATGAAGTCCTTTGGATGAAGGACGAAACATCAACAAAATAAACATTCAGGTGACCTGACTGAACTTTGTTGGATTCATCCCAATAATGTTTAAAAGAAAATATTTAGGGGAATTAGGTCAGCCCTTGTTCAGGCTTTTAATTGTGAAAATGAGCTTGACCCTCTGAGTTTGAAGGACCCACAGCTTTAAGGAGAAATTAGCAGGTCAAGTAGGCTTGAAAACCAATTCTAAGTTAATAAAATTAATAAAAGTTAATAAAATTCTAAGTTAATGAAGCATCAGGCAGAAGAAAGGCCACTCAGCTGAGTTTGTGTCCAAAGCTTTATTTAGAAAATATTAAAATCTTCATTTGTCTTTTGGATCAAGTAGCTCGGCTTGTCCCATATTCAGGGGCCACATTAACAGGCTGGGAGGCCCCAGGGCTGAGTGGTCTTGTAGCACAGCGCTTCCCAAACACCCCCACGGACCATGGGCTCATGAACCATAGGCCAGCGAGCCCACATTGATCACTTTGAATCTGGATCAATCAGTGGCCACAAACATGCATCTGAAGGGATTGATAGAAAACCTGACAAGCTACAAAATAATGTAATTTATTTCAGTTCATCGTGCCCCCCCAGCACTGTAGACCCCTGGGCTTCAGCCCAGGTAAACCAGTGCATTAAGGCAGTCTAGCCCATAGTAAGAGATAATTACACCCCTTCAAATAAAGTAACCTGGCCTGTCCTGATGCATGCTCAATAATCTGGCCTGTGCTTTCAACATGCAGAAAGTCATGAAAGTTTTGAACAGAGTCTTTAAATCGTGTAACACACTGTAACAGGTGCGGTGCAGCTCTTCTCTCATCTTCCCATCTTCCCTCCCCCTTTTTCTACTCCTGATCCCAGTCCTTTCCCAACCAAGGCCACCAGTTTGCATCTCTGTATGGATTCATCAGATAAAGAAAGCAAGCCTGGGCACTTTTAACAGCCTCCCAAACATGCCTGATTCAAGTCCTCACAAGACGGCTGCCGCTCGCCAAAGTTCAAATGGGTCGCTCTCAGTGGGGAGGGACTGGGGAGGGAGAAGCTTGCTCACCTCTGTACCAAACTCACATATACTACCAGGGAGCTACGTGAGGGGAAATAATTTTAAATGTGCAACATGTGAGCAAAGAAACTGGTTCCCTTTATTCCTGTTTTTCAAGTAACCCCCCAACCCCAATTCCCTTTTGTCTTCCAACCGCCATACCCCATCCCTTGAGTGCAGTTTCAACAAAATGGAGTCAGTGAATGTGGCTGCCTAATGAATATCAGCCCAATGAGAACCACGTAGAAGAAGAACTTTTCTGCTCTGCTCCCATCCAGCATCACAAGCACCGTCTACAGAGATGCTGAACTAATCATCCATTGGGCTTCGAACCCCAAACTGGTCTCCTTGACTCTTCTTAACTCTAACCTAAACACCCCCCCCACACGTTTTTTCTTCTAAGTGCAACCAGCCAACAAACTCAATTGACTGGTGGACACAAACTGAGTTTGGATCGTTCTTGGCTGGGCCTTCCATGGGCGGCAGTGTCTCAGGGTCGAAGCGAGGTCAACCAAAATTCCAACAACAAACCTTTAAACTCTTAACTCTTGAACTTAACGAAGTAGATGTATTCTTGACTGAGTCATACAACCTTGTATCTTAGCTTAGACTCCCTACCCAAAACACTCATTAGAGTCATTAGACTGATCCAGAAGGTACCGTTGAAAAAACAGAGGGTGACCCTGTTGTTGTCATCGTGTGAAGGCTCCATGCATTCGTTACTGAGAAAAGCACAATATGCATTAAGATCATGACTCTTTCTCTGCTTCACAAAACTAAATCCAGCACATTTAGTAGCTAGAAGGTCTTAAGGAAGCCTTAGTAGCAGCTTAAGTAGCCACTAGCGCCTTGGATAATAACATCCAATCCAACTACCTCGTGAGTTCTGGAAGCATTCTCCCATGACTTTTTGTTTCAAGTAGTTACTGATTTGTAATTTGGATGAACCACTCATTTTTACTCATACTTTTTATCTTTAGCGCCATAATTCATCAGTATATAATATGATTAATTACAGTTAAGTACCAGTAGAGGGATCCAAGGTACAATTGGTTGTACTTGTACCACCGTTTAATGGCCATGGGTCTAGTTATTGGTGCCTTCTTCACGCCACAAGGACCAGCCATTGAAAAAAGACAATCAAACTACAAAGGGTTTGATTACAACACCCCCACTTTGATCATGAAACAATAATCCCACCAAAACCCGTCCTTCTGAGTTCCTCGGGGTTAAACATTTGGGGGGAAATCAGCGCTAAGCTGCATCAAATTAAGTCAGAAGGGGAACGTTCGTTTAATAGCTCGGAACTCCACATCTCACACTAAATATCTTCTCCCATGAGCCTTTGCCTGCCGTGCCCCTCCTCCTTCCTCACAGTGAGGCCTAATTTTCCTGTTTTCTCCTAGAAGATTTCACGGATCACAAGATCAAAAGCTTGCATAAGCTGCGTGTTTGTTTACATCAGCCCACTCTCTGGCAAATAAAGCAGCGCTGAATATCCTCCTCCTTCACTTCCCCGGCTGTCACACATGACCTTCCACCTCCTCTCACTGCTCACGCTCCGACTCACTTTTATTTTCAAACTCTCCCAAGTGGGAGATAGAATCAGGGAAACAGAATATTTCACATTTCTTCTCAGGGTGATTCATATTTACAAGGAAAAGACTTTACAGTTAATGCTACTCCTAAACGTTTATCATTTGAAAGCACCGTCTCCATCCAGCTGGTCTTGACGCTCCACATGGCACATCGTGTGACCCAACCCAAATGAGGTCCTTTGACATTTCAAATGGAAATATGGCAAAAAGGACCAAAGCAAAAGAATCAAATCAACACATAAATAAATCATCTGTTTGGCTTGTTTCAATGCTCCATTTCGACAAATGACATGCCATCCCCCGTTTAAGGCATCTGTGGCTCATTTGGTGCCCAACTGGTTTGAATGAACACGTCTCTTTGATGTTTAACTGACTTTTGACGTCTCTTTATTCTTCTGTTGTTTTATTCAGTAATTTTCGTCCGACTTAAATCAGGCGACATCTTGAACAAACCTGTGCAACGACGCATATTGTTAAGATTAGTTCGCGTAACTTCTTCCGTATTCTTGTCGTCATTAATTAAAGTTATGAGCATAGCACAAAGGAATTGATATTCTACATGTTAAAAATGTCAGTACCACTTTACAATATGGCTCCCCTTATAGATGGCTATAAATAGTTTGTAGATACATTATTAATTCCTCTGTAAACACTTTATAAATCATTAATAACTGCTTATTATGCATTAATTAA
>NC_056513.1:6255865-6292473 GCF_014905685.2 Nematolebias whitei | reverse complement strand
TGTTCTGCTTTTAGCTAGTGTTCTGCTTTAAGCTAGTGTTCTGCTTTAAGCTAGTGTTCTGCTTTTAGCTAGTGTTCTGTTTTTAGCTAGTGTTCTGCTTTTAGCTAGTGTTCTGCTTTTAGCTAGTGTTCTGCTTTTAGCTATTGTTCTGCTTTCTTTGACCTTGTTCTAATTTTATTGTTTGCATTTTGAGACTTTTAACTATTACAAGGGTGTCCAAAGTATGGCCCAGGGGCCATTTGTGGCCCTCTGAGTGACTTTGTTTATACAGTCACTAAATTGCAACTGCAGATATGAAACTTTCGTTTTGGTCCCTGGGTTCAAGAAGTTGTTTCAGATAAGTCACATTAAAAATATATATTTATACAAGTTTGGTATTTTGATATTTTTAATACAATAATTTACAGTTACATTACAGTTTAATACTTTTTTCTTCTTTTTTTTAATCAGTTTCATAGTGAAGAACCACAAACTGTTACCATCAAGATGGAACTTGGCTTCTTTAAGGGAATGGACATCATTTACTCAGTTTGATCCCAGCTGGCTACATTTAGCTCTTGTTTGGAGCGGCTCATCTATGGTTCCAGAAGACTTCTGACAAATTTCTGATGGGATTTGAACTTGGAACCAACATCATTTTCACTTCAAGGATCCACCACCAGGTCACACGACCACATTTTATCCACTTTTCTACACTATTCCATATTTTTTGAGCCTTGCAGACACTTTCACCTTGACAGTTTTGGCACGTGACAAAAAGTTTATCCACCGCTGGATTGTGAGCTAAAATGATTTCTTTTAAATTTTAGCAAGTGTTTAGCTACTTTTGGCTGATAGCATTTTATTTCTCTTAGCTTTAAGCTAGTGTTTAGCTACTTTGACCGTTAGCATTTTACTTTTTAGCTAGTGTTTAGCTACTTTTGACTGTTAGCATTTTAATTTTTAGCTACAATTTAGCTTTTGGCTAGTGTTGTTTCTATAACTTGAACTCGGTTTCAGTAAAGTTCTTATGCGCTCAGCCTTTCTCAGCTGATCCTAATTTTGACTTGAATCTTGATTTGATTGATTTTGGTTTATTTGGTCGTTCTTTACTTCATTACCTCAAAGCCGACAGCTCCTTCTTCCAGGTATCTACCAGCAGGTTAAACACTGACTTTATTTTTACGTGTTACTGTTGTGAGAAACCTCCAAACGTTCCATAAAAGGGATTTTAGCCGTTTGATGTTTCTCATCACTTCCTGAAACACGTGGGAGTAGAAGACCTGAAGTTTCATCCTGACAAGACAGAAAATGCCATTACCATTTATACTAAATCTGATAGAATTCTGCTGGTTTTTTTTTTTAACATAAATAAATAAATAAATATCCTTTTTTTTTTTTTTACGCAAGCAATAGAATGTGGAAATACAAAATCATTTCCAGACTTTTTCAGCCAAGTTTAAATGCTACGAGGTGCGGACAAAATCGACAAATACACACTTCAAGAGCCTTCAGCTTTCATTTGAAAAATATAAAACTTTAATAAAGGCTACATCTCTCAATAATTACAATAATTATAGCTCCATGTAAATCTTTAAATGAAACTCTGTATAGAATGTATAATTTACAGTTTAGATAGAATAAACAAAAACAAACGAAAAGGCCATGGTGTAAAAACAAAACAAACAAACAAACAAAAAAACATGATTACAGGACATTATTAAAAGCACAAAAATATCTTTTCAACATAAAACCCTTCTGAAAACCAAGGGATATATAATTAAACCCTGAAACAGGGTGGCACATGGTATGGCATCCATGTAGGCACAGGTGCTGAACTCAGAAAACACCAGCAAGTGTGTGCATCACATGTGTCAGTATTCATACTTCAGATTGCATAATTACAAAAATATGCAGGAGCTCCGGTAAATACGGTGTTACTGTAACATTCAAAAGGAACTGGAGCCGTAATTCTTCACGTTTTTGCTTTTCTCCCCCTCACACTTCATCAGGAAGTCACTCTCGGATTCTTGTTAGTTTTGGTGTGTGGGCTGTAAACACTGCCATTATTAGCAGGGCTGTTTTCTGTGTGAATCTGCAGTTGTCCCCCGCCCCATCCCGTCCCTGTGCAATGCCTGGTTTACAAACAAAGGCACGGTTGAACTCGGAGGAAAAGGGGGCGGGAGACAATGATGGCGGGGGGGATCCTGGTGGGACAAATGTAACAAACTACCAGCAGCATATAGAACCGGGCCTGACCATTAAAATAAAGGAGTTTTGGGCAGAACCCACACCAGAAACATTAGTTTGGGCCAGACGTGGCAGCAAGGCTACAGGACGAGTTAGGAGAGTGTTTTAACAAAAAAACAATAAAAATAAAAACAGTTCCCCCACAGTTTTCTCCCAACATTCAAAGCAGCGTGCCCATTGGCTGGAAACAGGAAGTGGGGCGGGTCACAGGTTTAAGAAGACAGGATGGGAGGAGGGAAGAGGGTTTGTTTCAATAAATACTAAATAAAAACTTTAAACTCTATATAATACATGTATATATACATATATGCATGTATGTATATGCACACGTATGTAATGATGTCGGCGTGTAATGTTGAGGTTCGCCCCCGCTGCACCATCGCGCCGCCGTCACGTCACAACAATCATCTACATCCTCAGTGGTTATCGTTTGGACGAGTCGGGGTCTCCCCCCCTGGTTCTAAGGCTGATCGGTTTAGGGAGTCAGTGGGGGGAGGGGGGGGCACCTCCTCTGAGTTCGGCATACTTCACTGGCTCGTCTTCCTTCAATCACTCCTCTTGTGCTGGATATATTAACTCTGTTTAGCTTAACAATAAGAAATAAGATTAAAAAATAAAAAAGTCCAGAGTGTTTTTAACACCGAGTCCGTCGCTCAAGTTTTTAGGAAACGTTTAGCTTTTGTTTGGGGGTGGGGGGAGGTTGTTTGTGCTCTTTAGTCCATCCTCTCCACCTTGCCCAGGACCTTGCCCTCGTACATGGGCAGCACCGCGGCGTCCTCCAACACCTCCTCGAACACCGCGCCGCACTCGAACTCATCGCTCGCCTTCTTGAAGTAGTACCTGAGCAGATGTTAAAACACAGAAAGGTTTGGGATTAGAAAAGACGATTTCTACGAGTTTATTAATCTGGTTCTGAACGGTTTGGAGGCTCCTACATGACCTCACGCACGTGCTCGCCTGTGCACAGAAGCATCAGCGCCGTCGGTTTACAAAGGTCGCCCCTGGCTCTGCACCAACAGAGCGTTTAAAGCTCACTCGTCTGTCTCTGGTAGAAACTAGTTGGAGACTCCAAAAAGACATATTTTCTGCCGACGTGCGCCGACTTCTGTGTTTGCAACCAAACCAGCGAGGCACGTGGGAAAATTAAAAAAATCCCCTTCTCTTTCTTTATTTTTTAGCATCAACTGGTCTCTGTCCTGTCTGCATCTGGTTCAGAACTCTGCAGCCAGATCTCTAACTGGTACCAGAACAAGAAGAGCCACTCCAGTGTTAGCATTTCCACTGGCTTCTTGTTAAATATGGTTATGATTGTTAAATTATTTTGTTTGTTTGTTTATAAATTCCTGGAAGACGCATCTGAGCTTTTCAGTTCTTCCTCGGGTGTCAGTTACATAAGGAGGCTAAAATTAAAGTTTTCAAACCGTGGTCCAGTTTTAGTCAAAACGTTTAGTCAGATTCCTGACATCTTTTCTTGGTTGCAAGAGTTTCATTAGTCTGCATCAAAATCAACGATTAGAGTAAAACTCAAAACTACTTTTCTTAGCTTCAAAGTTGTCCAGCTGTCTTGAGAAGTCTGCTCTAAATAAGGTATGCTCAGTTTTAAAGTAAAATGAGAAGTGATAAAAGTATTTTACTTCCAAAATATCATCCTGGGGACCAGATAAGACGTTAACAAGGGCCATGTTTGGCCCCTGGGCACTCAGTTTTTGCACGTGTCTTAGATAGTCTGAGCAGGTCCTCTAAGATGTTCCATGTTTTAGACTAGTTAGTAAAGAAGAATGGGCTTTTCCCCCAAAAAAATGGTGGAACAGCCCTTTAATGTCAGAGAAGTGTCTCTCCTTAACTGAGGTTTTTCAAAAGCAGCTAAAACTCGTTTACTTTCTCTGCCTTTCATTTACAAGTAATGCTTTGGCTGTTTTAAGTATTTATTTATATTTAATGTTTATATATAGGCAGCACGGTGGTGCAGCTGATAGAGCTGGTGCCTCTCAGTGAGCAGGTTGCTGATTCAAATCCCAGCTGAGGGCCTTTCTGAGTGGAGTTTGCATGTTCTCTCCGTGCATGCGTGGGTTTTCTCTGGGTACTCCGGTTTCCTCCCACAGACCAAAAACATGCATGTTAGGCTGATTGGTAACTAAATTGCCCCTAGTTTTTCTTGTTTGTCTCCATGTGTCCCTGTGATGGACTGGAGACATGTCCAGGGTGTCCCCCGCCTCTTGCACAGTGATGGCTGGACATAGGCACCAGTGACGCGAAAGGAAGAATTGGGTAAAAGATGATGGATGGATGTTTATATAAACAACGTTCTTGTCCGTGCACATTATTTTGCTGCGCACCTTCGGCCACAGCATACCCGTCTCAGCTCATTGTGTAACCCCCCCCCAAACGCTTCTGCAGCTCTGATCTACAAGGTCCTTATAAAGTTGAAGGGTTGATTGGAGACCATTCAAGCACCCCCCTCACACCCTCTCTGTGTTTATTGCCGTCTAATTGCTCCAGCTGTCAAAGGAGCGGTCTTCGTGTCACACATGTTGGTGTTTGTGGTGTCGGAGACCACGCTCTGCCGCGTAAACCACAATCCTCACAAACACGCAGCTCCATTATCACCAGTCAAAAAGTGGCAACAGCTCGGCTAATACGCGCAACAAAGCATCCTGCGACGGTCTCCTGGAGGTCACAGATCACCTCGCTCCTCCCAGTGACTGCGAGTCTCCAGGAGTTCCGAACGATTTCTACTCCCTGCTTTAAAGCCGGCACAAAGATCAGCAGGAGGGGCTTTAATGATGAGCTTTGTAATGGAAAAATGCCTCATTTTGTCCATGTGCGCCTGTGTTCAGAATATAAAAAGGATGAAATAAAATAAAAAGTGGGGGGAGAGCTGAGTGTTTCATGAGCTCAGCCTAAAGTCATCCGAACAACACATGCACAGAAGAGTGCACGTCCAGCCTCGTTTTCCCTGTTGATTGGAATCACAAACAAATGAAGGTGAAGCTCCATAAACACGACCGAAAAGTCACGTTTCAGCAAACTTTCCCTCTGTTTCGGTTTTCCTTTTTGTTTTACTCCTCTCTCTGAAGTAAATAAATTCTTAATCCAATTGTCTTTTTTTATTTCTTGCGCACCCCCCCCCCCCCATTTTCACTCACAAATACTTCAAAGTCATCACTTTGTTGTGGAGACGGAGCAACAGACGGAGTCTTTCCACTGGAACATGGTTCACGTTGCAGGATTTTTCTCTCCTCACAACATCTGGCACCAATATCGTCTGGCAGAGCCGCGGAGTACTGTTCTCCGCTGTACCGCTGCCATGTCCAAATTAACCAACTCCACACGTTCTGCTGCCATTGAAGCCAGACGCTTCGCCTCCACCCTCCGTTCTCACAAGCTCACTGAAGAGTTATGAGATAGCTGGGGGGAGTTTGTTTGCAGGCCTTCTCCTCAGTGTTGCCCAACAAGCAGATGTGGCCTGATGTTGATGTCATGGACATGATTAGGCTGACGGCACACAGGAGAGCTTATTCAAAAGAGAAAAGCTTCCTGGCTCTATTATTTTATAATAACTAGCAAGTCCTAATATGAGAAATTTGCCGGTCGTGTGACAAAGCGAGGCTGTAATGCAGCTGGACTGTTAACAGAACAAGGTGCTCGCAGCAGCCGACTTGTGTCTGATGCAACAGTGTGGAGAAGGAATCTGAAGGCCTCGCCGTGGTCTTCGGACACAAAATAAAATAGCCCAATGCTTCAAAGCCATATTTATTAGGGCTGCCTTTGCATGGAAATCAGTACCAGATGTGGGAAGAAAATTCACTCTAGAACCACCTTTCTCTTCGTTTCTGTAAGTTCTGAAGACAATGGCTCAGACCTGTCTTTTGTATTCAACGATCACGCTTTATAACGTTGCAATTAAGGATGCACGATATTATCGGCATTGTATCGGCCAATATTAGCGATAAAGTCAAATATCGGACATTCCATCAAAAAACCTCACTGATACAAAAGGCTTCTGTTTTAAGTTGATTTTTAATTTAAGAAACTGTCAAGTATATCTATTAAAGCATTATTACATATGACAAATTTGCACTGTTCGAGTGTTGCCGTTGTGTTAGAGAGTAAATGTCATGAATAAATTTGACATTAAACATAATCCAAGTTGAAGTGTTACATCATTTTCAGCCCCCTTTTTGGCATCTGCATTTGGTAGCAGGCCACACTGACAAAGACCGTGCAGAATAATGTAGTAGTTTAATTCCACAGCAGATAAATCTATGTAGTCTCTGTAAGTAGGTCTAGGGAAAAAGATATTGGTATCGGTTATCGGCCAAATAAGTTTCAACATATCAGCCAAAAATCCAATATTGTGCATCCCTAGTTGCAATACCCCTTTAAATACTTGAAGAAACACTTCCTGATACAGTGAAAACTCATCTTGCTATACAACGTTATATGGATGGGAGTAAATTGAAAAAAAAAAAGTTTTCTGGTGAGATTTGTTTTGTCTGTGGCGTTCAAATTTACCGGTAGTTGCCTTTTTTGCTGAGCTGTTCCTTGAAGTGACCCAGGGTGAGGCAGTGGGTCTTCATCATGCTGCGATAAGGGATTTCCTCTCCACAGAAGAAGTAGGTGACCACCAGCTCCTTAGACCTGAAAATTTTCAATGAAAAAAAAAAAAAAGGTTTTAATAATCCGAGTCGGACTCTTGAGAATTTGTCTAGAACAGAAAAAGGACTTGGACAAGGGTAGTAGCTCGTGCGTTGACAGCTTCACACATGTTGATGACTCTGAGATAACAGGTGCATTTTGCATTGCAGTCTCACCAAAATCTGAGTGTTTTCTACAGAACGACCAGCAAGCTGCATTTCAAATGACCGTATACAGTAGTCCCTCACTACTTCGCGGTTTGACTTTCGTGGACTCACTCTTTCATGGGTTTCCAATTAAAGATTGTACACATTGTTTCCCGGTGGCCTGGCCCGCTCAGTGATCACAAAGGAGCAGGGGTGGGGGTCTGTCCTTCACCATCGCTGCTGTGGGAACTTCACTGTGGCATATACCAGAGTGAGCGGCATGGATTGTTTATTTAGAATAATCAAGCGCGACCTGAACTGAGCCTTAACCCGAGCTGAGCCATTTCCCGAACCAGGAAATGTCCCGGTGCTCCCGATTCGCCCCCGGATGCTGATTGGCTCAGTAACAGTAGTACCAGTCTGTCTGCTCTGTTTCGCTGTGCTATTTTAGAGCATATTTCACGTCAACTAGTTGCAACCCCCCCCCCCCAAAAAAAAAAAAAAAAAAAATTCCTATTCCACCCAATCCACGTGGTGGGTTAAATAAAATAAAACTAAAAAGAGCAGCATTTTTGCATCTTGATAATAGTTTATTTTTTCCTTTGACTTATTTACAGTATGATAAATGGTAGGGGCATAAATTTATGCCCAATGTTTTGTTGTTCTTTTTTTGTTGTTGTAAATAATAAATGACTTTTATTTGGCAAATTTTTTATTTTTTTTTGCAAATATGAAATAGCGTCTTGAGTTCCTATAACACCATCGACTAGTCGAAGTCAACTTTTAACATGTTAAAGTCGACTTTTTAAAATATGTAGTCGTTATATACATGTATATGAATACTAAAATAAGGTAAGATAAAATAAGATAAGGTAGAACTTTATTGATACCGCAGGAAATTGTTGTGCCAGAGTTTCAGTTTTCCAGTAAACGAATATAACGTCCCTACTTTGAGGATTTTCGCCTATCGCGGGGGTGTCTGGAACGTAACCCCCACAACAAGTGAGGGACTACTGTATTAGAAAATACGACCCATTTTTGTGCGACTGGCTTGCAAAACTGTGTCCGATCACATTATGGTGCTGCCCACCTCAGCAGTCGTCGCTCCCTCGTTTATGATTTAACCGGAGTACACTTTAAATATTAAAATATGCAGATTTGGAGCATTTGTTTTATTCATTATTATCTATTACAGGCATGGATTTTAAACTTGGACGTAGCCTCAGAGGCTTTCTGTCAAAAGGAGAACTCCTCCATGTGTCAAGACACAGCTCCAGAATATATGGAAACTAAACTGAGAAGGGTTCGACACACTTGCAACGACTCTGTGACTGTTTTGAAAGAAAATATGACAATTTTTTTTTGAACAGGTTTAAAACTCAGGTGATGGACTGCAAGTGTCTGATGTGAGGTGGTTGAGAATTATCAAAAACATTTTGGAGGATACTAATGCCGGATGCCAAAAAGTCTCCACCAATTACAGCCAAGAGAAATACTGCTCTAAGCAAATAAAAAATAAAGTCCTACTGTATAAAACCTCTAAAGTGATAAGTTGGCACATCTGTGTTTGACTTTAACACCAAGCTGGGGTGAATACTAGGAGCGTGAATTAAAGCACGCTTCGACTTTAAATGATTGAAAAGGGACAAAAGGAAAGTTCAAGACTTTGCGGAGCCGACTCATATTTTCCCTCTTTAAAAGGAAGTGAGAAAATCTGGAAGGGAAAAGGTGAAAGCCTAAAGCTAAAGGGGAATCTGAGGAAAGAAAAACAACCGAGGAGGATATAAAGAGTTAGAAAAGCAACGTTGGAAGAAAAGAAACGTACTCGTCAGAGTTGGTCAGAGCGCTGCCACCGGTGACTCCAGCACCTAGATGGCTCCTGTCCCTTTGAAGGCTGCTTACTGCTGTTGAGTGCCTGTTCAATTAAAAATAAAAAAAACATTCATAACTAATCAATACTCGTACCAATCTGAAGAGACATCACTTCGAGCGTGTTCTGTTAACAAGATTAATGCTTCAAGCTTCTTACTTTTGTTTTGGCGGCTTAGAGACCTCTTCTAGTCTGCGACACGCCTCCTCCAGCTGGGCCAGGGTGTTGGGCGGGGGTAAGGGTGGCATGGCTGGATCCTGGATGAAAGGGTGGCCTGGGTGATGGCCACGGAGGTGAGCGCCGTTGCAGATGCCACCTCCACCCCAGGAGGAGTTGGTTCGAGCAGGCAGAATCTTGGAGTCAAGCGGGCTGAACTTCTTTAGACCTTGAGCGCTGTTGGGATTTAAAAATGAATAAAAACAGAGAGAGGTCAGTACAGGACATCCGCAGTGAAGAGACAAAACGCTGCTGTGGCTTGTTGCCGACAGACACTTGCCTGTGTGGCTTGTGCTTTCCCTGCCTCTCACTCTCTAAGATCCACTGCCAAACATTCTGAGAGCGGTCGGTGGAAACTTGGGGAAGGCACGATGAAGACGTGTCCTCATCACAGGCCTTGACCGGCCGTCGAGACAAAGTGCTGCAGTGACTGGAAGAGGACGGAGGAGTTAGTTAGGACAAAGGACAGAGCAGTTTTGAACATGAAGAGGTCCGAGGTCGCACTCACGCAGGTGTGAAGTTGGAATAATTGGCGCCCCCTTGGGGGCAGAGGCACTGCACACGCTGAGCTGCCTCGGTTTCGATTTGCTCCTTGGTCTTTGGCCCAGCATGGTGGTGGTGGATGTAGTGGTGGTGGATGTGCTTTGTGGACTGCCTGCTTGCCATCAGAACCTTGGAGGCCCCGTGATAAGCGTCGAACAAGGAGCCGGAAGACAAAAAGGCACCTGTTCGCTCCGGGGAGCGAGAACGGGGTGAGTGCCGAACCACGCCTGGCGACTGGCAGCCGGGCGTCTTCAGCACACGAGAAAGGTGCTCGTCCAAGATAGCCTGCGGGTCCTCCTCACACTGACTGGAAGATGGAAGCAGAGGGTGGTGGAGCGCGAGGTCAGCGCTCTCCTCCCTTTCATCCTCCTGCACAGGCAAACAGAAAAATTAAAAGTTAAAGCCATTGACGAAATATTAAGTCACAAGAGTTTCATCTTATTTTGCGTGCGTCAACTTCCACCAACTTGTATCCATCATCCTGTGAAGTTGGAGAGAGCAAAGCCTGGAGAAGTTGATGCAAGTTTTCTTTTTGCTGCTCTGTTATCTTCACTAACAGGCTTTGGGTGCACTTCATCTATAATGCAGAATGTGCCTGCGCTTCACAAAGAGACTGGCACTGCACATATTCTGCAAATGTGCCACTGGAGAGTAACTAAGTGCTATTTGAAGGCACTTAAAGTATGTCTAGAAACATAACTTTGAACACGCCTCCTCTAAATGAAACAGGAAAAGAAGGAGAGGAGCAGTGAAGACGTGACTGAACCCAGACAAACTTTCCAATCCCTCGGCGTGTTCTCCGTCATGCTAAAGCTGCCGTAAAGGCTTCTGAAGCACAGAACCACCACTTGAACTAACCGATCCAAGTAAGAACTTCAGAATAAGAGACAGCCAAGCTTAAATGTACTAAAATTTAAATAACAGGACGCTATGATTTGCATTATTTCACAGTGGAACGTAGCAAACATTTCAATGCTGAAACTAAAAAAATTAAAATGATACAATCGGATAAACATTTACATTTTATGGCAGAAGCACATTTTTTAAAAGTTGGGACAGGGGCTTGGCTGTAAAAGTAAGCGGCACAAATCAGAAACAAATGGAGGAGAATTTTACAACTAATTAGGTGAATTGGCAACAGGTCAGTGAGAGGACTGGGTGTGAAGAGAGGATTCAGAAGTAAAAAAAAAAAAAAAGAAATCAGCTGTGAAGATCTGTCAAAAAAAAAAAAGTGGAACAATTTCAAAATGCTCCTCCCAGAAAAACGGGAAGACCTTGGATATCCCATACCATCAAAACATTAGAAGAATCTGTAGAAACCTCTGAGCTCAAAGGACGAGGCAGAAATTTAACACTGGATGGTCGTGATCTTCAGGCCCTTAGGGGCCACTGCAATAAAACCAGGTCTGGTTCTGTTCTGGGCTCAGGAACACTTCCACAGAGCATCGTCTGGAAACGCAGTTCATCCACAGACGCTGCTTAAAGCTCTATCAGGCAGAGAAGAAGCCAGATGTGAACAGCATCCAGAACCTCTGCCGTCTTCTCTGGACCAGAGCTCGTTTCAAACAGACTGAGACAACGTGGAGAACCGTTCTGTGGTCAAACGGATCCAAATCTGAAATTCCTTTTGGAAACCGCTGACCCCAAGTCGTCTGTACTAGAGAAGAGCCTGTTATCTGTGCACAGCCTGCCTCTTTGATGGTATAGGGGTGCATTGGCGGATCACATGTCTAGAAAGGCTCAGTCAATGCAGAAAAGTATCTACAGGTTTTAGTAGAAGAATCCTCCATCAGACCAGAATAGGGCAACATTTACTCCAAAACCTGATCCCCTCCAGTCTTGAACATTTACAGACTGTTGTTAATAGAAGAGCAGGTGCTTCAGAGGAGGAAACACGGATCTGGAACAACTTTTTTGAGATGTCAAATATTTTTTCCCCCCTACAAATGGTACCATTTGTTAGTGTATGACGTTCCATTGTGACTAAAATGTGGGTTTAAAAGATTTGCAGATCGTAGCGTTCTGTTTTTGTGGTCATTTTCAGATCAGAGCATCCACACACCTCCTGGATCTGCTGCAGCCTCTCCTCCAGGGAGCTCATCGTGTCCTGCTCTCGCTTCAGCTTCTCCAGTCTGGCAATGAGCTGAGCAGCAAAGGCTGAGGGCTCCACCGGGATCATCTCCTTAGGCAGCCGGTGTGTCCTCTGCAGGGTAAAAAAAAAACAACAACACAAGGGGGCGGGTCACTTTGATATGTGTGAGTGTATCTACTTGGTGATGGATGCAATATGGTGCACTAATCCAACGTCCCTGCCCTAATCCAATTTCTGTCCAACATGCCTGCGACTATTCCAAAAAGGCCTAATCCACACGCCCTTGCCCTCGAGCTAACCTGAACTTTCCTCACCGCCCATCCCTCCAAAGATCTTCTCATGCCCAGTGCCCTTGGCAGAGCCAGGCTGCCGGGCGAGGGGAAGAGAAGGGGGCAGCGATAGCGGGGTAGCAGTTGGTCTCGCTCGGAGGGGAGGCCCCCTGCCTGCACCCTCTGTAGCCTGACCAAGCCATCAGCAAGGCAGCTTCTGAAGTCAGCACACTTCAAAGAGCCCTTGTCAAACATCAAACGCACACTAGGGGTGGGAAGGACACGCAGCTTTAAATCTTCGAATAAAAGCCAGATATCGACAGAGAAGCAAGAGTGAGGAGGAGAGAGGAGGTGGGGTGGGGGAAGAGAAAAAGAGAGAGGACGACAAAATTAACAGCATGAAAAGAGAAGGAGATTGAGATGTACGTTAGTGGAGTGGCAATAACGACAGATAGACAGACAGAAAAGGAACGAGAGAAAGGATAGAGGAGTCAAATACTGGCAAGATCTGAAGGGAAGTAGTAATTTATTTCCAGGCAGCATGCAGGGCAGCTCAGAGGTACTCTAGTCACATTATCCTCCTTTTTCTTTAACTATATGCACTGGCTTCTCTTTCTCCCTTTCTTACTGTTTTTTTTTTTGGCACAGTGGCTTTCTTGATTTGACTCTTT
The DNA here is from genome assembly GCF_014905685.2 of Nematolebias whitei. NCBI lineage: Eukaryota > Metazoa > Chordata > Actinopteri > Cyprinodontiformes > Rivulidae > Nematolebias > Nematolebias whitei. The sequence goes on along the minus strand of NC_056513.1, from coordinate 6,279,799 downwards.
TTTTTGTTGTTGTTGTTCCTCTCATCTCTTTGTAGACACGATAAAGGGAAGAAGAAGAAAGGCAAGCGGAGCTGCTGGCAAAGGAGCGCCAGCCCTGCACGGGGCCCCCGCTGCCTGGGGCTGGTGCATCATGGGAGTGAGAGCCATCTCCAAATCAGGAGGGAGACATTAAAGGAGAGCAAGTGGGAAAGGAAAAGAGATAGACGGGGAAAGAGAGAGAAAAAGAACAGAGAGAAAAATGGGGAAATGGAAAATGCACGCAAACACACCCCTCCACAAACATACCTGTGTTTGGATATGAAGACAAAAGAAATTTCATGTTTATTTTCTGTCTTCTTAACCTGTGTCAACCTATTTTGACTTAAATCTTTCAACCTTCCCACAACAACTTTAGCAGGGCAAAAAACTGTTCCCAAACCAAAGAACTAGGGATGCACGATATTATCGGCATGGTATCGGTCGATATTAGCGTTAAAGTGAAATGTCGGCCGTTCCATCAAAATAACTCACCGATACAAAAGGCGCTGTTTTTGTATGACAACCCAGTGACAAGGATGCCTGCAGCGCCAGCGCAACGTGATGACGTCACACACGCCTACCTGATCTGATCACGGCGGAGGAAGAAGTCAAAATGGCGGCGGTGTGGAAGTTTTTTTCCCCCATTGAGGATGTCAGATTCTGAAGATTCATGGACTACGTTGAGCCTCGCTACATCGTCCCGTCGGAGATATTTTTCCGACGTAGCCTTACCCGAGTTACAAGCCGTCGCTGTCATTGAGAAGCTAACAGCCGATAGCACTTGGGTGAGTTTTACCACAGACATTTGGACGTCAAGTGTTAGCCTCGTTAGCATGATTAGTCTTACGGCACAATGGATAGACAAAAACTTTGAACTTAAAAAGGCTGTCCTTCATGCACAGGAGTGCAGAGGATCCCACACTGCAGCTAGGAACCCAGAACAAGCCTCCACAAGTGAGACAGCATCGCAGGTGACTGATAAATAACATTTAACACTTTTCATTTAATATAAGTTAAAGTGCTATGCATATGGCTGTTACTGAATATATGTCACCAGTTATTACAGATATTACACAATTTTTGTAGCAAATAAGCCTAAATAAGAGGGCTATGATCTGACAAAGGAAAGCATAGTGCTTAGCGTATTTCAAGTTAATGTTTTTCTTAGTTCATATCTTAGATCTTATTACTGTTTTTCTTTTACATTTTAGACTTTTGTTGTATGTAACTGGGACCCTGTGTACACAATTTTGTTCCACCACATGTACCACATGTGACAAATAAACTTTGACTTAAAAATATCAGTATCGGTTATCGGCCAAATAAGTTTTAACATATCGGCATATCGCCCAAAAATCCAATATCGTGCATCCCTACAAAGAACATACACTTGTATGACCCAAATACTCATTCAGCACAATATAGATGAGCATCACTGTTCCTTCATTTAACACAAGTTTCCTGTCTCACTTGCATCTGTAGTGTTGAGGAAACAAAAAATACAGGAAGTAGGACTCACGGGGAAGTGGGGTAACGTGACCTGGCCGTTGATCTTAACGCTGCGGTGCATCTCCCTGTGGAGCTGCTTCTTGGTGCCCAGCTTGTAGGGAGGAACTCCATCTCTGCAGATGAGAAAGGTCGCAAACATTTACTTTGATTGAAATCTAAAACACAGATGAAAACTGCCTTATTGGGAACAAAAAAAAAACCTGCATATGAGCTACACCGCAGGCGGGCGTTTCTTTTTATTAATCACTTGCTCGTCATATAGGTTACAGTGCTTCCGCAAATTTAATATTTGACAAGAAGGTACAGTTAAAGGTCAAACGTTAAGCACATTTTTGCAAAACCACAAGACTGTGCAAAGTTCAAAGCCAAGATAACAAAAACAAACACGCCAGGACAGTAACTGAAATCTGCTTAACATTTCGATACGAGCTTCAAAGAAACAGACTATTCATAAAAATAAATCAATCTAATCAAGCCTCACTGTAATTCATTGAAAAGCAGAAGAATCGGCGTTAACTTCAGGAGCAAGTTCAAGTTTTAATCTACCTTCAAAAGACTTGAGCAGAAGAGCAAATGGAGCTCAACTCTGTCTGGTTTGTAGATAATAAAAATAGAGATGTCATGAGAAACGCTAAAAGTCTCTGGACAATTGGAGACAGCAACTCTGGGAATCTCATCCTCCATTTTTCATTCTGTCTGTTGGCTTTTCCAGTCAGTTGCCACTTAAGCTCGGCCAATTATCATGGCTGTTTTGGCCGCTCAGAAGTGTCTGACCCAGCCCAAACGCTACTTTTTCTGCTGCCTCTTTGAAATCTCACACTCATGCACATATGCACCCACTGCCATCATCGTTTGGCAAGCGTTCTGCAGCGAGCCTCTGATCTGAGCAACATCAAAAGGCTGGTTTGTAAGATAAGGTAATGTTTGAAGTTGGTGCAGCAGCATTCCCCAGCGTCCAAATAAATCCATAAATAAGATATAAGCAAAAAGAGAAGAAAAAATACCCCCCCCCACCACCCCCCAACATGTCTTCTTGCAGCTCCTCTTCCTAAAAAGTCTCTTTTTGTTCTTTATGTTGGAAATGAGATTCAGATTTTTAGTCTTTTAAGTGCAATAAAAGAACACACTAATCAAACTGTGAGTGTTGGGGGTGGGGGCAGTGTCAAAGACCTTAAACCAGTTAAAGAATAAGACTTTGACAGATGAGTCTGTTCAGCAATTAGTCCATTTGTTTCAACGTTGCAGCTTCATACAGCCCTGTCCACACAGGAATGACGTTTTGTGAAAACACATTTTTTCCTTTTTTTTTATCGTTTCAGCTTTGGGGCCACATGGAAACGTTTCTAAACTGTACTCCAGAATGCAAAATCCTTAAAGCCCGCTGTTGCATGTGGCTCAACTACAGCTAAACTGTTGTACACGCTTTTACCTTAACGAGCTATAGGAGTGCCCTGGTTAAAACAGCAAAAATGCCCCACAACAGTTCCACAACAGAAACAGAATAACAGTATACAGTAGTCCCTCGTTTATTGCAGGGGATCAGTACCCTGAAGACCCGCAATAAGTAAAAAACCACGAAGTAGGAATAGTAGTACAAGTATCCTGATGCATGTTCAATAATCCAGGTAGAAAAATCTAAAAAAGTAGTACAAGGCGTTTTAAAAACTTCCCACACGCTTGCAATATTCTAAACAATGTTTGTAAACTTTAAACGCTCTGTCATGATTTCAGCTCCCTGCCTCCTCTGCTCTTTGCCACATGCAAGCGCTCTTGGCCACGCCCACTTATCCGCCCTGCACGGTGAGCAGCTGATCAGCTGCAGCAGGAAGTTTATCCTGCAGTATGGGCTGCACAAATGTGCAGCAGGTGCTAAATATTTTGAAACAATTCATTTTAAATAAGAAAAATTCCATGCCGACCGTGCGGCTCACCCATCAATCAGCCAATTGTGTGTCATGTCCAATCTTATTTTGAAAAAACCGCGATAGAGCAAGTCCGCGATAAACGAACCGCGAAGTAGTGAGGGACTACTGTATACATCAAGCATGCATTGAAAAAAACAAGAAAGATAAATTAGGAGTTTTAAACAATTCATATTTGTTTTTAAACAAGGGGAAAACTCTTCCCTTTGACTTTAACTGGTACCGAGCCTGAACTCATCCACAGATTTAGTTTAATGTGACACTTAAAAGCTCACATGAAAAAAAAAAGTTTTTGCTTTGTATCCCCATCTCCATGTCTTCTTCACAGTGTCTGGTGTGTTTTATATGTGTATTTTACAATAGAAAGAAAGCAACCTTCTGTGGACAGGGTCGTAGTCGGGAAACATGAACCTGGTGACATCACCAGTTGCAGCAAGCTTCTATCAATCATCCTTAAAAAACAGGAAGTGTGTACACCGTTTCGTTGCACCTCATGTACCACACGTGATGCGAAGGACAATCAAGAACCTTGAAGTGACACAGGAAACTCTTTGAAAAGTAAAACCGAACAGCTGAGAGGAACTTGTTTGCTAACAAGAAACCCAAAGTTTGTGAACCATGCGAGATGACAGCAAGGCGCTTTGTCCCGGTTGGGGAAAACAGCCGTGAACTTTTTCATGGTTTCGTGGGCCCTCACTTTATGGGGATCTCCTATTCAGTAGTGCAAGTCATTTTCAAAGCAGCCAGCCACCCTCTTATCCCGCTAAGCCCCCCTCACCTAACAATAGGCTGAAAGCGATTCAGTTAAGCCTTTTATACTCCGTGCACTTTATTTTCTCACTCCCTTGCACTCGGAGCCTCACTACTCCTGCTCGCGGCCCTGGAAGGTGGAGGAAAGAAGCTTTATGGATGGAGGTGACCCAGTGGAGCCATGAGGAGGAGAAGGGGGAGGAAGGGTGTGTGTGTGTGTGTGGGGGGGTTCCTTATGTTTTGTCACAGGGTCTAGAAATGAGTAACCCCTGTGAAAGCCTCGCAGACACATGATCTCAGCACGCCGCAGAGGCCAGTGGCAGGAAACCGACCCACCATGTGAGTAAGCCTTCTTTTATTTGGTGCCAACATTTTTCAATGAGTTTGTCTTGAGGCCCAAACGGCCACTTCCCTCCCCCACCCCACTCCTCCAGTTCTTCAAAGGGAAAAAGCGATTAGATAATACAAAAAAAAAAAAAAAAAAAAAAAGTCTGTTGTGGCAGAAGGGTGGGTGGGATGGATACATATCAACTTTGAGGAAAATGAGACAACGCCCCCACCCACATCAAGACGTTCTTATTTTTTTCCTCTCTTCTCTCCAGCCTGCAACACATCAGAATAAACTTCAAAAGGTCTTCAGACGTAATGACTTTCCCAGAGTTATCTCCCCAGAGGCCTTCAGCAACAACTACACATTAGCTGAATTACCTGGAGTCAATCGGAGAGGATAATTAAAATACATTACATGCCATTATTCCTCAACATGCGGTCCCCCGGCCCCAAGAAAAACTCAGCCTGTTGAGTTACAAGGCCAAATATTTTTCTTCACACCCCTAGACGTTTTCCTGGAAAGGTGTTGACTGAAATCTGGCCGAGGTTCGCTCCATGGCTACCAGGGAAGTAAAAGGGTTGGCTGCGGTGGGCTTTCTGGAAATAATTTATTTTGTTTTGTTTTATTAACGGCACCTCGTTGGATCTGAACAACCAAACAGAAACAACTTACACGCTGCTGTCGGTCATCGACATGGAGTCGTCCGTCGTGGCATCGCTGGAGATCTCGCTGTCATTGGCACTGGTGGCGGGGGCAAAGATGTAGCCAGAGTTGACGAAGTACGGGTTGACGGGGTCGCCTCGACGGTGAGACCTGCGGACGACAGGAAGACATGACGGCCCTGCACATGAGGGTGCAAAGTGGATTTGTTTAAAAAGAAAAGGTTTATGTTTTTTAATAACAGTGACCACAGTGAGGGTTTTGGACAGAGGTTGTTTTTCTTTTCTCCATCGTATAATTTATTTCCAAAGGTGAAACCAGAGCATCTCGTCTGCTGAAGTTCCAAACCTGGTTTTGGTCTGAACCAGACACCAATATGTTTAGCTGATTTAGCTGTTTCTCTGCTGTGTTCCTGTCGGCTCCGTCAGAGCTTCACTTTCAAACCATCATGGCGGAAAAGCAGAGTTCACAGCGGCAGCAGTGGTCACAAACGGCAGAAGATGCCTAAAGCATGAGAGGACGATTAATGGGGAGGGTTAGGTTTTGTGAGAATCTACATCTTGAGCAGCAGCAGGAAAGTGATGCACTGAGGAGGCATTAAAGGAACCCCCTTTAAGTTGTTTTAAGCTGAAGATGAACGCTGAAGTCAGTTCGAATTGTCTGTCTGCTACATTTACCACAGAATGAACGACCGAGGAAACTTTCAGACCTTTTCACAACGAGATCCCTTGCAGCTTTGTTTCGTTTTGCCCTTAACCTCTATTCTTTGTCATATTTTATGTAAAATATTTAAAAGTTCATGGTGAATAATCCAGGTAAAAAAACCCAACAAAGATCAGTCAGGTCATCTGGATGGTTTCTTTATGTTTGTTGAGACGTTTCATCCAAAGGACTTCATCAGTCCGAGGAGCCACAGCAAACTGTCCCACAAGCAGCGCACTCACAAAGTGGACAGACAACGTCTACTATGTGAATGTGCTGCTTGTGGGACCGAGTTTGTTGTGGCTCCTCGGACTGATGAAGTCCTTTGGATGAAGGACGAAACATCTAAAGAAAAAAAGAAACCATTTGTTGGATTTAAATACAATATCTGGATCTTGCTCATTGGAGGAAAATGAGTTGCTTAGCCTAATCAAAAAAACAGACTATTGATCTCCAGTTTTTCCACTCGGACCTCTCCCCCTTTCATTTCTCCTTCCTATCAGTCAGTCTGGGCGCCCCCTCCCTCACCAACCCTCCCCTCGTTTCTTTTCTAAAGTTTCTCTGTCTTTTTTGCTCTCTATCCTGCTGTGTTGCATTCCTGTTCCAGGAGTTGAAGGGGTGGATGAGGAAGCAGGAGGGAAGGAGAGGAGTGGGGGGAGACTGAGCTTTTAGAGAGGGAGTGAGGAGAGAGAAAGAGAGAGGAAAAGGGGGAAGGAGGGCCCCTTTCTTTATGAGAATGCCTTCTGCCGGGAGTGCTGAGGAGAACCCCAGCATGACTAAAGCCGTAGGCCCCAAGCTCAAATCTGACCTTTGGAGGGTCCACGCAAAGAGTCAGGTATTTAGCACAGCTGGGCTCACCACACCCCCTCACTCCTTCCCCATCTCTCTTCTTTCTTTCATGATCTCACCCCCACCCCCCCACCCTTACTCCCCTCCTTCCTGTTTTCCCCCTCTTCCCCTCCTCTTGTCCCCCCACCAAAGCATGCTTAGTTTCTGTCAGGCAGATTTCTCTCTCACGGAGAGCAGATAAAAGCAGCGGACGGGAGAAGAAAGAGGCGAGAAAACACTGACGCACACGATCCGCCGCCGAGCAGGATCCGTGGTCGAAGCCGCGGAACTGAGCCGAGGACGTTTTGTTGTTGTTGTCGTGTTTGTCTTCCACTTCAGCGTCCCAGCGCTGGAGGTCTCTCAGAAAGTAAAGTGTTTCGAGGGAGGGGAGGGGGACGAAATCTTTGCAGTGGCAAAATTAGTTTCACGTGTTTGAGATGGAAATTGGTTGACCCAGAGATGGTGAGGGGCAGTGGCAGTAGGGGAGGCTGTGTGAAAGAACGGGGCTCCCCCACCCCCTCCCCTCAAATGCTGGGGATCACAACAGGAAAGCAGAACATGCTCACATGTCAACAAACCCAGAGCTCATTGGTTCTTTCCGTACCTTCCTGCATGTGCTCGCACGAGGGAGCAAAACTGCTCAAATGTGCACATTTTCTTGTTTCTTTGCACTAAATGGTAAATAGACTGTACTGATACTTTCTATCTAATCAAGACGCTCAAAGCGCTTTACTCTACAATCTGTGCCTCATTTACCCATTCATACAGCCCTCTACTAGATCTCTACAAAGCTAATTGAACAAATAATTCTAAAGAGACTAATCAGAGCTTTATCACATTCATACCCGTTCAGTGTCTTGCCCAGGGACACTTCGGTATGTGACTGCTGGTGGATTCGCACCCCCAACTCTTGCATTGGAAGACAACTGCTCTAACCACTCAGCCACAGCTGCTAAATTCATTAATACAATGTTCCACATGTCCCTGTGCCCTTATTAAACTACCTGTGCGCTCTCATTTCCCTTTGGAGACAATTACAAAGTTTGTTGAATTAAACTAAAATGGGCTTAAATAAGACTATTTACACACTTTCGTCTAAAAAAAATAAATAAAAATCATACTGGAGACCTTTTTACTAAAAACTCTCCTCAACTTTAACTCGACAAATACATAAAAATACACTTTTCTTACTACGCAAAAGAACAAGGCATTTTCAAACCCTTTAACCGCAACCAGATGTGAGAATGATTTTGCTCGGTTTCAAACAAACAGAAGAATTTCTCTAATTCGCTTTGATGCGGTTTCATGCGTTACAATACAGTTTTTTTTTATGTTCCTGGCCTGAAAAAAGATTTCAGCTGCTGGACAACGTGTGGGATGACTGCTCAGATAAAAGCAAATGTTTTCCACAAACAGCTCTGCTTTCATCCCAGACCAAGAACATCATCTCCACCTGGAATCTGACTCCCCCAGTCTTTTGTTAATCTTAACAAAAGTAAAACTTTGTTAAGATTAAGGAGTTTAGCAGCAGCTATAAAGGGTCCAAACAGGGCAGCAGCATCTCGCTGATTGGTGTAGCTGTCCTGAGGTTTGGTGTCTGGGTTCATTCCTGAACCAGAGGAAGGGTTTCAAAGCACAGGAAACTTGAGCGAGCCAGCAGAGGGCTGCCTGCAAGACACTATTTACTTAAAAGGAAGCCTCAGATGCATTGATGTTTTGTACCCACCCTGCCTCTCCACCCCTCTAACTGCGAGGCAGGAGGGCACAAATATGTTCCTCTGAGACCCTTTGATCATGTGGCTTCAGCTCCCGCTCCCTGCTTCATATTCAGACAGTTTTAATGAGGGAGTGCATGTTGGATAAATCAACAGTCCAGGACGTGCATAAAGACGCGGCTCTTACCTGCAGCTCTTTTCCAGCACCTCAGCTGCGGTCCGGATGGTCGCAGAAGCCCTCAGGTTCTTTGCAGACAGTCCGACCACAGACCCTAACCCCTTGGTCTTCAGGTCGGTACAGCTCCACTCCTCTTCCTCCATAAGAGGAGGAAGGTATCCGCACATGAGCTTCAGGCTGCCCAGCGCGCCGTGGTTCATGTAGGCGGCGTTCTCGCAGCCCGTGCGCACATATTCGAGGTAAATGTCAGAGGTGAGGAACATCTGGTAGGAGTTCTCCTCCATGTGGGACTGGATCTCCGTCTGCGCCTGGTCAAACATGTCCGAGTCTATCTGCTGCTTCTTGATGCCATCCCGCAGGAAGGTCTTGGTGGCCGGCTTCAGCTGCTTGGCCACCACGCTGTTGTTCTCCACGTACCGCCTGAAGATCACTTTGGCAACTCGCAGCGTTTTGGCGTCCTTTAGGTCCATCTGCCGGAAGCCGTTGCAGGCGAACCAAAAGTCCAACGTGTCCACGCAGTTCTCCCGCTCCAGGAAGGTCCTGAACAGGTGAGCGCCGTCCTGGTCGCCCAGGAGGAAATGCAGAGACTTGGTCCACCGGGCTAAAGGGGAGTCCGGGGACGCGCTGCCCTCTGGCTCCCCGAGTCCATCCTCGTTCCTCCGCGTGGAGCTGGCGGCCGGGGGCTCTTTAACCTTGCTCTGGGCTCTCATTTTGCCAGATCTGGCCGGGGTGTAGCATGACGCCTCTCCCTCCTCCCCCGGCACCGGAGGACGGGGAGCATCTTCTCGGAAGCTTGTGGTGCTGCTGAGGTGCTCCGTGAGCGCCCTGCTCATGGCTCCAGCTCCGGTCCGGGTCTGAGTGCGCGTGTGTGCGAGAGAGAGAGCCGCCGAGCTGCAGCCAAATCCTCACTCTCTAAAAGCAGCGGGGGAGCTTCTCAGCTCCTCTTCAACTCTGAAACACAAAGTATTGATCTAATCAAAGCCAGATCCTGCTGAACTTCAAAAGAAAAAGACATCAAGTAAACAGTCCCTTTCAAAAAAAAAAAAAAAAGACAGAGAAACTCGCCTGGTTCACAGAGGAAGGCGAAATGAAAGGCTTTTCTTCGCTTCATTTATCTATTTATAACCTAAATGAGAGATCAACTGCAGCCCACATTCTGCGCGTGCATTGATGTGCCACATCAAAACCATTTTACACGAATAATCACCTTACACACTCTTAAAAATGCTATAACACGTGTTTTCCTAACGAGTCCATGTCACAGGCTTCAGCTCCAATTAAATCCAAAGAACTCTGCGTCGCGCACACGTTTACACGTTTCCACTCAGTCCACGCGTGTCCTCATCAAGTACAGCTCTCCACCACCTTCAGCTCATCGGGAGGGGGGGGAGCAGGCTGGTGATTACAGCATTTATTCTTTTACAATACAGTCTGGGACGTGACTGAGCTACAAAGCCTTTGAGAATCTGATCAGAATCGCCAAAAAGTAAAGAAACGGTGATTTTCCTCAAGAAGCGCGTCCGTGGGGGCACTTTAACTCGCCAAACATAAAAAAAAATAAGCATAAAGCCACATACCATCGCACAGCAGATCCAATCTAATTAAAAAGTTGATCTTAAACACTCCATTTGTTTTTTTTTTTGTTTTTGTCTTAATCGTGTCCAAAAGATGTCGGGAGTCCTGCGCAGCGCGAATCAACCGCGGACTGTGCTTGAGGAGGTCGTTTCGCGCCACATGCGCGCGCTGTTCGTCGCTCCACGAGCTCAGTAGTTTCACCTCCTCTGTCCCATTCAAATGCCCTCAAGAGGAGGCAGGCTCCGAGCCTCTATAGGGGGTGTCCAAATCTGAAGGAGGAGGCGCACTGGAGAAAACATCACACTTTTTACGCAGCCCAAAGAAGCACCACCCGACAAATGTTCGGGTTTTTATCTGGGCTAGACATTCATACATCCACATGCTCCCTCTCCCTCTCTCTCTAACACGCACACACATATAAGCTTCTTATCTATCACACAGTATTCCTCGCCCACAAACAAGAAACACAGCCCGCATTTTCTCCACTTCAAAGCGCAGCGGCAGCACATCAAAGCAGCCGAGAGAGGGGGCCTGTGGAACAGCTTCCCGACAACTTACCATCCATGTTAGCCGCTCCGATTCAAAAAACGTGAAGGAGTCCAACAACAGGCTGTGTCTACGGCTCTGCTCCCGTCCCACAACATTACCCTTGATTTATTTTATCCAGGCGCAAATAAAAAAGCAAGGCGCCTCCTTCTTTCTTGACTTTTTCCTCGCCAGGTAGTGTTTCAAGGAGTCCCGGCAGGCGGTTGAAACGCTCCCGGCTGTTGCTCCACCAACTGGGCTAAAGGTTTAAACTGTGGACTTCAAAGCGAGGAGCCGCTGGCCTGGTCCCGGAAGATACATAACAAACACCCGGCGCCTCCTCTCCGAAATAAAACTCAAATGAAGCCACGAGAGTCAAAACCGTGGCTAAAATGGCCTTAACGCGTTCTCCCAGGAGTCTTTATTTTAAAGTTACAGTTAAACAGCATGGAGGGGTTTTCTCAACTTTGTTTTCGGTTTGTTTGTCAGGACCTTATCAAAGACAAGCCATCTCGAGCCAACTCCCCGAGGCTTTGAAGCGTCAGAAGTAAGTGATCTGCCGCCGCCAACACCATTCTTCTCACTGTCCGTCTGTTACAACAGACACACAAAGCAAACAAAAGCAACACTTCTGCTGCCTCTGACCTCCTCCAGTGACAGGAGAGGCTTTATTGTGCTCTGTAACCGAGGAGAAGCACATTCAAATACCATGTTTTTTTTTTAACTTTCTTTTAATTAAAGGGATATTCCAGCCATTTTGAAGCGTGGCGTTGTGTAAAAAGTTGTAAACTTTGATACTCATCACAAAGTATGAGGTCGAATTGCAAAGTAAGTCAGAGTCAGAGTTTCTTTATTTGTCAAACACACGTGGTGCACGTGGCGGAACGAGATTGTGTACGCAGGGTCCCAGTTACTTCCATCCATCCATTTTCTTCCGCTTATCCAGGGTCGGGTCGCGGGGGTAGCAGCTTAAGGGTGCATTCACACCAGCCCTGTTTAGTCCGCTTTAATCGAACTCTAGCTCGTTTTCCTAGAAAGTCCGGCTCGTTTGGGGAGGTGTGAACGCGCCATCGAACTCTGTCACGGAACAAAAAGGCGAACTCTGGCCCGGGCTAAAACCTAGGTCTCGGTCCGGTAGAAGCGAACTCCAGCGCGGTTCAGTACAGTGTGAATGTAAACAGACTGAGCTCTGCAGGGTAAACAAACACGCATTTCTCTGACCTCATATGGAGCCGTCAGCTGCCTTGTATGGAAAAACAATATTCTCCATGGTCTTCTGTCTCATCTTCTGCTCATGCTAAGTCCATTTTTGAAAAATGACAAAATATAACTCCTAAAACTGCTAAAACTTGATGCCACTTCGTTTTTATTTTTATTTACAGAAGAAGAAGAAGACGTGTCTTCAGAGGTTTTTGTGTCGTTTCTTTCAGTAGTTCTTGGTGCAGCGCCCCCACAGGCGAGTGGGGGAACAGGTTGGTTCAACAGGTTGACTCGACTGCACAGTGCAGTGTGAATGCAAACGCACCAGCTCAAATGTAACAAAAGGTCATGAATATTGGTCCCAAACCAAACCGAGTCTACTAGACTATCTGGTGTGAAAGCGACCTAAGCAGGGAGGCCCAGACTTCCCTCTCCCCAGCCATTTGGGCCAGCTCCTCCGGGGGAATCCCAAGGCGTTCCCAGGCCAGCCGAGAAACAGTCCCTCCAGCGCATCCTGGGTCTTCCTCTGGGTCTCCTCCCGGTGGGATGTGCCCGGAACACCTCACCAGGGAGGCGTCCAGGAGGCATCCTAACCAGATGCCCGAGCCACCTCAACTGGCTCCTCTCGATTACATCCAACAATAAAATGTAAAAGAAAAACAGCAATAAGATCTAAGACATGAACTAAGAAAAACGTTAACTAAAAATACGCTATAGCATAAAAACAATACGTCGAACAGCAGCACGAGCATGAGTCTGTGTGAGCAGATGAGCACGCATGAACACAGCGACACGAAACAGATCAGCAGCGACATGATGTGATTTTTCACAGTAGCTATGTTTACATGGACATAAGTAATCGGATTAAACGGCCATTCAGGTTATTTTTTGTTTATTCAGCTCGATCCAAAAGAATTTGTCATCTGAACGAAACGGGTGGTTTACGCCGATTCATAATCCGAACGGTGTCCATGTAAACACTTAATCTGCTCAATTTTTTTCAGATCATGAAAAACTGACCTGACTGCGCATGTGCGACTATGTCATTTCTGCCTGGCTAATGCTAATAATATTAGCATGTCGGAGAAGCAAAACTGGTCGGTGAGCGACAACATTTCTACTAGAAACTTTGAAAGAGCTCAAATGATCTGCGTCACCTGTAGCTCAGTCAGGGAGTGCAGTAACGTCTCCACCGTCATTAAAACCTGTCGCGGGTCCATTTTGGGCGCTCTGGATTGTTTACATTTATCCCGGAAGTAAGCAGGAAGTAGAACTTCTTCTTCTGTGGTTTTTATAAGGAGAGTTTACCGCTCTGCGCATGTCAGTACTTCTGTTCAGAACAAAGCCCGCTGCATGTAAACGCTCGTTATGAACGGATTGCGCCCGTGTAAACGATTCATTTGAATTATTTAATCTGAAAACATTTCAATCTGGTCAAAAAAAATTTGTGCATGTAAACATAGTTAGTGATTATCCTGGTTAAAGATTCATGAGTCTAACAGCCTCAGGGTAGAAGCTGTTCCTCAGCTTACTTACAAAAGGGGGCCAAAATTAAAACCCGTGTCAAATTAAGGGCCAGTTTCAGAATCTACATTAACTCAACCAGATACCCAACATCTTTTTTTTGGTCACAGGTTCCTAAACAAGAGTTTGATTGGTCACAATTGATGTTCTCTGTTGTGCTTTTGACATCATTATCAAAGATTACTGAAAAAATTCAAGACATAGAAGTATTTTACATTTCACATATCATCTTGGGGGCCAGAAAAGATGTCAACAAGGGCCACATTTGGCCGCCGGGCTTTGAGTTTTGACACATATGGTCGATTGGTTCTACACTTAATGCTCCTTAACCTCCTTACTAAGGGCAGCGGGGCAAAAAGTGTGTGTGCTGGGTGAGTGGGGTCCTTCGTGATGCAGGTGGCCCTCTTCCTGCATCTGGAGGTGTAGATGTCCATATTCAGCTCAGAGGAGACCCAGAATTATTGACATATAAGTTTGTGATTTTTGGCAAACACAAAAAGCTGCAGCTGTACCACTTCCCGTTTGTAATTCGGTGGGAATTTAATTATTTTTCCTGCCAAAATAACCGTAATACACACAAAAAAAAAAAAAAAACAGTGATTGATTGTCAATATGTTAAATATAAGCATTTGCAGCTCATATTTTAACCTTTATGTTGCTGTCAACTTCGCATTATGTGGTTATTTTGTCAGAACGTTTGTGAAATTCCCTCCGGATTCAGTTCTGTGATGCACTGGAAGTGGTACAGCTAGCTGCTGCTGCTGTGGTCATTTGTGCTTGCAAAAACCATAACCATGAAATTCCATGTAAATACAATGCCTTGCAAAACTGATAAATGTTTAAAAGTTTGTGACAAAGCAGTTGCTTAGACAGCTATAAAAAAAACTTTTTAAAATCAATTTAAGATCAATCCATTTTGGTTTTAGCTGTTAGCTTATCGGCTAACAGCTGGTTTCTTCACGAAGAAACAGATTTCTTCAAACTGAGGCAGTTCGAAAACCTTTTTGCCACAGATAGGAACCTGTCCAGATGACCTGATTTAACTTTTTTCGTGATCATTCTCTGCAGCTTTTACACAGAACCTCCTTCCAAAATGTCCGGAATATCCCTTTAATAACTTCCCAAGTTTATTTATTTTTGTCCTGGATTCCAGCATAAGCGGTGTTTTCCATTTAATTTAATCTCAAACAGCAGATTGGTCAGAAAGAAGCGGACTGACAACTGTTTAGCTCCAAACAAATTTCCCAACGATTTAAAAACATATTCTTTAAATTATAGGCCCAGTTTGATAATCCCGTGGAGTGTAGCTGTCAAATAATTTACATATTAGTCACAGGATTTTAGCCACAAAGATGTGAGTGGAACATGCTTGCCAGTTCCACATTCAGGGAAAATGGCACAGCATGACATTTTGATTGAAATTGGACACAGAGCAAAGGCAAAGAGCCGTTCTCTAGTCTTTTAATTCACATGACTTCCCTAATGTCATTGTGACAGAATCTTAAAGAGTGGGTTAGACACTGATCCAATCCCATGCTGCTTCAAAGGATATATTGTCCCTTTGATGTTGAAAATCAACTTTAAAGGAGAATATAATTATATAAGTCGGTGGATTCAAATGCACAAAACTCTCATGATGGTACAGGACGGCTAATGAAATCCAACTTCTCCGAGGTCACTAAGTGGTGATTAATTCATGATGAATTAGAAAGAAATAGAGACGTGAGCGTTAGTCTCAGCAACTCCGGTGTGGACCCAAACTTGTGTCAGAATCTCGGTCGATTCGTCCAGATCTTCGCTGCACGTTCAAAGTTGTTGATTGCTGAACTGGAAACTGTTCAAATGGGTGATGATAATGTATTTACAAGTGTTTACTGTTAGCAAAATATCTCATGAGACAGAGGGGAGACTTTAACTAGAAAGTTCCTGCAGAAACTTTGACGGGGATTGCCACGTTGCGGCCATTATAAATTTTGATTTGGCAGTGTTGGGGTTGGCTCTTTGCTACCGTCACACCACATTTAAGGTCAGTATCTTCCCTTATAGCTAAGGAGGCCATCTTGGATTTACAACTCGACTGAAGCTACGACCATACCAAAGTTCGATTCATAGCCAATTTAGAGTTTTCTGCGGTAGCTGTGGCAGCCATCTTGAACCAAAATGGCTCCAAAAGTTAATCAGTGTTGTTCAGAGACCTCTTGACTCCAGGTCATTTAACCTCACTGTGGCAATTAGAGGTGGTTAAGAGTTCTGTCAGTGTTCTTCTATGAAAAATGGCATCTTTGTTTGCAAATCACGTCGTCGTGGTAACTCAAAACGCCAATAAAAGTAATAGCTGAGCTGATCATTTTTACATAACATGTGTGGAGGTACACTGTAGTTCGGGCCACATTAAGGTTGATAGAAGAGCAAGACCCTTTTCAGGTGGATAATAATAGGTGACTGCCTTTCTAGGCATTCTCTAATAAAACTCAATCATTAGATGAACGCCTGCAGCTGATTGGACATTCCCATTCAAAATGGCCACCGTTAATAAACTAAGCAAACAAAAATGGGTATGACTCTGTCAATTTTCCAGATACCTAACTTAAATTAGGTACAGTGGTAGCTGAGACTTGTACCTAACACATACTCTAAGTGCTAACTCTGGACTATTCAACAAGTGGCCCATGGGCCAGATATGACCATTTGTAAAAACATTTTTGGGCCCCCACAAAGTTGCCAAATTCCTAAACTGATTTTTTCTAATACACACACATATACGTAACTAGGATCCTGTGTACACAATTTCATTCCACCACATGTACCACATGCAATCCAAATAACAATAAAGAAACCTTGACTTTGACCTTGATATAATCCTAAAAATAAAACAACCATACTTTTATATCTTGTTTAGCTAGTAGAAATTGTAGTTGGTCCATCCACAGGGATGCCAGATAGGAAGCTGCTATATATCATAATGCTGCTTTAAAATTATTGTGTTTTGGTCCAAACTAAGCTATTAGTGAGGGTGTGCCAACAAGGGGGCTGGTCAGATATGACCATCTGCAACAGATATATATATATATGTGTAACAAAAATGCCAAAAATATAAAATATTTGGGCTTTTTAGAAACTATTTGTTGTATATTGTATATTCCCTAAAATGTTCATATAAATATGATAATTATTTTTTGTCTGGCTAGACTGTCCATCTGTCTGACCTGTGCAAAAGGCAGAGATGTTGCAGTACAACCCAACAGAAGTGACATTCGCTAAGCTTCATTCAAGCATCAGGATGTCTCTAAATGTCAACAAGACTAAAAGTAGATTTAGAAATTTGATCATTTCAAAGCAAATGGACTAAAAAATAGTTATTGTTCACTTTGCCAGCAGCAACCAGTGTTTAATAAAGTTACGTTGAGAAATAACAAAGTTGTAGCCTCTGTAAATATTGCCAGGTGCCCTAAAACGCCCAATAATTTTATATATGACCCACTGACTGAAGTTAATGTGGAGTCAACTCTGTTAGCAAAAGATCTCATGACCTACAGGACAGATCTGAATGCTTTTCACATAATTACTGGGTGTACTTCTACAACTGATTATAATTTGGAGTCAGTTCAACTCAAGATGGCCACCACATAAACATACATTTTGAGCGCCAACACATTTGAGGTTTGACCAGAATGGTTATAACTTCATCCCTCCTCATCACAGGATAAATTGGATTTAGAACTTGGTGTCAGGTTTGATATTGTTGGACTCAAGGATACAGACTTACTCGAGGATTCGGGGAACAAAAAGAATTCAATAAGAACAAACCAGTAATGTTGATGGGGCAGCAAAAAACTAAAAGACGTTTTCACAAGACAGCTCAGGTTGGAGCTGAGACGCCTTCTGGACACCTCGGTGTGACCTCTGGCTGGACTGAGGTGGCGAGGGGGTCGAAGCCAGCACATCTCTGGTGCACCTGTGTGCTGCGACACGAGGTAGTACCAGAGGCGAAACAGCTGACGTGAAAAAGTAAGGCTGTGCCATGGATCAATTATGGTGAATATTCCTGATGCATGCTCAATAAGAAAAATCCAACAACTATACGTCAGGTCCTCTGGGTGGATTACATGAATTAATGTTGTTCATGGTCAAGTGATTACATGCGGTCTGTGTGACCAGCCACTTTTGGGATAAAACAACAAATGGGAATATTGATAATGAAAAACTTAAAATATTTAGTTTAAAAAAATGAGTTAACCACAAAGAGAGCTGATAAAGTGAGTTAATTAATCATGTTTTAAAAAATGTATGGGAGACGTCCATCGTATATTTGATGTGCTAGCTACGTTAAATGCACCTGAATTCTGCTCCACACCTCTTTTGGTTCCACCATGCTCCTTCATTTCTGAAAGCTCATGTCTGTGTGAGACGTGGCCGGCTCCATTGGTCTTTTATGAACAGGGGACATAAAGACAGACTGGTCTTTGTGGACATTTTGGGGAACATTTATGAAAGTGAGGAATGCAGGACTAAATGACATAAAATGGAATTTATAAATGGGACTGGTGGCAGCTAATGAAAACCAAAGAAACTGCATTTCCTGTGAAAATGCAGTGTGAATGCTTATTGCAAAAGAACTTGCTGAAAAACAGCTGAAATTTGCTTAAAAAATATGCTGAAATTTAGCTGAAAAGGAAGAACAAGCCTACGTATGTTTCTGTTCAGTGCCCTGAGATGACCTCTGCTGTGACTTGGCACTATATAAATACACTGAACTGAATTGAATTAAATTAGCAGAAGAATGCAGAAAGAACACATATTTGCTGAATTAGGTTTAAATGAGCAGAAATGACCACAGAAATTATGAAATAAGCTAAAAAAAAATGCTGAAAATAGCAACAACAACAACAAAAAATAGCTGAAAAGTAGCTGATAAGGCAAAAAGAAGCTTAAACTACCAGAAGGAAGCAGAAAGAACTTACATTTCCTATAAAAAAAGAAAGAAAGTGGAATTAGCTAAAAAGCTGAATTTAGCATCAAAAGAGTTAGCAAAGTAGCTGAAATTGCAGTAATGGTTGAAACTAGCATAGGCTGAAAGGATCATAACAAGCTCAAATTAGCATAAAGAAGTGGCTGAAAGTAACAAAAATTAACCAGAAAAAATTGATTTTATCTGAAAACAGCTGAAATAAGCTAAAACATGCTAAAAAAAATGTAGTTGAAAAGATAGAACAAGCTTGAATTAGCAGAAGAAAGCAGAAAGAACATGTTTGCCCAATTAGGCTGAAAGAAGCAGACATGAGCACAAAAAGTGGAAATTATCTGAAAAACGCAGAAATTTGCACAAAAAAAACCAGCTGAAAAGTAGCTAAAAAAAATAACAGAAAGAAGCTTAAATTACAAGAAAATTTTTGCTTAATTAGGTTGAAAAAACTTTAAAGGAGTGCAAAAATGTGGAATTAGCCGAATAAGCTAAAGTTAGCATAAAAACAACTAATTTGTAGCTGAAAGAGCAGAAAAAGCTGAAACGTATAAGCTGAAAGGAGCACGACAAGCTGAATCTAGAAAGTTCCTGCAGAAACTTTGACAGGGACCGCCACGTTGCGGCCATTATAACATTTTGATTTGACAGTATGTGTTGGGGTTGGCTCTTTGCTACCACCACACCAAGTTTCAGCTCAAACGCTCAAAGATTGATGGATTCATAGTCAATTCAGAGTTCTCTGAGGTAGCTGCGGCAGCCATCTTGAACCAAAATGTCTCCAAAAGTTAATCAGTGACACCTCTTGACTCTAGGTCATTTGACCTCACTGTGGCAATTAGAGGTGGTTAAGAGTTCTGCCAGTGTTCTATGAAAAATGGCATCTTTGTTTGCAAATTGCGTCGCCATGGTAACTCGAAACACCAATAAAAGTAATAGCTGAGCCAGTCGTTTTGATATAACATCTGTGGAGGTACATTACAGTTGGAGCCACATTAAAGTTGATGGAAGAGCAAGACCCTTTTCAGGTGGATAATAATGGCTTCCTTCAGGAGGCAGTCCCCAAAAACATAAAATAAACAATAGTTTAAAAAAAAAAAAGCCATCCACTTCCTGATGGACGTGTGGTTTTCCAAAAAAGTTTACAGTGAGGTACATGCTAACATAAAGCAAACGGTACAAAGTCTCTTTCCTTGTCTGTTCATGCAAAGGTAGCAAAAGTAAAGAAGTTCTTCGTAGTCACCGTTTTCTGCTGCAACAAACCAAAGTGCACAAAAGAGGCGTCCACTTCCTGCAAAGGGTTTAAACTCAGAGTGCAAACGTAAAGGGGAATTCTGCTCCTCTGCAATTACAAGTATGAAACATCGCGCTGCGGCGTTATCTGCAACTTTAAAGTCGGTCCTTAACGGAGAACTGAGACGTAGACGAGTTCTAAAAGGCAAGATCTGAAACGGGATATTTTCACATGTGGCGTAAAAGATGATATCCTGCCTCAAATTAAATTAGGGCACAGACAAGTGTTTAAATTTGGCTGACTGCTAAGATTTCTTTACTTTACTTTTAGGAGGTTATTTCGGCTTTTCATATTCAAAAATTGACAAAGCAGAGATCCAAGATGGTGCCTAATCTCCTGCAGAAAGGGTGCAAAATGATGATGTTTTAGCCGAACTGTGTGTTCTGTTAGCAAAATATCTCATGAACTACTGAATGACTAAAATTTAGCCTTTTTTTTTTCTAATTGCACTTTTGTTAATTTTAGTGTGGTAGTAGCTGAGACTGATTCCTAAACTCCGAGCACTAATAGGTTGTGCAAGATATTTGTTTAAAAACCTATTCCACTAAGGAGCCAACTCTGTCTGTTAGCAAAATATCTCATGAACTACTGGAGAGATATTAATGAAGCTTTTAAAAACCAGTCACTGGATGTGAATCTACAACTGATTAACTTTTGGAGTCAAACAATTCCAAGATGGCTGCCACAACTACTAAATAGTAGTTAACACAAACAAGGTTGTAACTCAGTTTTGCAGATGTTGAGCTAAAATTGGTTGTGACACAACGTGCACTCTACAGTGATATTTCATTGCATGAGCTCATACTTATCAATATTTTCAAGGTGTGACCAAAACGACTTTGAGACATACAATAAAATTATATTAATCTGAAACCCGAGCATGAAATGAGGGAAACATCAAAAGTTTCGATCTAAAAGTTAAGATCCGTTTTTCTTCCGTATGTTTTTTGGCACAATTCTCGTCCCACAGTTTTCAAGCTATTTCACCAAATCATGAATCAAAACATTCAGCTCTTTATCCCGACTTTTGTATCGGTGCAACTTTAGCTTATTGGAATATTTAGCCTTTTCTGCCATTTTCTTTTCTCATAGAAAATGAATTGAGCTCATTTTACATCCTTCAAATCTTTAGATCTGTTTACAACCTTTTACTGCTCTTTTCACATTTTGTTCTGGTCCAGCTTCTTTCAGCTTCCTTGTGCAATTTTTTTTTCAGCTATTTTCTGCTAATTTTAGCTGTTTGTGCTCTTTTCAGTTTTTTTCTGCTAACTACAACATTTTTGTGCTTCTTCTAATTTCTTTCTGCTAATTATAGCTTGTTATGGTCCTTGCAGCTTATTTCTGTAAGTTCCAGCTTTTCTTCTATTTCAGCTAGTATTTAGCAGTTTTAAACTATTTTTTAGCTAATAAAGCTAATTCCACATTTTTTGCACTACTTTCAACTTTTTTTAACTAATGAATCAAAAATGCACTCTCTCCACTTCCTTCGGGTAATTTCAGCTTGCTTCTGCATTTTTAGCTACTTTTCAGTTGTCTATTATTTTTTTGTTGTTGTTGCTAATTTCAGCTTTTTTTTCAGATAATTTCCACTTTTCTGTTCTCATTTCTGCTTCTTTCTGCTTAATTGGGCTAAAATGTGTTCGTTCTGCTTTCTTCTGATTTAAGCTTGTTCTACATTTTCAGCTACTTTTTCAAGTATTTTTAGCTAATTTCATCTGTTTTCAGATAAATTCAAGTTTTTCATAGAAATTTCTGCTACTCTCAGCCTAATTAACTTATTTATGTTAATTTCAGCTTGTTATGCTCCTTTCAGCTGAATGATGTTAGTTTCAGCCAATTCTGCAATTTCAGCTACTATTTAGCTGATTTATGCTATTTTTAGCTTTTTTAGCCAATTCCATTTTTTAGCTCATTTCAGCTCTTTCTGTTTTCTTCTGGTTAATGCTTCTTTCTACTTTCAGCTACTTTTCAGACATTTTTGTGCTAATTATTTTAGCCAATTTCCAAATTTTTGTGTTAATTTCTGCTTATTTAAACCTATTTTAGCAAATATGTGTTCTTTCTGCTTTCTAATGCTAATTTAAGCTTGGTCTACCTTTTCAGCAAATTTTAGCCTTTATTTTAGCTAATTTCAACTGTTTCAGATAAATTCAAGTTTTTCATGGTGATTTCTGCTACGTTCAGCCTAATTAACTTCTTTATACTAATGTCAGCTTGTTATGCACTTTTCAGCTTAATTATGATAGTTTCAGCCATTTCTGCAATTTCAGCTACTATTTATTTTTTTAATGCTAATTTTAGGTTTTTCAGCCAATTCCTTTTTTTATTTTTATTTTTAGCTCATTTCAGCTCTTTCCATTTCCTTCTGGTTAATGCTTCTTTCTAACTTTCAGCTACTTCTCAGCCATTTTTTGTGTTAATTTCAGCTTTTTTTTTAGCTAATTTACTAATGTTTGTGCTAATTTCTGCTTATTTAAACCTGTTTCAGCAAATCCGTCTTCTTTCTGCTTTCTTCTGCTAATTTAGACTTGATCTTCCATTTCAACATGTTTTTTTGTTTTGTTGTTAATTTCAACTGGGGTTTTTTTGTTGCAATTTCCTCAGCGTTCATTCATTTTCACAGGAAATGTAATTTCTCTAGTTGAAATTAATTCATGGTTTTTGTTAAGAGATGCTAAATCCTGCGGACCACACCTGTTGACCCTCCAGAGTGAGCGATCTTGTGTTGATCGGTGACAAAAGAGCACGGGCGCAGTAAAGAAGTGGCCACAAGAAGCCCCTTTTTTGAAGTTAACCCTGCCCTGACCCCTTTGTTGGGACCCTGACCATTTCCAAACACTTTCAACGCACAATACAGGAGCGGAGCGCCGCGGAGCGCCAATAAACACGGTGACCTGGGGGCTAATTGAGAGCTTGTGGTTCGTGAGAAATTAAAGGCATCGGACGGCGGTGGCAGATTGGAAACAACGCTCGTCGTGAGTTACAGGGAGGGGAAAGTGTTCGTTTCACTTCTGTCAGCTCAGGTGTCATCGGGAAACAGAAATAGACAGAGGACTTAAATGTGACAAAGGAATGGAAGGAATGATTAGTTTGAAAAATAAAATAAGAAACTTTCCATTTCTTTTGTTCTTTCTTTATTTTCCTCCTTGCTGTGCTACTGAAGAACCGCGGAAGGCTTTGATGGTGCATCATTAGTTGCATCAGTCAAAAATAAGGCCTGCGTTCAGCCTGTTTTGTCTCATTTTCACAAGAACCTTTGGATTTGCATCACTCCTCAGCCCACAGATATATGTTCCCACATTTTGGACAATAAATTCTATACAGCTCATTTTATCGCTGCTTCCTCCTCACAAATCCCATACTTGCGCTCAAATGCCACAGGAACAAAAAATAGAGAACTGGGTTGGATAATTGGCAATAACCCAAAGTTTGTGAGTTCAAAGGATGTGGTGACAATTTTGGCTAAAGCAACACCATAAACACTAATAAAATTAAGTGCATCTGGGGGGGGGGGGGTGTTGGCAGCCCCTTTGAACAGACCCTGTGATCAGTTCCCTCTCTCAATTAGCGTATTGTCCACTTCTCCTTTCAGCTGGGAGGGAGGGGGCAGTCCTCATCCCCCCCTCCCAGCTTCCCTTTGAAGTGATTATCCCTTTATCTCAAGCCTGAGCGAGGAATATCTTGGGGGACAATGGCAAATTAAAGCTCATATGGCGAGAAGCGTGAATGTCTGTTTGTAGGCTCAAAGAGAAAAGGCAAAAAAAAAAGATAGAAAAGTGTGGGGGGGGTTGGTTTAGTGGTAAACAGCATCATTCTTTTTTCAGATGTCAACACTTCTTCAAAGTGCCTGAGCTGACACTTGTAGCAGAGCAACTTTAGGCCCCGTCCACAAGAAAACAACGAGGAGTCCATAAACAGCATTTTTTTGAAACTGGGTTCCAAAGTGGAAAAAAATAAATAAATAAAACGTGCAATGCTGCCGTTTTGTTCTCGTGTTACAACCTAAATGCGACCGTTCTGAAAATGATGATGTCATAGACCCGCCTCTAATCGACCCTGTGACTCCAGTCATTGAACAGAACTGAGCAAAAAAAAAAAAACCTTATTAAACCAAGTATTTTACAGCCAAGAAGGTTTGTATCACTTTATCGAACACTAAATGAAACGTTGCAAAAGATGATCAACACTTCACAACAAGAATATGTTAAAGTGCGGGAAATGAGATAGTTTAAACGATTGACAC